>NW_019154153.1:8712443-9141529 GCF_002288905.1 Enhydra lutris kenyoni | reverse complement strand
GACAGAGAGAGATCACAAGTAGACGGAGAGGCAGGCAGAGAGAGAGAGAGAGAGAGAGGGAAGCAGGCTCCCCGCTGAGCAGAGAGCCTGATGCGGGACTCGATCCCAGGACCCTGAGATCATGACCTGAGCCGAAGGCAGCGGCTTAACCCACTGAGCCACCCAGGCGCCCCAAGGACGGGTTTCTTTTCACTTGGCATATTTTCAGGATTCAGCCATATTATAGCACATCAATACTTCATTTCTTTTTATTACCAAATAATTTATTGCATGGATGTTTCCACATTTTGGTTATGAGTAATGCTGCCATGAACTTTTGTGTATGATATTTTGTGTGGATATATGTTTTCATTTCTCTTGGGTATATACCTAGAAGTGGAATTTCTGGATCGTAGGCTAACTCTATGTTTAACCTTTCAGATGTTTTCCAAGGCTGCTGTGACGTTTTACATTCTCACCAGTACTGTGCGAGGGTTCCAATTTTGCCAAGAATCGCTATTATCTTTTTATAAAGCCAACTGGGTGGTGATAAGTGGTATCTCATTGTGGTTTTATTTTGCATTTCTCTATTCTGAAGCCAATTTTTTATAGTCTGAAAACTAAGAATGGTTTTTACATTTTTTACGTGTTGAGAAAAATATTTCATGATACTTAAAAATTATCTGAAATTTAAATTCCAGTTTCTATAAATAGAGTTTTATTGGAATATAGCCACACCCCTCATTGTGTATTGTTTGTGGCTGCTTTCCTCCCTACAGTGGAGTTTAGTTACAACAACGACTTTATGGCCTGCAAAGCCGAAAATATTTACTGTCTGACCATTTACAGAGAACATTTACAAACCCTGATATTCAGTATAGTTGGATGAGACCATCTGGGGAAAGAAGGAGGAAATGTGACTGCCTTGTGGGAATGAATTTCTTTTTCTCTTTCTCTCCCCCGCCCTCTTTCTTTCTTTCAAGTAGGCTCCACACCCAACATTGGGCTGAAAAACTCACAACCCTGAGATCAGGAGTCACATGCTCTACCAACTGAACCAGCCAGGAGCCCTGGATTTTTTTTATTCCTTAGTGAAAATAGAATGCAAGCTGGCAGAATAAGGAGAAAAATTAGGATATTTTGGAACTTAGGTAGACCACCGTATTTCCACCTGGATCACTATTATAAGATCTTCCAAATCTGGGCTCTCCCTTTCTTACAAATTTCTCCTAGAATTCTGTTCCTAATCTGATGCTCTGATCATACATTGTTTATCAGAATCCTCTAAGGGTTTCCCACATCCGCAGGCTCTTAGGACCATTTAACCAGGGTCTGTATGATCTGACAGCATCCTAATTTTCCAGCACTCACCTTTCTTTTCTTTTCTTTTTTTTTTTTTTAAGATTTATTTACTAGAGAGAGAGACAGAGGAAGAGAACAAGCCAGTGCACAGGAGCTGGGAGAGTGTGGGGAGGAGTGGGAGGGGTGCAGAGGGAGAGAACAAGCTAATTCCCTGCTGAGCTGGGAGCCCAACTCGGGGCTCCTTCTCATGAACTGAAACCAGCAGTCAGACGTTCCACCAACTGAGCCACCCAGGGACCCCAATACTCACCTTTGACTAGACCTTTGACTAAACCACCCAGCCAGAATTTCAGGATTCTGTGTTTGCTTTTCTTTTCTTTTTTTCTTTATTTTTTTTTTTAAAGTAGGCTTCACATGGAGCCCAACATGGGGCTTGGACTCAGGACCCTGAGATCAAGACCTGAACTGAACCCAGTAGTCTGACACTTAACCACCTGAGCTACCCAAGTTCCCCCAGGATTCTGTGCTTTCATTCATAGTTTCTCTTCTACATGGAATGCTTTTCTCTTTTCCAAACCCTAGATACACTTTATTATTGTTACTGTGAAATGTTTCAAGTATACAGAGAAGTAAAGAGAATAATACAGGAATATCTGTGCACTCACCAACCACTGAGCTTTGTCAAATCTTACCATTTTCCATGTTCTGTACTGTTAAAAAATTATCACAGACTTAGGTATCTTTAAAATCTCCTCAAATACAGAATCTTCTAAATAGGCCTCCTTGAGACTATGCTAAGTGAAATAAATCAAGCAGAGAAAGACAATTATATATGGTTTCACTTATTTGTGGAACATAAAGAATAGCATGGAGGACATTAGGAGAAGGAAGAGAAAAATGAAGGGGTGGAAATTGGAGAGGGGAACGAACCATGAGAGACTAGGGACTCCGGGAAACAAACTGAGGGTTTTAGAAGGAAGGGGAGTAAGGGGTTGGGTGAGCCTGGTAATGAGTGTTAAGGAGAGCACAGATTGCATGGAGCACTGGGTGTTATACTCAAACAATGAATCATAGAGCACTACATCAAAAACTAATGATGTACTGTATGATGACTAATATAATAAAACAATTTTAAAAAATAAATAAAATTACACTGTATGTTAACTTAGTGGAATTTAAATAAAAACTTGGGTAAAATATGAAATAACATAAAAATAAAATTTAAAAAATAGGTTTCCTTGATGTACCCAATCAAAACTAAACTCTTCTTCCTATGATTTCCTGTAATACTTTCTTTGTGTCTCTTATCATCTGACCTGTTTTGCCCTTATAAAATATTTTTTTTTAGTACCTTCCTACTCTCATTCTCATAGTGGGGTACAAAGATTATTTTAGGTAGTCAAAGAAAAGGACATATAAAAATTTAAAAATTGTGTTTATTTAAAAATGTACATTTGAGGGTGCCTGGGTGGCTCAGTTGGTTAAGCAGCTGCCTTCGGCTCAGGTCATGATCCTGGAGTCCCAGGATCGAGTTCCATATTGGGCTCCCTGCTCTGATCCTCCCCCCTCTTGTGCTGTCTCTCTCTGTTTCTCAATCTCTCTCTCTCTCTCTCAAATAAATAAAATCTTTTTAAAAATGTACATTTGAAATATATGTGCACTTCCAGACTCTTTCTATGAAGCCTGCATTACCCTGACCCCCAAACCAGGCAAAGACCCTACCAGAAAGGAGAATTTCAGACCAATATCACTGATGAATATGGATGCTAAGATTCTAAACAAGATCCTAGCAAACAGGATACAACAGCACATTAAAAAGATTATCCACCATGACCAGGTGGGATTCATCCCTGGGCTACAAGGATGGTTCAACATTCGCTAATCAATCAATGTGATAGAACAAATCAATAAGAGAAGAGAGAAGAACCACATGGTCCTCTCAATTGATGCAGAAAAAGCATTTGACAAAATCCAGCATCCGTTCCTGATTAAAATGCTTCAAAGTATAGGGATAGAGGGAACATTCCTGAATTTCATCAAATCTATCTATGAAAGACCCACAGCAAATATCATCCTCAATGGGAAAAAGCTTGCAGCCTTCCCGTTGAGATCAGGAACACGACAAGGATGCCCACTCTCACCACTCTTGTTCAACATAGTATTAGAAGTCCTAGCAACAGCAATCAGACAACAAAGAGAAATAAAAGGTATCCAAATTGGCAATGAAGACGTCAAACTCTCTCTCTTCGCAGATGACATGATTCTTTATATGGAAAACCCAAAAGACTCCACCCCCAAACTACTAGAACTCATACAGCAATTCAGTAACGTGGCAGGATACAAAGTCAACGTACAGAAATCAGTGGCTTTCTTATACACTAACAATGAAAATACAGAAAGGGAAATTAGAGAATTGATTCCATTTACTATAGCACCAAGAACCATAGATACCTGGGAATAAACCTAACCAAAGAGGTAAAGGAACTGTACTCGAGGAACTACAGAACACTCATGAAAGAAATTGAAGAAGACACAAAAAGATGGAAGACCATTCCATGCTCTTGGATCGGAAGAATAAACATTGTCAAAATGTCTATACTGCCTAGAGCAATCTATACTTTTAATGCCATTCCAATCAAAATTCCACTGGTATTTTTCAAAGAGCTGGAGCAAATAATCCTAAAATTTGTATGGAATCAGAAGAGACCCCGAATCACTAAGGAAATGTTGAAAAACAAAAATAGAACTGGGGGCATCACGTTACCTGATTTCAAGCTTTACTACAAAGCCGTGATCACCAAGACAGCATGGTACTGGCATAAAAACAGACACATAGACCAGTGGAACAGAGTAGAGAGCCCAGATATGGACCCTCAACTCTATGGTCAATTAATCTTCGACAAAACAGGAAAAAATATACAGTGGAAAAAAGACAGTCTCTTCAATAAATGGTGCTGGGAAAACTGGACAGCTATATGCAGAAGAATGAAACTCGACCATTCTCTTACACTGTACACAAAGATAAACTCAAAATGGATAAAAGATCTCAACGTGAGACATGAATCCATCAGAATCCTAGAGGAGAACTTAGGCAGTAACCTCTTCGATATCAGCCACAGCAACTTCTTTCAAGATATGTCTCCAAAGGCAAAGGAAACAAAAGCGCAGATGAACTTTTGGGACTTCATCAAGATCAAAAGCTTCTGCACAGCAAAGGAAACAGTCAAAAAACCAAAGAGGTAACCTACGGAAGGGGAGAAGATATTTGCAAATGACAGTACAGACAAAAGGTTGATATTCAGGATCTATAAAGAACTCCTGAAACTCAACACACACAAAACAGACAATCATATAAAACAATGGGCAGAAGGTATGAACAGACACTTCTCCAATGAAGACATACAGATGGCTATCAGACACATGAAAAAATGTTCATCATCACTAGCCATCAGGGAGATTCAAATTAAAACCACATTGAGAGGGGTGCCTGGGTGGCTCAGTGGGTTAAAGCCTCTGCTTTCAGCTCAGGTCATGATCCCAGAGTCCTGGGATCGAGCCCCGCATTGGGCTCTCTGCTCAGCAGGGAGCCTGCTTCTTCCTCTCTCTCTCTCTGCCTGCCTCTCTGCCTACTTGTGATCTCTGTCAATAAATAAATAAAATCTTTAAAAAAAAATGAAAAACAAAAAAACACATTGAGATACCACCTTACACCAGTTAGAATGGCCAAAATTAGCAAGACAGGAAACAACATGTGTTGGAGAGGATGTGGAGAAAGGGGAACCCTCTTACACTGTTGGTGGGAATGCAAGTTGGTGCAGCCACTTTGGAGAACAGTGTGGAGATTCCTCAAGAAATTAAAAATAGAGCTTCCCTATGACCCTGCCATTGCACTACTGGGTATTTACCCCAAAGATACAGACGTAGTGAAAAGAAGGGCCATCTGTACCCCAATGTTTATAGCAGCAATGGTCACGGTAGCCAAACTGTGGAAAGAACCAAGATGCCCTTCAATGGATGAATGGATAAGGAAAATGTGGTCCATATACACTATGGAGTATTATGCCTCCATCAGAAAGGATGAATACCCAACTTTTGTAGCAACATGGGCAGGACTGGAAGAGATTATGCTGAGTGAAGTAAGTCAAGCAGAGAAAGTCAATTATCATATGGTTTCACTTATTTGTGGAGCATAACAAATAGCATGGAGGACAAGGGGAGATGGAGAGGAGAAGGGAGTTGAGGGAAACTGGAAGGGGAGGTGAACCATGAGAGACTGTGGACTCTGGGGAACAATCTGAGGGTTTGAAGGGGTGGGGGGGTGGGAGGTTGGGGGATCCAGGTGGTGGGTATTGGAGAGGGCACGGATTGCATGGAGCACTGGGTGTGGTGCAAAAATAATGAATACTGTTACGCTGAAAAAATAAAAAATAAAAAAAAAAAGAAATATATGTGCACATAAGTATTTAAAATATATATCTAGAACATCAACTCCATGATTTCCCAAATATCCTTTAGGACATGGCCAGAGTAGGTAGACAGAGTAGAAAATTATTTAGTAAATAATGATGTTAGAAAAATATTGAGTAAATAAAAATGCAGACGATATGGCAAAAATTTTGAGGATTGTACTCATGATTTAGCTTAGTAAACTTAGCTTATTAGAGCAGGGACCCAGTTTTTATTTTTTTGTATGCCCTAAGTACCCAACAAACTCAGAAAAGATGCTTATTGAATTGGATGGATTTCTCTCTGGGACGAAATCCTTGAAAACCATATGGAACCTCCTAAACCTTTGACAGACCACGTCAGACATTTTGCTCACATCCAGTGCCCCTGGCACATGTGTCAGAGACAGATGGTACTCTTCCGCCTTTCCCGTTCCTGTCCATTATGATACGCTGTTCCAGTCATGGCTTGATGAAGTCTGAAATAATGCTAGTGATAGTCCTGTTCTGAAGGAACGAGGAACCCAGCTTGCCAGAATGCTCTCATCAGCATCACTTCAACAGCCCAATCTCAACAAATGTCAGCCCGCGGACTACTTTAGTTCTTGGACCTGACCCACTACGCACACACACTCTTTCTCTTATGCTCAGCATACTTTATGTTTTAGAGGAATATTTCTTGGTCTCCTTAAAATTCACTATTTTGTGGCATCTTTTCATTATTGTTAACACTGAACCATCCGAAGTCACATTGGCAGCTGAATTTAGTCTTGAGACTTGGCAATGAGGAATCATTTTGTATAACCCAGTGTACAATGTTAGCCAAATTATGTCATACGGTTACAAAACTTCTGTCCTATCTTCCAGCTTTTCTGAGTAAATGTGGCTCTTTGAGAAGTTTCACTCCTCCTACCCTGAAATAACCTTACATGCTCTCAGATAGCAGATGATCCTAATGGTGATGAAATCTTTCACTTTATTTCCTTTCTTGTAGTCTGCTTTTTGAGGTGGTGTTTTGAAAGAGTGGGGAGTAGTGGGAACCCCTAAGACCTCTGAGTCACAGAAGGAGATCAGAACATGTCTGAAGTTTGGTTTAACCCCCAAAGCTTCACTCCTATTGGACTAGATAAGCCTCTGGGAGAAGCCTTTGAAACTGCTGTATGTGGCTTTAATGTCTTTGCTTCCTAATTCCTACTGCTAAGGCACAGGTCTTTGCTGATCTTAAAACTCCATGCCAGGACTAGCTTATAACCAGGACACTTTTATAAATGAAACGGGATACTGGGAAGAAAAAGGCATAAACCACACTTAAGTCCCCATATTTGCAACAGTTTGTGAGCTCCTTATTCTCTGTAGGAGACCCTTTCAAATTGGGGACTAGTTTTCAACTCGGAAGTCTGTGGGGTTTCTTAGAGAATTTAATGTTTGGTTTTCTTTTCAGTGAGATGCCGGTGTTTGCATTGTTTACACTGATCCATTGTCTGCCCATAACTGGGAAAACTTTAATTGTCCCTGGTCAAAAGGAGAACAGAAGCAGACTCTACTTAGAGATAGGGAAATGTTCAGGCCAAGCAAAGTCAAAGGACAGCATGGCCTGTAAATAAAGACATATAGTAATTCTGAAAGAGGAGAGTGAAATGTGGTAGCAGGATACTGAACTCAAAAGCCTATGTCGTACATTCTACCATATTCATTTTGCAAGAGAAGATGGAGTTTCAGCAAAGTGGCAGGCACTGCATTAACCATACTAATTATTAAATTTTATAAACTTTTCAATCATAAATTTATGTGGATTTAATAAGAGCATAAGGAGTTTTCTTACACCTAGATTTATGTTAGTACATATTTAAGAAGCATGACAACAAAAAAATAATTTTGAAAGTCCACAGGAATTTTAAAAGTTTAAGAGTCAATTCTCCAGCTTAGAGGAAAGTTTTGCTTTTATTTTTGTCATTCTAATACAGCTGTGCCCTCTGGTGGTTGTAGTTGCTAATAGAAGTAAAACATTCCCTTTATAAATAAAATTCCCTTTATAAAACCTTTTCACATTGGTTTGTAGGTCAGCTGTGCAGCAGACAGAATCATTTCTCTGTAGAAACATTATAAACAATGGCAATTACTGCAAGAGAGCCCACAGAACCCCACAGTTGCTCTGTGTCACTTGATCTACAACCTCCTTCTCCCTCCTCCGCCTTCCTCGCTGGCCAAACAGATCACTGTATCCACAGTCACTGCCACCACTACAACTCTGTCCCCGTCGCCTTCCGGAGTAGAAAGAGGACGAAGTAAGATAGTGCTTTGGTCAATTCTAGCATCTTTACTTATAGGCGTAACTTCTGCTCTGAAACCTCACACCTCTCCCAGGGCCTTCAGAGCGGTGGGCCACCTAGAAGGACACTTAGGTCCTTGTTGCCTTTTTCAGGAATTTTGGGGGCACATAATCTTGCTTCCTTTTCTTTTGCCTTTTTGCCTTTGCCTTCTTTTATCCAGAGTCCCTCTTACTTCTTCAGGGTCAGAATCACCTTCCAAGGAGAAAGCAAGAGGAAAGGAAAAGCAGACTAGAATGAAATGGAAAGAAAAGAAGATCCTTTCACTCAAGGTTTTCCCAAGCCCAGAAGCCAGAAATCTCTCATATCTGACCAATTAACCTTCAAACACCTCGTCTCCTTCATGCTTGAAAACCTTCCCTTACCAGGCCCTTCTAAGCACTGGCTGGATGAGGAAGGGTGGAGGGAAGACTCAATCTCGGTCGGCCTGGTGCTTATCATACCCTCAGCACTTACAGGAGATTCCGAAGGCCCCTCCCCGGTAAGGGACAGTGCCCATGTGGACCCTGCCTTATCTGAACAGATAGAAATCCTGTTTTATTTTGTTTTGTTTAAAGATTTTATTTACTTATTTGACAGAGAGAGACACAGTGAGAGAGGGAACACAAGCAGGGGAAGCGGGAGAGGGAGAAGCAGGCTTCCCGCCAAGCAGGGAGCCCGATGAGGGACTCGATCCCAGGACTCTGGGATCATGACCTGAGCCGAAGGCAGACACTTAACAACTGAGCCACCCAGGTGCCCCAGAAATTCTGTTTTAAAGGGACTAGAAGAACTCTTTGGAATACTATTGAATCCATTTAATAGTGACAAAAGGGAACATTTATATGATTTTAACAAAGTAGGAGAAAATAGCAAGAACGTACAGACGAGTGAAATGCTTTAGCTAAAGAACCTGACTGTGGTGAATGACTTAATTTGTAATTACCCTAACACTGCCATTTAAAATAAATGAAACTGTTTTTGATTGTTTTGTTTATCTATTGTTATTTAATAAACCCCTCCAGGGAGAGTGGGAGATTGTGATATGATTTTTTCTTTTTCTCTATCATTCCTGTAGGTAAAGAAAGGAAAAGAAAACAGGAAACATTGGAAAGATAAATGGAGTCTTTCCTGTGAAGGTGAGCTTCATTATTTGTCTGTTGAACTTTGGGAAAGCAGCAAGGGTTAGATTAATTCATGATTAGTAACAACTGAAGATTAGTGAGAATGAGTAGAGTTCCTATTACTACCTAAATATTTGTATTTAAATTTTTCTCTGCATCATGTATCCTATTTGACAATAATGTTTCTGTAAAGTACAACAACGAGAACAATAAAATACTTGGGGGTATGAAAAAATAAAAAAAACAACCAATCCAGAACTTAGACGCCTTAAACAACCCTTTATTTAAAAACAAAACAAAACAAAAGGTTGAGTTCACAGAAGCAGAGCAGAAAGTGGTTGCCAGGGGCCAGAGCACAGGGGAGAGAGGGAGAGATTGCTACTTCTCCCAGCTTTCAAGGGTACAGACTTTCAGTTGTGAGATGAAGAAGGTTTGAGAATCTTGTGTGTGATATGGTGACTGTAGTTGGTAATACCATGTTATATAAGTGAACTTGCTAGGAAAGTAAAACTTGAATGTTCTCCCCCAGAAAACCCAAACTAAGTAATGGATGGATGGGGGAATATCCTTTCACCCTGTCTAGGCAGATGAAATCATCACATGGGACACTAGTAAATAGCTTACAGTTTTGTCAGTTGCATTTGGAGAATGAAAAGAAAGGAGAAAACCAAGAGGTTTGTCAAGTTTCTCTTTTGGGCAGTGGGATGAATGATGTACCATTTATGGAGAAGACGGGGGAAGAAAAGATTTTTATTTTGGGGGGAGGCAAGGAAGAAAATATAAAATTCCATTTGAACATGCTTAAGTATGTTATGCCCACTCAATAATATGTAATTGAGCTAGATAGTTTAAGGTTTACACAAACTATACAATAATAAGCCAGGTTATAACAAAATGCAATATCATCTGGAAAATTAGATGATTAGTATTTAAAGTATGAGTTCATCAAGCAAGTTAGTGTGTCTATTAGGATGATAGCTACAATTTATTGAGGGGCCCTTATTTGTTTGAATTATATGAAATTGTGGATATTGACAATGCCATGTGGTTTGTCCCAGTATATAGTAGCCATAGAATTATTTGTTTATATATAAATGAAGGACTATTCACAAAAAGCCTTGAGGTAAGCTTTTTCTTATTGTATAGTTGATAAAGCAGAAGTTGTCAAAGAGGTTGAGTAACTTGCCAAAAGTCTGGTGACAAGGAAGTAGGCAGGAAGGAATCAAAACAAGGTCTTTCTGATGTAGCATCTGGACTCTATGCCACAGAGTTATACTACTGAGATTTCTAGCCAAGAAGTCGTGCTGCCTTCCAAATGGAAAAATCTTCAGACCCCAAATCACAGATATGCAGATATAGGAGTGCTGGGTCTGACTGGATGGAGAGTTGCTGACTGTCTCCCTCCTATAGAGACCCAAGTCCAATTAGACCTTACAAGCCAGCTTTGCATTTTAGAATGCAATGGACAACACAATGAACAAAAAAAAATCAGATAGTTAACACCATTAAAAGTTGCTTAGAAATTGCCATCAAGGGGCGCCTGGGTGGCTCAGTGAGTTGAGCGTCCAACTCCTGATTTCAGCTCGGGTCATTATCTCAGGGTTGTGATTTCGGCTCCATTCATTATTTCAGGGATGAGATCAAGGCCTGACTTGGGCTCTGTACTCAGTAGGGAGTCTGTGTGAGATTCTCTCTCCTTCTGCCCCTCCCCCTGCTCATGCTGTTTAAGTCAAAGGCTAAAAAAAAGTTTACATGATTAAAACGCTTTCCGTCTATCCTTGGAAGAATATTTCCCATATAGCTCTTGCACTGATAGTATCAGTTAGAGCCCACAGTCCTTCATGGTGGTAAGCCATAGAAATGGTCATTTGTCCATCAAGTCACACTCCTGCTAATAGAAAGTTGAATTTTTAAATTTAATAACCAAATGAATTGTTCTTCAATGTTATATTGATCAGGGGCTCTCTGAGTATAATAGCTAGTCCCCCAGTTGGTCCAAAACAATAAAGCCAGTACATTTATTTGTTTGCTTATTTTAAAGGCCAGTACTTATTAATCTATAAGTTCTTATCCAGCTTTGATATTATTTTAATAATATTAATGATAATGGTAATAATAATAAATATCATATACTGAATCCTTATTACATGCCACATACCATGATAAGTGCATTAACACCATCTTTGCATAAAAGCTCTTAACAACCCTAGGGATAGGTTATACTATCTTTGTTTTGACTGAAACATAGAGATAGTAAGGAATTTCTCAGTGTCCAAAACCTAATGCAGAGTTGAAATTTCAACTCAACCATTGAGGGGTACTCAGTCGGTTAGGTGTCTGCCTTTGGCTCTGGTAATGATCTCAGGGTTATGGGATCCAGTCCTGGTTCGGGCTCCCTGCTCAGTGGGGAGTCTCCTTGTCCATCTCCCTCTGCCCCTCCCCCTGCTTATATGCCTGCTCTCTCTGTCTCTCTTTCGAATAAGTAAAAAAAATAAATAAAATCTTAAAAAAAAAAAAACAAACCTCAACCATTTAAACTTAACTTAAACTCATTTAACCTCGGGCATCTGGTGGCTCAGTGGGTTAAGCCTCTGCCTTTAGCTCGGGTCATGGTCTCAGGGTCCTGGGATCAAACCCCACACTGGGCTGTCTGCTCAGCAAGGACGCTGCTTCCTCCTCTCTCTCTGCCTGCCTTTCTGCCTACTTGTAATGTCTCTCTCTATCAAATAAATAAATAAATAATCCTTAAAAAAACCTCATTTAAACTCAAAACCCATGTTCTTACCCCCATTATAGATATGTGTTTACACATACAATGCACACATATATTATATACAAAGTGGTAGAGCTTACTACCATTAATTTACTTTTAGTGCAGGTGGTAAATGGCAATACTTGTGTATTATAAAAGTGGCCAAAGAGTCTAGAATCTTCAGCCCAGCCTTAAAATTAGCTATGTGTGCTTCCATTTTTGATGACCCTTTGTATTTGTAAAAAGTTATATACGTGATTTTCATATGCAAAATTTTTCTACAGTTAGATTTCCTAAAAGCATTCTGTAATTGAAGTCAATATTTAGTCAATCAAATGTGCCTGATCACTAAGAGAGACGGATTATTTCATGACTTTCTTGGCTTTGGCAGCAGTGCAAAAAAGAGTGGGAAAGAACTGTAGCAGGATAACCCTTTCAAGTGTTGATTTGGGGGTTCCCCTCCCACACTGTGCAAACAAATAGACAAATGCCATAAGAAAATCAGGATGACAAAAATGCAGCCATTAGCTTTCAAGAATGCCACTGATGGAGCCCTACATGGAAGGACGCAGATGCGTTCTGACAGAGCTTTCCTCCCATGGATCTGATAAAGCATGCTCTCAAAGGAAAGAGAACAGTGGGAGAGAATAGGCATCCTGCACCTCAGACAATGGGAGGGAAGCCCAAGCCCTCTCTGGAGCCGGCACTGCTACTGGCCCAGAGCCAAGGCGCTGTTTAGAAGCTGAGGCAGAGCTGAGTTGACCCTCTTGTCATTCTGTGGGTTCCGCCATTTACCAGTGGACAGCCCACTGTCCATCATTAGTCCAGTTTGAAGTCTTGTTGCCTTTGTCCCCAAAATCTTTTCATATGCTTCTGACTGACCATCTTCCTGGGAGCATTCCCTCATCTGAGAGCCCAGGACACTCACAGACACCATTCCATGCCCTCCATCACTGCCCTCACACTGGAAACTAGACTTGTAGTCCTTGATAGGTGATGGTGGAGAGGGCTTGGATGCTTTATGGGCTGATGTTGGGGACAGCTGAAAGGGAAATGTTCAGTCTGAAGAAAGCAGGATTATTTGGAATCCACGTGAAGTCACCCGATGAACCAGGATAGCAGAGGAAGGCACTGCCCCATCACAGAGCATTAAGAAGGGGGAATGTTGGAGCTTGCGGAACATCTCGTCCCACCCTTCCACACAGCAGAGTAGACTACTTGTTTGGGGTCAAGTAGCTGGTTAATGGCTCAGCTACAATGCATTACCAGATGTCACGAGTGAGTTTAATTCTCTCTACAGTGCACGGCCTGGGCACATCTGGTTTGGAAGCTCTTTCTTTGGGGTTTTCTCTGATCCTCCTTCAAGTCATGGTAGGTCAAATAAAGGACCCACTTTCTAAGTTCTTGAAAGTCCAAATTCAATAGCTTAAAGTGAAGTTTTTGTTGGATTATTTTATTGCCATAAGATATAGTGAAGACATTTTTTCCGAATGGTTGGGAGAGCCATAACTGCTTAGAGATTTCTCCTCTGTGGAGACTCTATGAGATCGCTTGCACTAGCCCACAGGTGCCTGAACTGAGACCAGAATGCACTTAATTGTGTTGAAGAAAGTCCAAGCTTCCTTCCCTAAGATAAATGAGGACCTGACCTTCCTTACAGTTATGCCTGTGTTCTTCTGCTCATTCTCCCATGAATACTTATTTCACTAGAATTTTTACAGATGGAGAAGGAGGGTGTCAGCCTGCTGCTCGGCATTTCTTGTAATGATCACTTTGTAAACCACAGTTTATCTTTGGACATTTCAGTGACTTTCTACCGCTCACCGTTATGACACTAACAAAACTGATCAGGTTGTACTTTCTACAGTTGTTCTCCATGGCCTTCTGTTCCCTTTGTAGTTTTTTTAGGAACTTTTTGAGAGGAACATTTGTTTCTAGCATCACTTTACGAGTGTCAGTGTATTTAAAGTTTCTTTTTCGTGGCAGATAAACTTTCAGGACTTCTCTTACAGGAATTGTTGGAACATTCAAAAAAAAATCTGTTTATGAGACACAGGGATATCCAGATATTAAACAAATCAAACAGGTTTTCTCATAAATATTAGGTTGACTCCTGGTTAACATTTTAGATTCTTACTAATATTTTACACATTGTTTCTGTTCAACTAATTTCAGAACTTCATGAAAAAGTTGAATGGTAGGTTGGGTAAGAGGGTACCACAATGGGAGCCTTTTTTCCAAGGCTGGCATGTGAATAAAGTACCTGCAAATCATAAAAAGAAACAAAATAGCTTTAAAAACAAGAATTTCACATTGGTTACATCGGCACGTATACACTCACTGGGGTAGGGCTGTTGGATATGGTGGTTTAAGCTGCAAGATTTGGCCAACATTTTCAGTTGTTTGATCTCCCCTGTTGGGTGACCTAGATCTCAGACATGTGTGCCTTTTAGCTCATTGAGACACTTGACGACAGCAAAGGAAGTGAATTTCATTCACGATGTATCCCTTATCAAGGCATGAGTAGGGAAGCCAGGACTGTCCTCACCACAGTGTGGGCTGAGGCTCCTGCTTCTTGTTTCCTTGGGCAATACACAGGAAATTGAAATCAGAGGGTCAGATTGTGAAGGGTAGGGTTCATCCCCACCGCCTTAGTAAAAGTTTGGGAAAGGCCAGGCGAAGAAACGAAAGGGAGAAAGCCACAAGCCGTCTGGTGATGGGTTAAAAGACAGGCTCTCAACCCCTGGCTGCCTGCGTATTAGAATCACCTAGGGAGGTTTTTTAAATGTCAATACTGGGCCCCACCACTGAAGGTTCTCCATGAGACCTGGGTATCAGTATTTTTTCATAGTTGCTCTGCTGATTCGAATGCACGCAAGTTAATAAATCAATTTAAAACAAGGATCACAAACCTAAACGCCCAAGGTAACCCATTGGGAGGAAGGTCAGGTGAGAGTGGAGGAGGCAGGGCCACTAAGGGGTGCAGGGGGCAGCTGCTAGTGGGCTCCTGTCAACTGTTGTCACTCAGGAATGTGACACTGTTTTGGCAGTTGTTTGGATTTTCTTTTATTTTTTTTAAGGATTTTATTTATTTATTCATGAGAGACACAGAGAGAGAGGCAGAGGAAGAAGCAGGCTCTCCAAGGAGCAGGGAGCCCAATGCAGGACTTGATCCCAGGACTCCGGGATCATGACCTGAGCCAAAGGCAGACGCTCCACCCTCTGAGCCACCCAGGCACCCAGTTGTTTGGATTTTTAAATGTGCACAACTAACACTGGAAAATTGGACTGTGTGATACGGGCCACAACATGGATGCAGCTTGAAGACATGATGCTAAGTGAAAGAAGCCAGACACAGTAGGAGTAAGCCATGTATCTTATGATTCTGTTTGCGTGAAATGTCCAGAATACACAAATCCTCAAGGAGAGAAGGTGGATTCGTGGTTGCCAGGGACTGGGGGAGGGGACCATGGCATGTGACTGCTTAATGGGCACCGGGTTTCTTTAGGGGTGATGAAAATGTTCTGCAATTAGACAATGGTGATGGTTGCACAACATCGTGAAATGTATTAAAAACACACTTTAAAATAGTGAATTTCACGCTCTATACATTTTACCTTTAAAAAAAAAAAAGAGGAAAAACAAATAGGTTGTGTGGACCAATTCGGAGCAGGCTAAACAAATCCCTTTTATAGGAGCCAGAGTGGAACCTAGGGTGTAAAACCACATGGAGGAAAAACAAGGTCCACAAATTGGGCCAGAATGTTTTAAAAATCCATTCTAGGGCCATAATGTATGCCTCTACAACCTTTTATGTCTGCACCAGGACTGGGAACAAAGCTATGCCGGCTGTACCCTTTTCATCTTGAGTCCGAGGCAAGCTGGGTGTTTCCTGATAGGTGCTGATGTGGAACTGAGCAGCTGCCCGCCTAGAAATAGAAGGAGGAGGCCCTGAGGTGTAGAACCCCCGGGGTGGTGAAACCCAAGCTCGTTAACCGTAGCTCTTCCTTACTGTTTGCTGACTGAGGAAGAGAGGGGTGAAGGAGACAAACAGAAAGTAGTAACCACGCTTGTTAATTGTTTCTCCTTTATCAGCTGTGGTTTGCTTCCCCACACCCCCAGTGCTTCAGTTAAATTCGCCATCCCTAACTCGTCATCCCTTTCCGTAGGGTTTGTTCCTCTTGATTCCTCACAGCATGTGAAAATCATAACTACTTCTGGGAGGGGCTGGCTGCCACAAAGACAATGAGACAGGAACAGTTCTTCAGAGAAGAGTGTGAGGTTTCCTTAATCTTTTCTAGCCTGGGAATATACTTCAAATGGCAGTGGTTCTTAGAGCTCCCCCTAACCCTACCTTACCATAGGTCAAATTGAGATGCTATTAAACACAAAACCAGAATTGCCCATCTTTGCTTCTTCTGAAGATTCTGCCTGAAAACCAGAAATGAGCGGATGCTACTGCAGATTCGATTCAGACTTTTCTTACCTGAATTCTTCTCCATAGTCGTTCTTAATATACTCAGCTAAAGTCTTGCTGTGCTGCAGGCAGCTCCTGAGGATGTAAAATTGCTGATACAGCAGAACTGCTTGGCTCGGACTTAGCAGCGGAAATGAAGCTGAAAGCCCCTTTACCATTTGTTTCACAATACTGGCCACGAAAGTGATCTAAATGAGAAAAAAGCAGTTACATGTAGGGTGCATGCCACCCATAAGGCACCTGTTTCACCTGGGCCCTCACCTCTAAAGCTAGGCCGAAGTCCTCACCATCCCTACACCAGTACTCTTGCACTGTTTCTCATGGAAACTGCACCAGACCATAGACCAGTTGGGTTTACTGTTCACCCTCCTCTAAGCAGAAGCAGAATGAATACTGACTGTCAAGGAACTTTGGCTCCAATGTAAAAGGAGAACATTGGATAGAAGGGGAGCTTGGAAGGGTCCATGGCCTCCTCCAGGGTGGAAGATGGTTTCTCTTCTCTTCTACTGTGAAGGACAAATGGCCCACCAAGATAAACTTCCTGTGACTTTGAAAGAGGGCTCCAAGGTGGTTGTTCTCAAAATTTAGTGTGCATAAAAATCACTTAGGCAGCTCAATAAACATGCGGAATTCTGAGTCCCACCTCAAGATGTTTACCATAAACAATTCTGATGCCTTTGTTCCTCAGGCAACGCCTTGAGAAACACTAGGTGAAAAAGCAAAGAAAACCAGGCTTGACACAAGCAAGTGATATTGATGTCCCTGTTAGCTGGGGTTTTCATCAAGAGTATGTCTGCTATCATTTCTGAGGGGGAAATTAAAATGGAAATAGTAGCAATAATGTGAAGTTATTGAGTTGCTGCTTCTCACACACCCATAAAGAGTCATTTATAGGGGCGCCTAGGTGGCTCAGTGGGTTAAAGCCTCTGCCTTTGGCTCAGGTCATGATCCCAGGGTCCTGGGATCGAGCCCCGCATTGGGCTCTCTGCTCCGTGGAGAGCCTGCTTCCTCCTCTCTCTCTGCCTGCCTCTCTGCCTACTTGTGATCTCTCTCTCTCTCTCTCTCTGTCAAATAAATAAATAAAATCTTTAAAAAAAGAAAAAGTCATTTACAACAGAACCAAGGGGCATCTGGCTGGCTCCATTGTTAGAGCATTTGACTCTTGATCTTGGGGTCATGAGTTCAAGCCCCCACATTGATGTAGAGATTAGTTTAGAAAACAGACACACACACACACACACACACACACACACACACACATACACAAACAGAACCAAATAACAAAAACCAAGAATAATGGATTCCACACGTCTTTTTTTTTTTTTTTTTTTGAGGCGGGGCACATTTTTAAATAACTACCCATAAATGTAGGTACTATGAAAACAGGAAGGCACTCTAGTGTCCTTTCAAGCTCTAACCAGGTCCCTTTGCATGCCCATTAAATTAGTATCAATAAATATGTTGCCTTTTCTATTGATGTTGCTATTGGCCTTCTGAAGTAGGACAGGTGGTTTGGAGTGGGTTCTCCCCAGTCTAGATCTGTTTACCCGTATTGACTAAATACTGCATCAGGGAAACACAGATTGAGGTTGGGGAGTCTGGAGTAGTAGAACAAAGCAACGACCATTTGGGGATTAAATCTGTACCTTCTTTTGCATCTTGCTCTTACCAAGCAAGAGAATCAGCCAGAGCTGACTGACATACAGGTAGATTCAATGATCACAACAGTTTTCTTGCTTGCACATTTCTCTCAAATGACCAGTTTCTACCATACTCTTTAGAATGGAGTTAATATTGAAGCTTTCAACAGTATAGTGGTTCTTTTGCCACCTTTCATCCTGGCATACTTTATGGTCACAGACTGGCTTCATACTCAACTCAGTTCCTTTGGTGAACCAACCCTAGAGGTTGATAAAGAAACTTCCCTGTGGCTTGAAGTCTTTAGTACCCCCAGACTTCACACATCAGTTCAAATGATAGAGTCTGCAACGACTGTACAGAAAAAGGAAGGGTCTTGCATCTTGCACATAAGAGCTTCTGTTGCTATGAATGACTAGAACTTTACGATACTCCTTGAAGTGAAGAGAAACTAGTTACCATCTGTGTGCTGCTAAAGGAGCCAAGTCTATGGGCTCAGTCTCTGTATAAGGTAGCTGGCTGTTAAACTGACAAGGGTACCCTCTGGCCCTAACCAGACTTTTGTAAACATATGCCACAGGGATCTGGCAAGAAAATCTGCATTCCCGAGGACATGTTCAGCATAACTATAGAAAATACCCAAAGTAGGGAACCACTGATGACCAACATGTTTGTATATGAAAAGAGAACATATTATGTCATGTCAAATCCTCCATTAGCAATGAAAATTTAGTTGGGTTTACTACTTTTTGAAGAGCTCTCCAATTAATGTATGTTGATTGGATATATGAATATATGAATGAATAAAAGAAAATTAAATATGGGGAAATGAGAAGAGATTAAGGGATGAAACTTTTTTATAGAATTAATTCAGAAAGTTTTTTACTGAATATCCGTTATGTGCCTACCACAACAGACATAGCTCCCTCCCTTGTGGCGCTTGGAGTCTGTTGGGGGAGAATGACATCGTGTCAGTCTTGACAGACTAGGTTGTACTGTGGTAACAAATTTCACAACAGTTTACTACTTGCTCACATTGTATGTCCCTTATGGGTTGGCAGGGGGTTGTACTCATCGTAGTCACTGAAAACTCTCAGTGCTGCCACTCAACATGCCAGAAGGAAAAGAGAATGCAGAGAAGCTTGCACGTGCTCTTAAACCTTCTGGCACGAAGTGACACAGGCTACTTATGCTCACATTACATTGGCAAAAGCAAGAACAGAGACCTATCTAATTTGAGGTGGGGAGGGCAGTACAATCCTACTGTGTGCCTGGAAGGAGAGAGAGCCAGAATGTATGTGGGCACTAATGTCTACACAGGAAAGAACCAGATAGTAATGCCAACAAATGCCAACTGCAACAGTAACAAGTCCTATGAAGGGAAGGAAGAGGTCTTCTTCCCAAGCTATGACTATGTGTGCCGATAATGGGGAATCTGATCTGGTCAGAGGTGAGAAAATCATCCCCCACCCTGTCCCAGGAAGGGACACTGAGGCCTAAAGGATGAGTAGGAGTTAACGTGGAAAAAGGAGGGAAAAGCATTTCAGACAGAGGAGGAACGGTGAAGGTCCTGTAATGGAGTTGGGGGTGCTGGAGGTGGGCAGTGAGTAAGAGGCCCACAAAGGGAGAGTGAGGGACTAGATGAGCCTTGTAGGCTCTTTTTTATGAGAGATTAAAGCAAGGCATGACATAATCAGATTTTTTGGAATAGATCTCTTTGACTAGTCTGGTGGGAAGATAGGGTCAGACCACATATAGATGTGACTGTAATGTCAAAGACAGAACAGTGGTACTATGGATCAGGATGGCAGTAACCAGGACAGAGAGCCCCAGTGATCCCCAATGTTAATTCATACTCGCCAACTCATGCTCAGTGTTTAACATAAATGTTCAGGGGGTGCCTGGGTGGCTCAGTCGGTTAAGCAGCCTGCTCTCGATTTCAGCTCAGGTCATGGTCTCAGTACCCTGGAATCCAGCCAGGCTCAGTGGAGAGTCTGCTTGAGGAAGCTCTTCCTCTCCTCTGCCCCTCCCTCCTGCTCGTTCTCACTCTCTCTCTCAAATAAATAAATTAATCTTTTTTAAAAAGACAAATGTTAATATTTTCACTTATTTATGCAGCCAATATTTTAATGCATTCTGTTTCCTACAGAATATATCTTGGGATTTTTCATGAAGTGAAGATCACATTTAAGAGATCATTTCAGGGGGTTCCTGGGTGGCTCGGTTGGTTGAGCATCTGACTCTTGATTTTGGTTCAGGTCTTGATCTCAGGGACATGAGATTGAGCCTGGCATCTGGCTCTGTGCTGAGTGGAGCCTGCCTAAGATTCTCTCTCCCTCTCTCTGCCCCTCCCTGCTCATGGTCTCTCTCTCTCTCTCTTAAAAATGTTTTTTTAAAAAGGATATCATTTCAGTACCTTAAGCACTTAGGACCCAAATATAAAAATGCTTTTTTTAAATTAAAGAATAAAATAATCAGATTTACATTTTGCTTCTGCTTTATAAATATCATTACTTATAGAGAAAATTTGCATTTTATTAAGTAAGCACAAGAGCACCTGTTTAATTAGCTGTGAGTGGTGGTCTTGTTTCTGCTTCCTGGTACTTACTGTGGGAGGACGACTCTGGAGGAAGGACATCATCCAGCTAATAGCAAACTTAGTGGTTCCCAATCCAAGATTTCCCTGAAAGACTCGAGGAAATAAACAAGTTGTATTCATGAAGTCCAAATTGTACATGAAAGGATATTCATTCTCAGATACATTTTATCTTGATTAATGAAATCTCTATAATCAGTATTTAGCAAAAAATTTAAAAAGTAAAATCAGGAGGCACATGGGTGGCTCAGTGTTAAGCCTCTGCCTTCAGCCCAGGTCATTGTCTCAGGGTTCTGGGATCGCGCCCCACATCGGGCTCTCTGCTCTGTATGGAGCCTGCTTCCCCCTTTCTCTCTGCCTGCCTCTCTGCCTACTTGTGATCTCTCTCTCTCTGTCAAATAAATAAATAAAATCTTTTTTAAAAAAAAGTAAAATCAGTATTTAGGGAGATAAACTGGATGAGTACTTGAGAGCAAAAGTAATATCACTTAAGTTAGCTGACTTTGGAGACCATCTCTAATACAAGTATATTAAAGGTATATTATTATTCATATGATATAGAATCATAGGTATGTAATAGTCATATGATATATATAACAATCATATAGTATAACATATATGATAAAAAATATGTATGGTACCTGCTGAAAGACAAGAAGTATCTCATATAAAAGTGCTGTAGCTGTGTCTGTATATTCCACAATAAGCTTCTGTAACTGGAATTTTAAATAATAATATAATTAGCAGATCCAAAAAAATGGTAATTTCTCCTGGTTGCCATTAGGTACTTATAAAAGAATTTTTGATTAACTGAAAATAAAATGAGTGTGGTCAGTTTTCCTATTCTGTTTGGTTCAGATATTCTCAAAACAAATGAACAAAAAAATGGCTCATAAAAAGACTACACATTGAATAATGTCTATGAAAGTGGATCAGGGAAAAAAGATATAGAATGCTACTACACAAAAAACCCCTGCACACTTGATTTGCAAAATCATTCAGATCAATAACCCTACCTCATTTCAAAACTATTGAAATATGCTCCCTAGAATTAAGGTGGGGGATTCTCTGGGTAATTTAGGCTTAAGCCCAGCATGAACTACAACTCCCTCTGTGAAATGGGTAAATATAGGGCTTAGAGATTTTTTTCCTTTTTTTCTTGCAAGAACTCCATTTAGTGAGGCTGTCTTCTAGCTTCAAGTAACTCTTCTGGCCCATCCACCACTTGGTGCATGAGAGCTGTGCCTGTGGGCATTGATAGAGGCCAACACATCTTCCCTGACAGTATTCTTTGCAAGAAAGAGCTCTAGCTTGAAGTTCTCCCACTGTGTTAGACCTTGGAACCAAAATGTATATGATCTGCTCATGGCTGCACTAATAGCCCAGGCGCAAAAGATCACCAAGTCCAAAAGCAGGAAACTCAGACCTATCTATTCAGCCCACTACATATTTTTATGGGGATATACCATAGGCAATCAAGTAAGCTAATCCAAAACCAAATTCATTGTTCCCCTTTTGAACCTACTCTTCTTGCTATAATTCTTATCTGATACCCAGCCAGAATCTAAAAGTCATCCAATCTTCACAATTTATTTTCAACATCAAACTATCAGTGCAATTTCCTAAAAATTTCTGGGATCTATTCTCTTTGCAACTACCATCCCTTTTCTTTTCTTCATTAATTTACTCAACAAATATGTGTCCGACACTGTGCTAAGTGTTGGGGATACAGTGGGGAGCAGCAGAGACATGGACTGTGCTGTCATGGAAGATAGTCTAACCACAGTCTAACAATCAAATAAATAAATGCATTGTTGCTAACTGAGAAAGAGTTCTGAAACAAGAGTATAGGAAGTTAGGAGAGCTCTAAAATGAAAGCCTAAGTCTCGTTTTGGGGGTTGAGGATAGCTTCACTCTGGCCTCTATCATTCCTCACATGGATGTCTGCACTAGCTTCTTAGCCCTGCCTGAGTCTTGCTTCCATCCCAGTCTTTAAACCCTAATGTTACTTATTCCACTGTTGAAAATGGTATCATAGATACTCCATATAGTCTCTAATATTCATATATATGAATAGTTCTATAATATTCACACACATGAATATTATATTCATGTTATATTTAATTAACATCTGTCTCTCTAACCAGACTATAAACCAGTGAGGGCAGAGATTGTGTCTGTTTTGGTTCTTGTTTGGACCCCACTGCCTAGCACACTGTTTAGCTCATCACAGAGTTTCAATAAATATTTATTGAATGAATGAATAAATTTAAGAGTTTTCTAAAACATAACTCTAATTGTTTGTCTAAGATCTATCAAATCATATCCCATCCTTTAAAAAAAATCAGAACTAATAAAAATAAACTAATAAAAATCTGATTTATTCTCTCAGAATATGTGCTTTCTAGGTAGTCTGATATTTCTAATGTTTTAGTAAAACCTTGGAAAAACAAGTAATTCTCACTAAGTTTGCACTACTTAGATAGGTAATGAGATGGTAAACTAAAGCAAGAGAGTTAAAATCTCTTAAAGATTGTTCGTTTGGGAGCCTGGGTAGCTCAGTTGGTTAAGCGTCTGCCTTTGGCTCAGGTCATGATCCCAGGGTCCTGGGATCAAGTCCTGCATCGGACTCCCTGCTTCTCCCTCTTTTTGTCTCCCTCCCTCCCTCCTGCTTCTGCTCTCTCTCTCTCTCTCACATTCTGTCAAATAAATAAAATCTTAAAAAAAAAAAAAAAAAAGACAGTGCTTTTTTACTATTAGACCCCTACTGTGGAATTACATATACATAAATATTTTGTATAGAGGCAGATTTATCTAATACATACTAAATCTATTTTATCTAATATATACTAATTATCTAATACATACTAATTATCTAATTAATTATCTAATACATACTAAATACTAATTATTTTCCTTACATACTTTTTTCTTAGTATACATACTTTAAAACATATAAAATAGATATATATTAATATTGACAGAATACCCATTTAAGTTTTGAGGTTAATGGCAAAATATTTACTCTTTGATTTACATTAGAAGACAAGAAGCCAGGGCACGCCTACATATTATATTTAGTCTACCCCCAAATTCTCATCTCACCTTAGCATCAAAAGACATCTCAACTAAAGTTGAATCAGCCACCAACTGGATATCAAACACAGGACAAGATTTTGGAATCCGAGGTTCACTAATTAAAATTACCAAAAGATTAAACAGTGTTCCCCTGAAAAAATAAATAAAAAGCAATTAATGGATAAAGTTTGAAAAGAAAAACAGTAAAGCCAAGTTTGTAGGCATTGAATATAACTAAAAGTATAAAGCATTGCAGACCATTCTTGACTGAACTTTTGGATCCTTGAACATGCAGACAATGGAGTAGTGGTAGAACATTTAAATGAAAATATATAATTTCTTGGTCTTTTGACTCAAAGCAAGTTTTGTGTTTTGTTTTTTTAAAGAGTGTGTGCACAAGTGCAAGAGTAGGGAAGGAGGGGTAGAGGGAGAGAGAGAGAGAGAATCTTTAGCAGGCTCCACGCCCAGCAAGCAGTCTGACAAGGAGCTCAATCTCATGACCCTGAGATCATGACCTGAGCTGAAATCAAGAGTCCATCACTTAACAGACTGAACCACCCAAGCACCCCTCAAAGCAAGTATAGTTCTATAAGTTCACATAGCTTAGAAAACTTAGTAAGTCTGGACTTAAGGGAAATTTGGGTGATTTCAGTTAAAGCAGTATTTTCCAAAGGGCTCTTTCTGTACCCCCACAAAGGGCTTTTTATGGACTATTAATTCCAGGCAATATTATAGTCAAAATAGATTCTGTGATAGAAGAGGTATAGGAGATACTTGGTTAAACCAAATTCATTGAACATCTTTACTGTTGGACTTCTCAGAAGCTTTAATATGCTCCCATGCACTGTTTATCTCCAGGACAAAGAAACTGCTTTATGAAGCATTTCTTAAAATGCTTATTTAATCATAGGGTTTTATTGACTCTAGAACTCTTTTTTAAAAAATTTTTTAAAGGTTTTATTTATTTACTCGACAGACAGATCACAAGTAGGCAGAGAGGCAGGCAGAGAGAGGGGGGAAGCAGGCTTTCTGCTGAACAGAGAGCCCAATGTGAGGCTCGATCCCAGGACCTTGAGATCATGACCTGAGCCGAAGGCAGAGGCTCAACCCACTAAGCCACCTAGGCACCCCTCTTTTTAAAATTTTTTAATTGAAATAGTTGACATGTTAGTTTCAGGTATACAAGATAGTGACTCAGCAATTATATACATTATCAGATTCTTACCATGATAAGCATAGTTACCATCTGTCACCAAATGAAGTTATTACAATATGATTAACTATATTCCCTATGCCATACTTTTCATCCCTTGACTGGCTTATTTTAAATTTGTACCTCTTAATCCCCTTTACCTATTTTACACATTCCCCCCATTCCCCTCCCATTTGGCAACCACCTGTTCTCTGTATTTATGAGTCAGTTTCTCTTTTTTGTTGTTATCTGTTTGTTGGTTTACTTTGTTTTTTAGATTCCACATATAAGTGACATCATATGGTATTTGTCTGACTTATTTCACTTAGGATAATACCCTCTAGGTCCATCCATGTTGTCACAAATGGCAAGATTTCATTCTTTTTTTAAAAGTTTTAAATATCTTTTTTTTTCATTTTTAATACATTTTAAAAATTATTTTTATTAACATATATTATTTGCCCCAGGGGTACAGGTCTGTGAATCGTCAGGCTTATACATTTCCTAGCACTCACCATAGCACATACCCTCCCCAATGTCCATAACCCAACCACCCTCTCCCTAACCCCCATCCCCCAGCAACCCTCAGTTTGTCTTGTGAGATTAAGAGTCTCTTATGGTTTGTCTCCCTCCCGATCCCATCTTGTTTCATTTTTTCCTTCCCTACCCCCCAAAACTCCTGCCCTGCCTCTCACATTCCTCATATCAGAGAGATCATATGGTAATTGTCTTTCTCTGACTGACTTATTTCACTCAGCGTAATACCCTCTAGTTCTATCTGCATCATTGCAAATGGCAAGATTTCAGGTTTTTTGATGCCTGCATAGTATCCCATTGTATATGTATGTATATGTATGCATGTATGTGTGTATGTGTGTGTGTGTGTGTGTATATTCTTCCTTATCCATTCATCTGTTGATGGACATCTAGGTTCTTTCCATAGTTTGGCTGTTGTGGACATTGCTGCTGTAAACATTCAGGTGCACGTGCCCCTTCAGATCACTACGTTTGTGTCTTTGGGGTAAATACCCAGTAGTGCGATTGCTGGGTCATAGGGTAGCTCTATTTTCAACTTTCTGAGGAACCTCTATACTGTTTTCCAGAGTGGCTGCACCAGCTTGCATTCCCACCAACAGTGTAGGAGGGCTCCCCTTTCTCCACGTCCTTGACAACATCTGTCGTTTCCTGACTGGTTAATTTTAGCCATTCTGCCTGGTGCAAGGTGATACCTCATTGTGGTTTTGATTTGTATTTCCCTGATGCAGAGTGATGCTGAGCACCTTTTCATGTGTCTGTTGGCCATCTGGATGTCTTCTTTGCAGAAATGTCTGTTCATGTCCTCTGCCCATTTCTTGATTGGATTATTTGTTCTTTGGGTGTTGAGTTTGATAAGCTCTCTATAGATTTTGGATACTAGCCCTTTATCTGATATGTTGTTTGCAAATATCTTCTCCCATTCTGTCAGTTGTCTTTCGGTTTTGTTGACTGTTTCCTTTGCTGTGCAAAAGCTTTTGATCTTGATGGTCCCAATAGTTCATTTTTGCCCTTGCTTCCCTTGCCTTTGGCAATGTTGATTTCATTCTTTTTTATAGCAAAATAATACTCCACTATATATATATATATATATATATATATATATATATATATGACACCTTCTTTATCCATTCATCTATTGGTAGATATTTAGGTTGCTTCTGTACCTTGACTATTGTAAATAATGTTGCAGTAAACATAGGGTTGCATACATCTTTTTGGATTAGTGTTTTCGTTTTCTTTGGATGACTACCCAGAAATAGAACTGGACCATATAGTACTTGTAGTTTTAGTTTTTTGGGGACCCTCTATCCTGTTTTCCAGAGTGGGTGCACTAATTTATATTCCCAACAATAGCACCAAAAAAAAAAAAAAAATGAGGATGGAGCTTTTCTTTTAAATAAGGCATTTCAGGGCTTACTGTTCCACTGAAGTACTAGATATTAGTTAATAAAACTAATACTACTTTAAGTCTTTTCCATTCAAAACCAGTGTACTATCCATTAACCTACACTAATAACTCAAATTGTCACTATATGTTTGAATAATGTACCCTGTTATTTGAAAAGGAAAAGGAAAAAAAATCACAATCCAGATTGAGGATCCTGAGGGGATGAGGTTTGGCAGTACCATCTTCATATATGTTATATAATTCATGCATAGTTGAAAAGGAACCAAAAGCAGATCACTAGGAAAATCAGCTGCCTAACTGAAGACAGTATCAGAGTAGCTTTGATGATGGGAGCAGTAAAAGAATTTATAGATAGGACTATATAAAAATCCTCTATCACCATAACCATTTTCATAATGGACTAAACGAGACTGTAAACAATCCCTGTTTAGTAATATTTGAGGCTTCCCAATCTTTTTACAATCACTTAAATCATCACCATGATTAGAAGTTCATGATTAACCAAAATTTTAATAAAAACAATTCCCCTCCTTTCTCTAACTCAAAAAGCAAGTTAGTTCTTACATCTACAAAAGAAGAATCATGTCAGCACACTTCTCAAAAAAGCAGAGTATGTCCTACAGGATATTTGTTAATGTTTTATTCAGGCTACTTTAAAATGGCCAATCTTACTTTTAGAAGACCCTTCCAAAATCAACAAAATAGGGCGCCTGGGTGGCTCAGTGGGTTAAGCATCTGCCTTCAGCTCAGGTCATGATCCCAGGGTCCTGGGATCAAGATCAAGAGCCATGTGGGGCTTCCTGCTCAGTAGGGAGTCTGCTTCTCCCTCTCCCTCTGCCCCTACCCCTGCATATGCTCTCTCTCTCTCTCAAATAAATAAATAATCTTTTTTTAAAAAATCAAAACATTTCATTTAGAAGGTTTTCCTAATCTTTTTTTTTTTTTAAAGATTTTATTTATTTATGGGATAGAGAGAGAGATCACAAGTAGGCAGAGAGGCAGGCAGAGAGAGAGATGGGAAGCAGGCTCCCTACTGAGCAGAGAGCCCGATGTGGGGCTTGATCCCAGGACCCTGAGATCATGACCTGAGCTGAAGGCAGAGGCTTAACCCACTGAACCACCCAGGCGCCCCGAAGGTTTTCCTAATCTTAAGTTTGAAATGATATTCCATTTACTGATTTATTTAATGTCCTTTGTTTTCAGCAACAGCTTCTTTTCAAAGTATCATATATCCAGGGTTAAAGGAAGGAACTCTCAAATTCTGGGTCACTTTCTGTGATAATATATGAATTTAACCATAACAGTATTAAAATAAGAATGGATTTATGGCACATTTCAGGAAGAATTCAATGAACTGAATTGAGCCAATAAAATCTTTACTTCTAAAAAAATAAAGAGGAAAATGCTGAAATGAGTAAATGTTTTTTTATTTGCTCAAATGGAATTTAGTTTGAAATCTACTCTTCCTGTCAACACTATTTAAAATCCACGGGGTCAATAATAGAAGAAATCTTAATCTAAATGGTAGTTTCATCTCCAAAATACTTATTATAGAATTGACATCACATCCTTAAAAAGTGGTGTCAAAAATTTTGATACTTTTATTGTTTAGATTGTTATTATTTCCAATGTGAGAATTTTGAATGCATTACAATATATTTTATAATATATATACAGACTTTGAGAGGAAAACTCATGGTCTCATAAGTTACTCTGTGTTGTTTGTGGTTGGCAGAATTCTAATACAGCTTCCAAGATTTTTGCCCCTGGTATATGCACCCTAAATAATTCCTTCCTCTTAAGTATGGACAGGACCTGTGAATATATTAAGCTATTACTCCCTTGTGATTATGTTATGTTAGATGAGAAAGGTAAAGGGATTTTGCATACATAATTAAGGTTCCTAATTTGTTGACTTCTGAGAGAATCAAAGGGAGATTATCCCGGGTGAGCCTGATTATCCATTTGAGCCCTTCAAAGAGTGCTTAGAGCTTCTCTGAGTGCAGAGATAGTTTCTCGCCAAGAAGCAAGCAAGTTTATAAGGAAATTACTTCAGGCCACAAAGACCCAAGTGAGCTTGGAAGATAAGTCCAAGGCTCAGGTGAGACTGCAGCCCTAGCCTGTTGTCACCTTGACTGCCACCTTGTGAAAACCAGGGCAAGGTAATCCAGTTGCGCTATGCCCAGATTTCCTGATCCACAAAAACTGTAGATAAACAGTTGATATTATTTTAAGCCACTGACCTTATAGTAACTTGTTACAGGGTAATAGAAGATTAATGCAGTTATATTAGACATTAACTGTTAGTTAAGGCTACAAGTAACATGACTTGACCCTATGCATATCAAAATTGGCTGAAAAGTTAGTATTACAACCGGACTCTATTATAGCAATATGATATATGCATTGAAATACATGAAAAAAAAAAGAAATACATAAAAAGAATTAGTCATCTCAGGAAAGAGGCTACTATAGTAGGACTGATGTGGCCAAACCAACTTAAGACAGAACAGTTGAAAAAGCAGAGGATAGTAAGAGTAATGGTTCTTCAACTCTGAGAGAGGTAGGGATGAAAAGATGGACAAAAAGGGTAACATAATTGAGCAATAATTCAGTGTGGCTAGATATAAATGTAAGAAGTAATCTTGAATTTCTGTCCTGGAGATTGGGGAAATGATACTATCAGCTGCATAAAGAAGTATACAGAGGGGGCACCTGACTGGCTTAGTTGGTGGAGCATGCAACTCTTGATCTCAGGGTTATAAGTTCAAGCCCCACTCTGGGTTTAGAGATTACCTTAAAAAAATGAAATCTTAAAATAAAAAAAAGTATTCTGAGAAAACAATAGTGTGTGTCTTCCTTGTTTGCTGCAAAGCAGGGGTCAAGAAACTACGGCCTGTAGGCCAAATAGCCCAGAACCCGTTTTTATAAATAAAGCGTTATTGGAACAGAACTGTGCCCATTCATTTATAAATTGTCTATCACTCTTTTTATGCTGCAGTGGCAAAGTTGAGTAGCTGCAACAGACACTCTATGGCCTGAAAAGCCAAAAATGTTTATTCTATGGCCCTTTATAGAAATGTTTGACCATTCTGCAATCAGAGAAAGACAATTATCATATGATCTCCCTGATAATGAGGAAGTTGAGAGGCAACGTCGGGGGTTTGGGGGGTAGGAAAGGAATAGATGAAACAAGATAGGATCAGGAGGGAGACAAACCGTAAGAGACCCTTAATCTCACAAAACAAATTGAGGGTTGCTGGGGGTGGGGGGTGGGTGTTGGGTTATGGACATTGGTGAAGGTAGTATGTGCTATGGTGAGGCTGTGAAGTGTGTAAACCTGGCAACTCACAGACCTGTACCCCTAGGGCTAATAATACATTATATGTTAATAAAAAAATAAAAATTTTTTTAAAAAAAGAAATGTTTGGCTACTCTGGTGTATAGCGTAGTACACCCATAGTCCCTGGCACAGAGTGAATTGCTTAAGAAATGTTCGTGAGGTGTGCCTGGGTGGCTTAGTCATTAAGCATCTGCCTTCGGCTCAGGTCAGGATCCTGGGGTCCTGGGATTGAGCCCCCATTGGGGCATTAGACTCCCTGCTTGGCAGGGAGACTGCTTCTCCCTCTCCCTCTGCTTGTGTTCCCTCTCTCGCTATCTCTTTCTGTCAAATAAATAAATTAAATCTTTAAAAAGAAAAATGTTCATGTTATTATCATCAAAATTCATTTGTAAAGTTCTCTAATAAATAGCCAGGACAAACATTAAAGTTTTTATTCTTCTCCCTGGTTCAAATGTTTTAGAACCCATGGCCCTCATTTTCCTTCCACTTTCTAATACAGAAAATTTAAATAAGCAGTTGATGACAGTGGAAAAAAATTAAGATTATAGTCCGAACACTGGCTCAGGATATAATTCATAGTCTACAAACCATATAAAAAGGTCAAGCAGATATATGAAATATGCAAACACATATTTTCTGTGGCAAAGAATGCTGTTGTCCCCCTACTACACATTATTTCATTCTTCCTTTTAATAATAGGTGTCCCTATCACCATCCAAAGTTTAGCTAGCTACAGAGCCATGCAACTGCAGACACATCCAGCTTCTCTTGCGGCTAGATATGGGCATATGCCTAAAGTCCTCATTAGCAGAATATGAGCAGAAAAGTCTTAGATGCCTCTCTTAAAAAAAAAAATTTGCTTGCCTTCTACTTCTCTTCCTGCATCCCATAGGGTTTAATGAAGTTGTGAAGGTCAGCCAACTTCAACCATAAAGACAGAGATAGCATAATAAAATATGTCAGAGCAAAAAAAGGGAAGGAACCTAGGTCTCTGGCTGATCTCCTAGAGGAAATCTTGACTCTCTACTCTGGACTAGTATATGAAAAAGATGTAAATTTCTATCTTCTGTGGCCCACATATTTTAACATATCTTTATCATAGCAGCTTACTCTATATGTTAATAAACCCTCCCACTGTCACTCACTTCAAGGTCACACAATTATATATTAAATGAAGCTACTATTAACTCCTGCCTCTGCAATGTGATCTTTCTGTTATGTGGGGTTACAAGTACTCTGTAAAATTCTAGTAGAGAACCCCTGGCTTTTAATGTATGATGGGGCATTTGGGCTTTTTTCAAGTTCACCAGACAATGACAAAAGATAAAATTATGCTAAGAGAATCTTTGTGCCCTTAATAATCCAGAAAGCCTGGGAGAACTCACTATGTTCCGTGTTCATCACAGAAGGAAGTGGAAAGACAAAGGAGTTTAATATACTTATAAGGGGTTTGGACAGAGAACTAAGAGAGCTATGAGTTTTGGAAGACACTCAATAGAGTAGTTAATGGTTGTAACTACAAGGTGCCAATGTCTCCTAAAAGACCTTACCTTGGGGCGCCTGGGTGGCTCAGTGGGTTAAGCCTCTGCCTTCAGCTCAGGTCATGATCTCAGGGTCGTGGGATTGAGCCCCGCATTGGGCTCTCTGCTCAGTGGGAAGCCTGCTCCCCCAACCCCGCCTACTGCTCTGCCTACTTGTAATTTCTTTCTCTGTCAAATAAATAAATAAAATCTTTTAAAAATAAATAAATAAATAAAAATAAAAGACCTTACTTCTTAGCTGCCAACGTGCTCAGGCGCGATGACTCAGTTTCTGTTTCTCTGAACATCAGTCCCAGAGTCTGTATAATTTCAATGCATGCTCTAGAAAACAAAGAAAAGAAGCACAGGAGTGGCATGATTGCATGACAAGTTCAGAACTTCACAAAATTAGTAACCCCTGATAAAATTGCTCTCATATCTATATAGAAAACGTATGGGAAGGAAATTCTGTTTGTTAATTGTCAACATTGGTTGAGTCCCTACTCTGTGATTGCTACATAGTAAACACTCAACAATATTTGTTGAGCAAATTAATTAATAGCTGAATGTCAGGATTACAAGTCATTTTCATAGTGTTTTTGGTCCTTAACATTTTTTTCTGATAATTACACACTATTTTAAAATTATTTTTAGGGGAGCCTGGGTGGCTTAGTTGGTTAAGCATCTGCTTTTAGCTCAGGTCATAATCCCAGGGTCTTAGGATCGAGTTCCTTGCTCAGTGAGGAGTTTGCTTCTCCCTCTCCCTCTGCCACTTTCACTGCTTGTGTGCTCGTGCGCTCTCTCTCTCTGTTTCTCTATCAAATAAATACATAAAATCCTAAAAATAAACAAGTAAAATTATTTTTAATAATTTTAACTTTTTCCAATAAGTTTGGAATTTCAAAGGTAAAATTTCAATTTTCAAAATTTCAAAGGTAAAATTTCAAAAATTTCAAAAATTTCAAAAATTTCAAAGGTAAAAAAGGGAATTCAGTGAAAGTTGTTTTCTCTGATGCCTTTTTTTTTCCTTTGGGACAACCAATATTACTAATTTCTTATACAGCCTTTCTTTATTTTTAAGATTTTATTTATTTAAGGGAGAGAGAGAAGAAACAAGTAGAGTAGGAGCAGTGAGGGAAGGGGGAGAAGGAGAAGCAGACTCCCACCGAGCAGGGAGCCCGAAGTGGGGCTTGATCCCAGGACCCAAACACTTGACTGACTGAGCAACCCAGGTGCCCCTATAGCCTTTCTTTAAAAAGTAGAACAGGAACACCTGGGAAGCTCAGTCGATTAAATGTCTGACTCCAGATTTCAGCTCAGGTCATGGTCTCAGTGTTGTCAGATCTAGTCCTGTGTCAGACTCTGAGCTGGGCATGGAGCTTGCTTAAGATTTTCTCTCTCCCTCTTCCTTTGCCCCTCCCCCCGCTACGAAAAGTAGAACAAAATGAGTGCTATTTTTAAAAATCTATGTGAGGCAAAACTGGGATGCCTGGTTGGCTTAGTCGGTTAAGCCACTGCCTTCAGTTCAGATCATGATCCCAGAGTCCTGGGGTCAAGTCTCGCATCGGGCTCCTTGCTCAGCAGGGAGCCTGTTTCTCTCTCTGCCTCTGCCTGCCACTTTGCCTGCTTGTGTGCACGCATAATCTCTCTCTCTCTCTCTCACAAATAAAATAAATAAATCTTTAAAAAAAATCTATGTGAAGCAAAATTTGCAGCACATTAATCATTAGTACAGTATATATTTTATCCAGTGCCTTCCATTTATCTTCAGTACCCTCGGGGGAGAAAAATCTATAATTATCCTGTTGGTACTTACACCAGCTCATCGGCCCTTTGGCTTTTATTTTGAAGTGAGCTCTTATCTCTAGACTCTGGCAAGTACTCATGAAGTTTGTTCACCAGGAAATAGAAAAGGTCACTGGTCTGTGAAAGCAAGTAGGAAAGAAGATGGTCATTAGGTATCAGTTGGTAAAACTCTATCTTTACATAATAAAAATATGAAGATATTATTTATTCTCTGGAACCAAGTGAATTATAATACCTCTCATTAATAATAGCATAACCCAAAGTGAAAACACTTTTTACTTAAACCAGGAGACCACTGTCCTGGTGAACAGAGCCCGAGCTAAAGCCTAGGGGGTGAGGCTAAGATGCGGGGCTCAACCCCAGGACCCTCGGGGCTCAACCCCAGGACCCTGGCATCGTGACCTGATCAGAAGGCAGATGCTTAACAACTGAGCCACGCAGGCGCCCCTGGAAAAACACTTTTTAAACATGTTTGCTAACCTGCAAGTGAAGGCACAGCACTGATATAGCCTAATGAAGACAGTGAAGAATAATACTAATAATTCTGTTAATACAGTGGAAATGTCAATTGTCATCTCTGACAGAATAAACACTGACTTAAGAGTGCGCGAACCAGTTTTTTTGTGCTTCTGTGCAGTCTCATGAGATAAATCCGAGCATGAAATAAGCACTGGCCCATGAAATCAGGCAGGTTGGTACTAATGAGAAAGATAATGTAATTGCTTCTCTTTTCCTTTTCTCTCTTACTCATTTTTCCCCCAGGACTTTTGTCTACTAGTGACAAATTAGACTCTATTTAAAAAGGTATTACGTGTGGGGCGCCTGGGTGGCTCAGTGGGTTAAGCCGCTGCCTTCGGCTCAGGTCATGATCCCAGGTCCTGGGTTCAAGCCCCACATCGGGCTTTCTGCTCAACAGGGAGCCTGCTTCCTCCTCTCTCTCTGCCTACTTGTGATTTCTCTCTGTCAAATAAATAAATAAAATCTTAAAAAAAAAAAAAAAAAAGGTATTACGTGTACCTTTATTTAGGTGCTAAGGCATGGCAAGAGGCTGAGGATGGCAGGGGGAGAGAGGGACAGGAGGAGAAGGAGCAGGGTGTATGCCGGACCCTCTGAGAACAGCTGCCGTTTACCAGGGCCCTGGTAATTGAGCACAGTGTGGTGGCTTTGTACACTAACTCTGAGGTCACACCCCAGCTCTGCCACTGGTTAGCTGTATGATACCTGGCAAATGACTTACACGCTCTCTGACTCAGTTTATGTCTAAAATAGAGTTAATGTCACCTGGTGGGGGTTGCAGTAAGATAATATCTGTAAAGCCTGAACGGTGCTCAGCACATCATAAGTGCTTAATAAATTTATCAGTTACTATTGTGATCTCCCACCTGCTCACTAGTTCAGGAAGTTTTATTTTATTTACAAAGTTTTGTTGTTGTTATTTTTTAAGATTTTATTTATTTATTTGACAGACAGAGATCACAAGTAGGCAGAGAGGCAGGCAGAGGGCGGGGGGGGAAGCAGGCTCCCCACTGAGCAGAGAGCCCAACGTGGGGCTCCATCCCAGGACCCTGGGATCATGACCTGAGCCGAAGGCAGAGGCTTTAACTCACTGAGCCACGCAGCCGCCCCTTATTTACAAAGTTTTATTTGTAAAGTATCTTCTACCACCCTGCAACAACATGGAGAAATCTCAAAACTGTTAGGCCAAAGGAAGCTAGCACAAAAGAGTACAGAGTGTACATTTCTGGGTAAGTGGAATCCGAGGACAGGCAAAACTGATCTGTAGTGACAGAATGCACAATGATTGCCCGGGGCCATGGATGGGAGAAAACTGCCTGCCAAAGGGTATGAGGTTGCCTTATGGGGCTATAGAAGGGGCCTTATGGGTTGATAGAAGTGTTCTAAATCTTAATTGGGGTGGTGGTTATATGGGTTTATACATTTGTCAAAACTCTTTAAACCAAACTCTTAAAATGAGTGCCTTTTATTATATGTAAATTATATCCCAATAGTTTCTCCAAAGAAGAGTTACATATGGCCAGTAAGCACATGAAAAAATATTCAACGTCACGAATCATTAGGGAAATGCAAATCAAAACTACAAATAATCAGAAAATAACAAATGTTGACAAGGCTGTGAGAAAACTAGAACCTGTGTGCATTGTTAATGGGAATGTACAGTGGTACAGATGCTGCGGAAAACAGTATGGTGGTTCCTCAAAAATTAAGAAATAGAATTACCAGAGGATTTAGCAATCCCACTTTTAGGTATAGTCCCAAAAGAACTGAAGGCAAGGTCTCAGAGAGATTGACACACCTATATTCACAGTGGTAACGTTCACAATAGCTTAAATGTGGAAGCAACCCAAGTATCCATCAACGGAGTATGGAAAAGAAAATGTGGTCTTTACATACAATGGAATATTATTCAGCCTTAAAAAGGAAGCGAGCTCCAACACTGATGAACCTGCGAGACATGCTGAGTGAAATAGGCCAGTGATAAAGAGACAAATACTCAGTGATTCCACTTACGTGAGATATTTAGAGAAGCTAAACTCATAGATTCAGAAAGAAGAATGGTGTTGCCAGGGGCTGGGAGAAGGGATGAATGGGGAGTTATTGTTTAATGAGTATAGTTTCAGTTTTGCAAGATGAAAAGAGTTCTGGAGATGGCTGCACAATGAGACAGTGTACCTACTTAATACCACTGGACCGTATGCTTAAAAATGGTTAAAATGGTAAATTTTCTGTTATGTGTATTTTACCATAATAAAAAAAATTGTTGAATTAAGAAAGAACCTCATGAATTAAGAAAGAAAAATAAAGGGTTAGGAAGGAACAGGAATGGAGAACTCTTTCTTTCACTCATTCATTCATTGAACACATAACTACTGATTGCCAGCCATGTAGCAGGTGCTGTGCTAGATAATGAGATACTACCTTGAGCAAAGCAGACATGGTATCTGTAGTCCTAAAGCATAGGTTCAGTCAGTCTACCACAAAATGTTCTCATAATTTAAAATTTACTTGTGAAAAAAAAGAGAGAGAGAAAGAGAGATTACCTGAAAGAAAATTATACCCCATACAGATGATTTCAAATGGGGGAAATTGTGTGTGTGTGTGTGTGTGTGTGCATTTATAATACATAATATATTTATATACAATTATATATATTGTAAGATTTTATTTATATGAAATTATTCTATGTATAATTTTCCATCATCTTGCTCAGGAACCAAAAATTAGAGGTGCCTCTAATCTCCCCACCCCAGTGAAGGTCCCTAAGGAAGCTTCACACAACCTCATGTTCTCCAGGGAGCCCAGCACAAAGTGGGAAAACCACTGCTTAAGTATAAAGCCCTGATAACTGTTTAAAGAAAAAAGCTCCTGGGGTGCCTGGGTGGCTCAGTCAGTTTAAGTGTCTGACTCTTGATCTCAGCTTAGGTCTTGATCTCAGGGTGTGAGTTCAAGCCCCACCCCAAGTGTGGAGCCCACTTAATAAAAAAAAAAGAAAAGAAAAAAGCTCTGAAAGAAGATAAAAATGTTGACTTTTGTGAATTATATATGTTAACTCTGTGTAAACGAATATGAGACTAGATTGTGGTTATGGGTTAGAGAGAGAAAACATAAGGCTACCAGGTCTTGGTGGCATGGTGGTGGGCAGGGGGCCCACACCGTGTGTAGAAAGACCAAAAATAGGAGACTGCCCATATGCCTTTTATTTCCCTCTCTATTCATTTTGGCCTCTAATTTTTTTTTAATCCTTTTTTTTTTTTTTTTAAGTAGGCTCCATGTCCCATGTGGGTCTTGAACTCACGAGCCTAAGATCAAGAGTCATATGCTCTACCAGCTAGGCCAGTCGGGGGCCCCTTGGCCTCTTGTTTTTGATAGCTGAATTAGAAGATCAATTTTAGTCCATCTAAGGACATTACCTTAAAGAACAGCTGCATTGTTTTCTTTTTTTTTCTTAAGATTTTATTTATTTATTTGAAAGAGAGAGAGAGTGAGAGAGAACATGAAAGGGGAGAAGCAGACACCGTGTGGATCCAGGAGCCCGATGCGGGACTCGATCCCTGGATCTTGACCTGAGCCGAAGGCACTGGCCTAACCAACTGAGCCACCCAGGCGTCCTGCAGTGTTTTCAATTAAGCAATAGAACGTGAATGTTCTATTCCTAAACTTCTTTTTCTTTTTTAACTTTTTTACTTAGAGAAATTAACTTTAAAAGACATCTTTCTTTAAATATTTTTAATTCAATTAATTAACATATAATGTATTATTGGTTTCAGAGTTAGAGGTCAGTGATTGATCAGTCTTATGCAATGCTCAGTGCTCATGACGTCATGTGCCCTCCTCAATGTCCATTACCCAGTTACCCCATCTCCCCACCAGCAGCCCTGAGTTTGTTTTCTTTTCCTAGATTTCTGATCAGGTTAATTTTTCACAAGAGAATAGACTTTCAGTTCAGTATGAATTGATTATGGGCCCTGGTATAAAAATAGTATTGTGTGAGGCCTTAGGGAGAGTACAAAGATGAGTAAGACACATGCTTGCCCTGAAGAAGCTTATAGCATATAATGGTAAATAAGAATAATATGCCAATAACTATAGTGAAAAGGAGAATATCTGCGCTAATCTTGAGGGTAGGAACTGTTTCATGCTCACTTTCCTAATGCCTATTCCCATTACCTGGCACAGAATAGGCATGCAGTAAATATTTGTTGAATTGGACAGCATTGTCCAATAGGTAGCCAGTGGCCACGTGGCACTATTTAAATTTAAATTGACTAAACGGAATAAAATTAAAATTTCACTTCCTTAGTCATTGGCCACATTCAGTGTGGTTAGTGGCTACTTTACTAGAACAGCACAGATTGAAGAACATCGCAGAAAGTTCTGCCGTAACAGATCAGGAAGAGGAAGTTTCCAAAGCTCCCCGGGGAGGATGACAGGAAAGGCGGAAGAACAGCGTTTGAGAGATCACAGAGAGGCAGGCAGAGGGAGGGGAAAGCAGACTCCCTGCTGAGCAGAGAGCCTGATGTGGGGCTTGATTCAGGGCTCCATCCCAGGACCTTGAGATCATGACCTGAGCTGAAGGCAGAGGCTTAACCCATTGAGCCACCCAGGCACCCCTGAATGGGTAGGATTTTAACAGGAGACGATGGAAGAAGGATTAGCCTAGAGATGGTGAACAGCAGGGGAAAACAAGGAAGGGCTGGAAAGGACAGGGTATTTGAGTCATCCCTGTGGATGGAGCTTTTAGAGGAAAAAAGTGAAAACGATGCAGTGTGGGGTTGAGTGGGTTAGGCCTAGCTTTATTCTCTTTATCTACATCTTTCTTTTGCTGCACAGTTGAGACCCCCTGCATCAGGCCCATTTTAAAATGAGAGACCCTTAAATGGCCTTCAGACCAACACTCTGGTGTTCAACATCAACACCTCTCTTCCTCGTCTAACCTGTAGGACGTACATCAGTTCTCCTACCTAGCCATCTGCTTTAAACCCAGTCCCCTGATGGTGTCAAGTTTATCTAAATGGACATCTCTAGGCCCTTGCTCTGTCCCTTGCCAATCCTCTCTCGGCTGCTAGGTTTACTCTTGACAACCACCTTTATATCCTTGTCACCTCCCTAACCCCATATTCCATGAAGCCCCTATTGCTAAACTCTAAACAATCAGGTCTTCCTGGTGCCAAATGTTTGCGCAGACATTTGGGTATAATCCACCCACATGCTGGAATGGCCTGATGTTTCATTTTGCACACTGTGTAGACATCACTCTAACCCCTTGAGCACTGTGCCTTCCCTGGGAGTATCTACAGCTGGATTAGTTTGCCCAGGGCCTGCCCTGTGCAGATAGATGTTGGTCCCTTCCTGAAAATACACCTTGCTAAAATAAAGGCCATACCTGTCCAAACGGAATCAGTGACAGTGGTCATTAGTGGGGAGCCTTAAATGCCAAAGCCAAGGTGTTTGTACTCAGTAGGGAGAGGCTTTTGAGCCAGCAGGATCACACAGTCAGTGATGGATTAAAATGATGCCGTGTGTGACGGACTAGAGAGGAATATTTGGGTGGGATATACCAATTTCCTTAGGCTTTCCATGTGGACTCCCATTTCCATGTTCATAATCATTTTGGGTGTCATTTCAATGCCTGTCTATCAATTCTCCACAGTCCTCTGAAGTTTTGGAGTCAGAACCTGAATGTTCTATTCCTAACAGGCTGTATCCAGTAAAAGTCTAAAAAGATTTAGACTTGGTAGCACAACATTATCGTTACCTGTTTCAGTGTTATGGGACATTCGACATACTATTCTATACAGCTAATATGCCCTCTGATTAGGGTGATCAACCATCCCAGTGTATTTGGGACAGTCCTAGGTTTTGTACTGAAAGTCCCATATCCTGCGAACTTCTGCAGTCCTAGGCCAATTGGGACAGTTGGTCACCCAGATCGGGGCAAACCCACATGGTTCGTCATCCTACATGTGAAGCACTTAGAATCTAAGAAATGGCCAGGACTGTCTTGTATGTTGGGGAAGCTGTGCACTTTGCAGCTGCTCAGTAATGAGACCACTGGCCAGAATTAGGATACAACACAGAGCCATCAACATGAGCTTGACCCAAGGCAGGGCTCACCCCCTCCCTTAGGCCTCATTAGCAACACAGCAGTACTCACTGGAGCTTCTGAATTCCTTCACCTGAAACTGAATATGAAATGGAGTAAGTCTTTACAGAGTAAGTCTGTAACTTTCTGCAGTGCTAGGTTGCTTTGACTCCCCAAGAACCACCATTTTAAAAATAACAGCCCTACACTCAAAAGTCACTTTTTTTCATTTTTACTTTTGTTGTAGGGATACCTGAAGGTAAGACTTCTTGAAATCTACTCTTCCATCTCACAGTCCATACTCATGCATCTTGCATGCCAGAAGCTTCCTCTCTAATTATCTGTCTTTGACTTGACAACCCAACCCATCTCAGGTACTGTCTTTTGCTACCATTGTCTTCTTACCCCATTTCCCTGCAACACACATACACAGTGCTGATTAAATCACAATATTTCAAGTACTGAGTCATGACAGCATCAATATTCTTAAAATACAGCTTCCATCAGGGCACTGGGTGGCCTAGTCAGTTAAGAGTCTGACTCTTGGTTTCGACTTGGGGCTCTGTACTCAGCGGGGAGTCTGCTGGAGGATCGTCTCTCTCCCTCTATGCTCTTCCCTCCCACTACATGCTCTCTCTGCCCCCCCAAAACAAAATAAAATACAGCCCTGAATACAAGACATTTATTTGTATTTTACTTTATGCTTGATTATACTGCATCAGATAAACAGGTAGAACAAGTTTCAAAGATTAAAAATAAAACACCTACTTTCCAGAAAAGCCGTTTCAGAATGAAGTTTTTCTGGGCTGCTACTTTAAGTTCTGTAATCAAGTAAAGTATCTTCCTTAAAGTATTGTCTTTAAGAAAAAGTTCAGATTTCAGTTGACTGAAGTGCTTTATTTTCTCCTCAGATCTACAGAAACACAAGAAAAATATTTCCATGTGAAAAATGATCAGAAACAGCAGTTGAGGAATATCAGCGATTATTGACAGGTTTGTAAAACTTTGTTACTAATGGAATTTTAATTAGTTTTGTGCTTCTGTCTTTATCACTCTTTAGTAATGAACCTTGCTTTCCCCAGATTGAAATATTTATTACTCCCACCGGACATACTTTTCCCCATACCCCTTTACTCAAGCGATATCCAGTCCATCAGGAATACTCTCAGTGTCCCTCGGAAACTGTCGTCCCTCTTTCATCACCTAGCCCAGAGTTTGTTCACATACCATTTCCCATACTGCATGAACCATGTGTAATATTATTTGCTTCATATTTTTTCTTTAAATCAACTCACTTTGTGTGTGGGTGTAGAGAAGTTTATTTATGTAAGATTTTCTTTATTTGAGAGAGAGAACAAGCATATGCACTCATACATGGGAGCAGAGGGAGGGGCAGAGAGAGGGAGAGAATCTCACACAGACTCTGCACAGAGCACAGATCCCCACCAGGGGCCTGATTTCACGACCCTGAGGTCATGACTGGAGCTGAAACCAAGAGTCGGACACCTAACTGACTGAGCCACCCAGGCAACCCAAGAAGTTTATTTATATAAAGAAAACTTTATATCACGGCCTTACAGGGAGAACCAGTATCAATTGCATTAATAGCAGGTAACTGTGAAAGTAGCATGAAAGCATCACAAGTTCTAAGTTGATGCATGCATTCCAAGCCTGAGGCTCTCTCTCTCTGATAGAAAGGCCGATGAGCATGAGTTAGAGAGCTGCCATTTCTGGCACCAAGCCGAGGGTTTCTCCCTAATGAGATTGGACTACTTGGAAAAGGAATCACCTTTCCACGATGGAATTCAAAGTTATTTCCTGCCATGTCTGAGTATCAAATGCATTCATCTCTTGTCACTGACCGGTGTGTGTTCCACAGTTCAGGAAAAGCTGACTTTGCTGAAAAGAGGAACACCTTCCCCTTACAGCTTTCCCTAATTCCACCGTGAATGGGGAACCTCTCCAATAGCACTTTTTCCACACTTCTTATATATCACACTAATTCTGTTTTGCCCCATTGTTGTAATTTGTGTACCTGTCCTGGGCACTTATCATGGACTTGTTCATGTCCCACTAAGGGGGTTAGAGCTGGGAATTACTGTTGCATTTATAAGATGTTAGACAGGTTAAGTAACATGTCCAAGTTCATACTGGCTGGCTCAGTCATGACCTTGACTTCAAGGTCATGAGTTCAAGCCCCACGTTGGGCATGGAGCTTACTTCAAGAAAAAAAAAGGGTGTGAAGTAATGCTAGGAGAGGCATTTCATGTTCTGTGGAGGTGATGGAAACTTCTAGAATTTCTGACTTGAATTAAAAATATTTTTACCACCTACTCCATAAATCTTGATACCAACCATTTATCCCAATTCTACTATATGGAATCTTAGCTCTTGCCCACTACCTCCCCTGTGTTTAAAAAAAAAAAAATCTAGGATGTTCTCTATCCAATCAATGAGCCTCCTTTTTTTTTTTTTTTTTTAAGATTTTATTTATTTGTCAGAGACAGAGAGAACACAAGCAGGCGGAGTGGCAGGCAAAAGAAAAAGCAAACTCCCCACTGAGCAAGGAGCCTAGCGCTGGACTGGATCCCAGAATCCTGAGATCATGATCTGAGCCAAAGTTAGATGTTTAACTTACTGAGCCACTCAGGCATCCCAATGAGCCTCTCTTATTAACAAAAACATTAAGACTTCCCCCAAAACAGCCTCTTTTCTAGTGGAGAACATGGAAGAGAAATAATCATCAAGAATTCAGTGACAGAAGTCACAGAGGCAAGGGGTGCCTGGGTGGCTCAGTTGGTTTTATCGTCTGCCTTCGGCTCAGGTCATGATCCCAGGGTCCTGGGATGGAGACCTCACATCAGGCTCCCTGCTCATATAGGAGCCTGCTTCTCCCTCTCTCTCTGCCTTCCCCCCAGCTTGTGTGCTCTCTCTCTCATTCTGCTCTCTCAAATAAATAAATAAGACATTTTTTTAAAAAGTCACAGAGGCAGAAGAACACGATTATAAACATGGGGATTAGATCTGTCTCTACTCAGCTGAGTAATTACCAAAGGCAAATTACCCAGTCTCTCTGTGCGTCAGTTTCCTCATCTGTAAAATGGGGAGTCCCACTGTTTTGATACTTTAGTCTGTACTTAGTTAGCACATAGTAAGTATTTAATAAATGGTTTCTAAATAAAATAGGAATGAGCTTTGAGATCCTGCTTCCCTATACATCCACTTCTAATTACAATCACATTTCATTAAAAAAATAACTATAAAATTCCTCTATTCTCTGAGAACTGCAAAAATAGCAGGAATGTAGTTTTCACAAACTGATGAGCTTAGAAAAGCACAAGCTTGGAAAGAATACCAGCTGAATTACTTTCAAATTGACTTTCCTATTTTTCCCATTCATCAGCAATTTGCTGTGATCCATATAGAAACAATTTTTATCTTGTGGCACCTATGATAACAGACTGTAATACCAAACTTTTCTTTCAAAAAAAACAAAACAAGGGTGCCTGGGTGGCTCAGTCAGTTAAGCATCTGACTTTGGTTAGGTCAAGGTCTCAGGATCCAGGGATGGAGCCTGCAGTGGGCTCCGTATTAATCAAGGAGTCTGATTGTCCCTCTGCCCCTCCTCCCCAAGTAAATAAATAAAATCTTTATAAATAAATAAATAAATAAATGGAATTTCATAAGAAAAAGCACACCTCCTTATACTAAAAATCAATTCATATATGAATTGAGGGCTCATATACATCATAAATACAAGTTAGATTCAGCAGTCTGTATTTCTACAGAGTCACAGTTTTTTTTTTATCTTTCAGAGAACATTTGTCTTTACATAGATGATAAACTTTATTTGACTAATTTAAATAATAAAAAGTCTAGTGCCCGAAGACTCCCTTATTTAATTTCAGAACAGGGGGAGATTTTTCATCAATTTTAACATATATTTTATATTTTCATCAGCTAGAAAACATAAATTCACCCAAATAGTGTGGCAAGAAGGATTCTTCATCTAATGATAAGCTGTTTTTCCTGTATTTTTTTCCATTTTTGTGGATATTTTATATAAATAATACATCTGTATAATGCTTTACAGATGGAAAGGGTTTATCATAGATTATCTCAAAAGCACTGTGTGTATGTTCACAGGGGTCTCTATAAATCTATGTGAGGTTACAGAACTCATATTTGTAACAGTTCTAGTTTGCAAACCCAAAGAGTATATATTTACTCCCCTTAAACTTAAGGTACCTTGCAGGCAGAGAACTCTCTTGTATATCTTATACATATTACCACATTCCTCACAGTGCATTTTAAATTACTGCATTTTAATATGTTGCCTTTAGGAATTAACTTTGCAAGAAATTGCTTTCCCTGAGTCAAGCTAGTGGTAGAACTCTCCTCACCTTCAATGACAAATTTCAAGTCACGCATATACAAAGTTAACGCCTATTTTATTATCCAGTTAGTTTTAAAATCACTTTAAATTAAAACTGATACTTTTTTAAAGTAAACATATGAAAACATATAGGAATTCTTTTTTTAAAACATGTAGAGGGATGCCTGGGTAGCTCAGTTGGTTAAGCATCTGCCTTTGGCTCAGGTCATGATCTCAGAGTCCTGGATTGGAGTCCTGCATCAGGCTCCTTGCTCAGTGGGGAACCTGCTTCTCCCTCCACTTGCCTCTCCCCATCCTTGTGCTCTCTCTGACAAATAAATAAAATCTTTTAAAAAAATGTAGAAATTCTAAGCCATCCATATTACCATCTTTAAAAAAAAGGAAATCACAAACATTGTTATTTAACCCCTACAAACCTCAGAACACATCACAAGACAAACATTTCTTACAAGATCATCATTATCACATCCAACAAAATTATCAGTAATTTTTTGCTATTGGCTAATACCCAGTCCATACTCAAACGTCCTCTATTGCCTTAGAAATGTCTTTTTACTTTTGGTTTGTTAAAATCAAGATATAAATAAGATACTTGTTATATTTGTTTATTATGTTTCTTAATTAAGCCTTTTAAAAACTTTTCTTATGGAAATTTTTAAACATATACAAAAATGGAGAAAACTGAAAAGAAACACTATGTATCTGTCTCCTAGATCCAATAATCTTCAACATTTTTCCAGTCTTGTTTTATCTATTCCCTTACTTACACACACACATATGCACACACACACGTATTTTAAAATAAAAATAAAATATACATAATATAAAATTTACCACTGTAACCATTTTCAGGTGTACAATTCAGTGGTATTAAGTGCATTCACAGTGTTTTGCAACCATCACTACTATACTCTCCATTTCCAGAACTTTCTCATCTTCCCAAACAGAAACTCTATATTGATTAACTATAGGTCCCCATTTCCCTCTCCCTTCAGCCCTAGTAACCTCTATTTTATTTTTTGTTTCTATGGATTTGCCTATTCTCAATGCCTCAAATAAGTGGAATCATACAATAATTGTCCTTTTGGTCTGGCTTCTTTCACTTAGCATAATTTCTTCAAGGTTTGTCCATGTTGTCACACGTGTCAAAACGTCATTCCTCTTCAAGGCTAACAGGCCCACACTTTTAAGTCAGATTCAGGTTTAATTGTTTTAACAATTTATTCATTCATTCTATAAAGGCAGCCTACTATGTGCCAGTGACCAATGTACAGTCCCGGCCCTTAAGGAGCATCATGTATAATAGGGCAGCACACAATCAAAAAAGCAATCTTATGAGAGACTGTTAAATGCTATAAGATCGTAAGCACAGGATATTATGGAGGAGCCTCTCTCTCTCTCTCTTTTTTTTTTTTTTAATTTTTAATAGATTTTATTTACTTAGAGAGTAGGGAACAGGGAGAGCAGCAGGCAGAGGGAGAGGGAGAAGCAGACTTCCCACTGAGCAGGGAGCCCTACACAGGGCTCAGTCCCAGGACCCTGAGACCATGACCTGAGCCAAAGGCAGATGCTTAACCAACTGGGCCACCCAGCTGTCCCACAGCAGCCCCTCCTAATGCAGCTTTGAGAAATTATTATTATTATTTTTTTTTTTTTGCGAAATGATTTTTAAAGAAAGGGATAAGAAGCTAAGACTTGATGGGTTGAAGTCATTCATGAAGGAGAAGAAGAATAGAGAGTAGGATTCCAGAATAGAGGAAAAAACAAAAAACCAGGAAGCTTTCTGAGACCTGGATCAGTTTCTGAGACTGGATCAGGAGCTCAGGGCAGGAGTTAAGGGGACACAATAGTTGAAAATGAAAAAATGAAGAGACATCAGGAAGATCTCTATAAGCTGTTGTAGAGTTTAGACCTTCTCCTAAGGGCAATGGAGAGCCATTCAAAGGCTTTAAGGCAGGGGATTACATCTTCAGATTTGTGCTTCCAAAAGATTTCTTTGGTTACAGAGAATGGTTTAGAGAGAGGGTCAAGAGTGAAGGCAGAGGCCAGCCAGGAAAATACTGTAGGAGCTCAGAACAAAGTTAATTGGGCTGAGCATGTGACAGTGGAAAGAAGTAGATATTACCCAGATACAGTAGAGAAGAACAGTGAGTCCTGTGACAATTGACTGGCTGCAGGTGTCAGGGGGGCGGTGAAGCAGGGAGAGAGAAGGTAAAAATGACATTCAGGACACTGGCTTAGGTGATACAGGGATAAGGACAGCAGGCCCTGTGTTAGGAGACGCAAGAGGAAGGTCAAGTCCCAGAAGGAAAATGCCAAGTTCCATTTTGAATAGGTTCTTGGAAGACCTATAGAGGTGATGTCCAGTGGGTAATTATGTTTGCAGACCTAAATTCCGGGCAGACATTGAAGTAGAGGTATGAATGTGATGGGCAGCAACAACATGGAGTTAGGAGAGGCAAAGAGAGAACAGTCCCCCATGCAGCTTTGGCATATCATCACTCTTACCTATATGGCTTTTGAGTTCCAATAGCAGGACTGAGCTCACTAACATATAAGGGATCTTGTAAAAGAGTAGCTTTCTAAAAGAGAAAAAAATATGGGAATAGTTAGACTTTTTTTTATTGAAAATCAATTTCTCCTGCTTTTAGTCAGTATCATATATCTGTTCCTTAATTCCTGTTATAATACATGATTTGTTTATGTAAATAAATGCCACAGGGCATTGTTTTTCCTTATAGTTTTTAAAAAGTTTTAAACATGACATTTGCTCATTATAAAATAATCTATCAAAATCAAATAGTCCAAAAATGCATAAACTAAAAGGTAAAATTTCCCTGTCTCTCCCTACCCCTCCCATCCCACTAATCAAAGTACTTTACTACCTGAAACCATAGAATACCATACATTATACTGAGATTAAAAATAACAGTAACAAAAAAAAATAACAGTAACAACAGAGTACCTTACTATATTATTTTCAGCTTGGCTTATATCCTTTTAGGCATATAAAAACATATTAATTATAACATATACCTAGAATGTATACATATTAGATGATATATTTTATAATATACACTTAATACTAGTTAATTTATATCACATATATTAATCTGGAACTTTTTTTCCCACTTACTGTTTGGTTTTTTTTTCCATATCTGTGTATATAGGTTTACTTATCTCTTTTTAATGATTACCTAGTATTCCATGGTATAGATTATAGAATAGTTTTGTTAACTACTCCCCTATCAATAGGGTTATTTTTCCCTTAAATCTTTTTTTTTAATATTTTATTTATTTATTTGACAGAGATCACAAGTAGGCAGAGAGACAGGCAGAGAGAGAGGGGGAAGCAGGCTCCCCGCTGAGCAGAGAGCCCGATGTGGGGCTCGATCCCAGAACCCTGAGATCATGACCTGAGCTGAAGGTAGAGGCTTAACCCACTGAGCCACCCAGGTGCCCCTTTCCCTTAAATCTTTAGTGTTGCCACTTTCCATTCATTCTGGGTCCCCCTAAAAGTGGGTCAGTAGTGTTCAGCAAGTTCTCTAAATAATCTTTTATTTTATGTTGAGGCCTAACAGATGGGTCAGAATTTCTGAAATGGTGCTGATTTATAACTCCAAACAAACTTACCCCTATCTTATTCTTAATATCAGAGCAGGATGGTGGGTCGATGGGCAGGGGGGAAGTAAGTGCTTTTTCTCACTACTTTTGTTTTTTACAATCTGTTTTTTTGTTTTGTTTTGTTTTGTTTTGTTTTGTTTTAAGTCGGCTCCACACCCAACATGGAGCCCAGCCCAGGGCTTGACCTCACAACCCTGAGATCAAGACCCAAGCTGAGATCAAGAGTTGGATGCTTAACCAACCGAGCCACATAGGCACCCCATTTTTGTTTTTTAAAGTAAGCTCTACACCCAGCATGAGTCTCAAATGACTCAAGATCAAGAGTTGCATGCTCTACTAACTGAACCAGCCAGGTGCCCCTGTTCCCCCTCCTTTTATCATTGCTTTCAGTTAAAAAAAATTCCATCTTATTTTTCCTCTCTAAATGTTTGTGTTTATGGGGGTGCCTGGGTGGCTCAGTCAGTTAAGCAACCAACTCTTGCTCTCAGCTCTGGTCTGGATCTCAGGGTTGTGAGGTCAAGCCCCACATTAGCCTACTTTTAAAAAAAATGTTTACATTTACTTTAAATCTAGAATCTTAATTTGGGGGTACTCCTTAGCTATTTAGCTTTCTAGCACCTGTCTTCACAACATATGAAGGGCAAATAATTGCTCTATATTGTTTTTGTAGAATTTGAGATGCTAAAGAACTCCGATGTAATTATTGTTGGTGAAAGTTACAGATAAAATGGGTTACCGAAGGAGACTCAGCTCTTTGGAAACCCTTAAAATCAGAATGAGTGCTAATTTCTCACTGGATGGTTTAGGTTTACCTATAAGAGAGTTAAAATGCCCATTCATTTTTCCCTGGTAGCATTCCCCTACCTCAACGTGAATGATCATTCTGGATCTCAAAACACAAGAGATCAGTTAGCCAAGATAATTCTGACCGATTTAGGGGATGATATATTTTTTTAATTTCCTAAAACTTATGAAGGCATCACCAAGAATAACCAAAGTCATCAACATGATGAAAGAATTAAACAGTGTCACAAAAAAGTCACAACTTTTTAAATGTTTATATTGAATTAATACCTTATTCTTACTAGAATAAATGCTAACTTGATTTATCACTTATGTGTGAAATATTTGCTTACCCATTTTCCATCTTTCAAGGGATAGAACATTATTATTTTTGAAAGGGGGAAATGGCAGAGGGAAAGGGAGAGAGAGAATCTTAAGCAGACACCACGCCCGGTGCAGAGCCAGAGGCGGAGCGTGATCTCATGACCCTGAGATCATGACCTGAGCCAAAATCAAGAGTCGGATGCTTAACCAACTCTGAGCCACCAGGGCGGCCCAGAACATTGTTTTTTAATGATAGTATCTACAATTCAAAGATAACCCCCTTCCACCCACACTTATTTCAGTGGAAAAAATCAGACTACTTAAGTTCAAATCTCAGCTCCATGCAAGTTGTGCAAACTTGCATATATTATTAAATTTCTCAGTGCCTTAATTTCCTCATCTACAAAACGAGAATAACAGTCCTACTCCCAGGGTTGTTGTGCAGATTAAATGAGTTAATGTACAGAAAGCATCAAAGCAGATCCTACCTGTTAATACATGTCAGTTATTGTTACTGATTTTATTATCAAGAGGGCTAGGAGTTTGCCTATCTGACTTGCCCCAGCCATGCCTCTGCAGCAGAGTTAAAAAGTAGTTGAGCCCTGAGTGTTGTATGTAAGGGATGAATCACTGAATTCTACTCCAGAAACCAATACTGTATGTTAAATACCTAAAGTTTGAATTTTAAAAAAATTTTTTTAATAAATGAAAATAAATGTTAATCTTTTGATTCACTATCATTACACTAATAAACCTTAACCATCTTATTAAAAAATAATAATAGTAATAATAAAATAAATAAAAAGTAAAAAGTAGTACTAAGACAAGGAGTTAGTCAAGTCAGGGAAACATAAACAGTCATTTTGAAATATTTAGATAGATTACGTTTTGGTTTTCCTATTAGAACATATGTGGCCTCCTTTCAATAGGCCAGGGTTTACCCTCTATCTGTGATTTGTTTACATTCTTAATTTGGAAAGTACTGTTTAAAAATTTAGGAGCCCCTGGCTGGCTCAGTTGGTGGAACATGTGGCTCTTGATCTTGGGGTTGTAAATTCAAGCCCCACGTTGGGTGTAGAGATTACTTAAAAATAAAATCTTTAGGGGCGCCTGGGTGGCTCAGTCAGCTGAGCATCTGCCTTCAGCTCAGGTCATGATCCCAGGGTCCTGGGATCGAGTTCCGCACTGGGCTCCAGTTCCGCACTGGGCTCCCTGCTCAACGGAGAGCCTGCTTCTGCTCTGCCTACTTGTAGTCTCTCTGTCAAATAAATAAGTAAAATCTTAAAAAATAATAATAATAACAGGGGCACCTTGGTGGCTCAGTCATTAAGCGTCTGCCTTAGGCTCAGGTCGTGGTCCAGGGTCCTGGGATTGATCCCCGCATCAGGCTCCCTGCTCAGCCGGAAGCCTGTTTCTCCCTCTCCTGCACCCCCTGCTTGTGTTCTTTCTCTCAGTGTCTGTCTCTCTGTCAAATAATTAAATAAATATATATATGTATATATATATAATAAAAAATAAATAAAATCTTTAAAAATAAAAATTTAAGGAGGAATTTTGAACATTTGACATTTAAACATGAACCATTCTGAACTGTGCTATGAGACAAAACTTGAGTTGCCCTGAAATCTTTCAGTTTTTAGTCATTCATAAAACCTCCTGCTTCCCTAGCTGCTTCTGAAGGAAAAGAGCCTTTCGTATTTCCTTAATATTATTATGTTGGCAGATCAATAATAAAAATTATGTATCTTTGAAGATAATTGAAAAGGATCATGTTATTCAGGTGTAATAAATTACTTATTTTTAAACTGATCCTGTTATATAAGAAAAAGGTCCCTTAATGAGAGTTCTGACTCTCATTAAACCCACTCTATAATCTTGAGTAAGTCACCTAAAATATTCAGTTTTCTCATTTATAAAATAAGGTACTTAGACTAGATAATCTCTATAAAATTACCTGCTCCTGTAACAGTGACTCCCATTAACCTACTTTTTCAATAGTGCAGCTAAGAAATACAGAGACAGGGTGCCTGGGTGGCTCGGTGGGTTAAGCCTCTGCCTTCGGCTCAGGTCATGATCTCAGGGTCCTGGGATCAAGCCCCACATCGGGCTCTCTGCTTAGCAGGGGGCCTCTTTCCCTTCCTCTCTCTCTGCCTACTTGTGATCTCTCTCTGACAAATAAATGAATAAAATTAAAAAAAATACAGAGACACATTGATAATGTTGAACTTTTTGTGGGCTCTACGCTCTCTGAAAGCAGAAATGGCTGAGAAATCACCCCAGCCAACTGAAAAAGACCACCCTGCTCACAAATATTTCAAGACCTTCTCCAGGATTCCCAGGAGACCCTTATCAACCCATCTCTGTAAAACCCCTGGTCCATCTCCCTTTTTTTTAAGGCACTCCTCATTAATGAGCATTTTCCTTCTTGCGCTAGCCTGAATACAGTCAAATCCTTAATTGTCCAGTGTGTTTATCTTTCATATTATTAAATTCCAAGGGTAAATTTCCAAAATGGACATTTTGGGAAGCAGGAAAGGCGTGTTTGCTTAAAAAATACTCGAGCCAGGGGCGCCTGGCAGGCACAATTGATTAAGTGGCCACTCTTGGGTTTTGGGTGAGGTCATGGGGGATCTTGCTGAGGACAGGCTCCCAGCTGAATTCTCTTCTTCCTTCTGCCCCCCACCCCACCATCCCCCTTGCTTACACTCTCTCTAAAATAAATAAATTAATCTTTAAAAACAAACAAACAAAAAACACTACTCCAGTCAAAGTTAACTTATGAGCACACTTACTATAATATAATTGTTCCATGAACTTTTTAAGTGCAGAAATATTGATGAGGTTGTGGAAATAATGTACAAATGAAGTTCTGATGCCTTTTTCTCTAGGTTTGGGTTGTTCTGTAAAGGGGAGGCCAGGGAGGAATTTCCTAAGTGAAACTCATTTCCGTTCCCATTGCACTTGAAAGGGATTTCACTTAGAGAACCTTTGTGATCTGGAAGTCCCTTGGGTTCTTTTGTGTTGGTTGTGCAAGATGGCCTGCTGACAGCCTTTCCAGAAGCTGATGTGGACTGACAGCTCCTCCTGGAGGGGGTCGGTAAGGGTCGAAGGGCACTTTGGCTATGAGAAGACAGATTCTTGAGGTCTGAAGGACAGAATGTAGAGTCCTTGGATGGTGTTCTACTCTCTTGGTGGTACCTGTCAGGTAGAATTTAGTATTAAACATAATATTCACAATTTAACAGTAAGGAACAAAGAGAATCCAGTGGCCCAATTGCAGCAATTTAAGACTCTGAAGGTAAATTAATGTTTTCAAATAAAAAGAAGACTTATTAAGAGAAGGGAGTGATTTAATCTCAGTTGCTTACCTACTGACCTGGTTGGAGGTATAGTACAATTCTTCATTATACTTTCCTGCTTTCAGAAATAAAACTGTACCCAATGTCATTTAAAGCACTTTCTATATCTAAAGGATTGTGCCTATCCTTCACAGAACCCCAGGATTTCCAATGAAAGCACTTTTTTTTTTGAAAGCACTTTTTATTCTGCTTTTGAAACCTGACTCTTCTTTCATTGTGCATTTCAAATGGATCCTGTAAAGAAAAAACTACTCATATGGAGTTAGGAATTGAGATTTTTTTTTAAATGGTGTTTTCTTGAATTCGTGTCTTGCTAATAGTCCTCTGATTTTCCAGTGTCATTCCAAAAGCATCAGCACATTTTTCAGAATCAGTCCTGTGTTCTACCCTCATTTTCCTTGCTCTCCACCTTGCCATGACCATTTCTCTAAGTCTGCTACGTGAGGAAGCAAGTGGGAGAGGCTAAGAAGTTGTAGGGTCATGATGACATCCAAGGTCCAATCCTGGCTCTGCCACTCAGTGGTTTTGTGACTGTGGTTGACCTCAGCTTGCTTCAATCTCCTAATTTTAAAACAGGAACCAATAATAGCACCAATCTCAAAAAGCTTCTGTGAAGATTAAATAAGAAAATATATGCAATGTGTTTGTAACACTGGAAGCACTCTGGAGGTGTACTATCCTATATTGCCTTGTATTACTGGTTTATCATTTTAGAGTAAAATATGTTGTCCTCTTAGAAGATTGGAACCTTCTTGAAAGTGGAAAGCCACTTTGTTTTTCTTAGTCCTTAAATTAATTTTAAGCATGTATAAAATCCATTCATTCTCTATACAGTTTTATGAACTGTGTTGAGTTCCAGCCCTCAGCTCCCCCTGCCCCCAGTATTGCAGGTGCATGTGCATGGACACACGCACACACGCGTGTACACACACACCTATAAAGTAGCCACCTCAGTTTGTTTGTCCAAATTCCATCCCCTTAAACAGCCCCCCCTTGCCAAACCCTCAGGCTTAAGGATATGCACACTGGCTTTGTGGTCCCAGCATGCGATCTGTTTAAGAGCATGAGCAATAGCTTCCTTCCTGCATCCTTCTTGCCCTGGGATCAGCACATGGCATGGCCAGATTTTAAACACACAACTGAACAAATTCCCATTTAACCCACCACCCCCGAATGCTGCTCAGTAATTTTCTTACCTTACCCTGTTTTTCCGTAGGATTCTAGTATTATGCAACAGTATTATGTAACAGTATTATCCAAGTGTCTAAGAATAGAAGATGCTCACAGTAAGGATTTTCAGGTAAATGAATATCTCCAGCTCAGACATGGATGATACGTACTCCAGTTCTCTTTTTAAAGAGGTAATTTCTCTTTATTCCTTCAGATAATATATTCTAAAATTTTCTCTATGGAAATTGAAGAGCGTTAAATAACCAGTATGTAGGTTGTGCTACAAAATGTTATAAAATTATGTTAAAATGTTCATTTCAGGCACAATCTATGTTTCATATAAAAGCCCAGCAAAAAATAGTTTCAGGAGGTTACAGAAAATCTCACTTAAAGTGACTGTTACTTATTCGGTTATGTGAAAGATCTATTATTTTGGAGGGATAAAAAGGATTTCTAAAAAGGATTACCTTTTTGGCAGCGTAAATGAAACTACCATGGAAATTATAGCTTCACCAGTTAAGCAAGCCAACTCATACAACTAAACTGTATTCTTCATTTGAAATTCAGTAATGCCCATCTTTACTAGTCTGATTAAAGAGTAGTTTGTTACTAAGCATGAATTCTAGAGCCTTGAATTTGCACACATGTCAGCTTCATATTTATAGAGCTAAGTTGCTAAATGTCAAGAGTTCTCCTAGTGAGCTGACTGTGTATCTCCAGGGAGAGCCCAGCCACATTAAAGGAAGAGATGAGAGTAGGAAAGAGAACTCCAAAATCAAAAGTATGCACAAATGACTTTTTCCCCCTTTTCCCTCTGCATCAAATACAGATAAACTCCTTGAGACTGAAAATGTTGGGTCACAGTCCAAAAAGCAACAGGAAAAATGGAACCACTTCACAAAAACCTGTTAGTCTCAAGTTCAGCTAAGAATAGGAAGTACACACATGCTAGCATATTGATACTCTATGAAGAAATAAAGAAAAATGGTAAATTAGAAAAGATGGGTATTTGATTTAAGAAATTCTTGAAAAGGATAAGAAAGAAGTTAAAAGAATATGAAATGGAGAGTTTAGTTTTCACAGCTAGAAACCTATCACATTGAAATAGATGGTCAGATTAATATGCTAAAAATAAGAAACAAGAACAATGATTCTTCTATAAGAAGTCCTATGCAGACCTAGATCTCAAGATTTCTTGAATAAAAAATTCCCCTATGAAGAGGTGCCTGGGTGGCCCAGTTGGTTAAGCATCTGCATCTGATGGTTAAGCATCTGAGCTGAAACTCAGGTCATGATCCTAGAGTCCTGGGATGGGGTCCCACATTGGGCTTCTTGCTCAGCAGGGAGCCTGTTCTCCCTCTGCGTGCTGCCCTCTCTGCTTGTGCTCTCCCTCTGTCTGACAAATAAATAAATAAAATCTTAAAAAAAATTTCACTGAATGGGCTCATTAAACAGTATAGAAATGACAGAGAAAGAGTTGATTTTGAAGATAGATGAATAGACGTTCTCTGATCTGAATAACATAGAGAGTAAAGATTGAAGAAAAACAGGAACAGAATTTTGGGTGACTGTCAGGCAATATGAAAGGTCTAAAATTCATGTCTTCAGAGTCCCAGAAAGAAAGGAGGAAAAGCATGGTACAGAAAAAAATATTCGAGGAGTCATGGCCAAAAAGTCTCCAAATGTGGCAAAAGACATAAACTTACAGATTCAAGAAACTCAGTAAATCCCCAAAAGATAAACTCAAAGAATTACTCACCAGACACATCATAATCAACTTGCTGAAAATAATAAAGGAAACTCAGAGATACTAAGAACTGAATGGCAGTACATGTCAAAATACATGTGACTCAGATAAAATATATTTTACAGAAAAATCTATAGCTGCTTTTAACTCTGAATCCTGTTTAAGTACTAAGGAGAAATAAAATTAAAGGCAGTCAACTGCTGTATGCATTCTATTCAAGATTTTTACTTGCATTCAGGGGGAGAGATGGCGTGAAGTACACTTACTCTATCTTGACCAGAATCAAAACCTTAATTAATTTTATTACATCAAAATTAAAATTCTGTTCAGTAAAAGATACGACACAAAGCTAAGAGATAGCTGACAAAATGGGAGAAGATAATGTCTAAAATCAACAAGCAGATTCATTGATAGAATGAACGAAGCACTTCTGAGTATCGATCCCATGGGAATTTTCAGACAGGTCCATGAAGGGAGGAAAGGAGGAGGGAAGAGGAAGAGAGTAATGTGGGAGAAGAACCCATATTGATTCTACCCCGATGCTCAGTATGTATTTTTATATTTTTATAAATGTAACTGAGCAAAGGATACTAATAATGATAAACTATGAGCAAGTTATGTACACAAGAATATAGCTGTGTCATGTTTTCAGAGCCAGTTTTGAGAATGATGAGGATGTAAAGATGTATTATAAAAATAGTTTTTAGAGGCCTTGAATCCTGTCTCTTGAGCTTCGAAACGTTCCAGGTCCCTGTACTTACACATATGGTATATTTACATAAACACAGGACTGGTCTTCTAAGAGAACAATAGCAACTATTTCGGAAGAAATTCTTAGAAAATTAATATTAAAAAAAATTAATACAGATGGTAACTTGTGCCAAATTATTGCACAATAGCATTTTTATTGTTTAAATACAGTAATGTTATTAGAATAGAAAAGAGGAAAATTATTCCATTTCCAAGGCTTGACAGAGATCACTAGTCTGAAGATGCCAAATAAATGATTGCTCAGTGGCTGACTTACTGATAATCAGCAATAACAGAAAAATTAACTTTTAATAAGTACTAAGTGTCACACGTAGTGTAAGTACTTTACACGTGCATGATCGCGCCCTCACATATCACCCCTCTGAGAAAGGAGCTGTCATGAGCTCTAGCCTCCCCCTGAAGAGTAAAGTGTGGGGAGGATAAGCCCAAGGCAGTCGGGTTTCAGAGTCAGTCAGTGTGACTGCAGAGCCTTAATGCTTATGTACTACGTGGAGAGAGAGAGCACAGCTCCCCTTTTCTATTTCCTGTCAAGAAGTGCAGCTCCTTAGAGAATAAGATTCACGTTCTTGGTTTCTCCCCTTCCTTCTAGTTTGCTAATGGTGTACGATTAACCATAGCACATTCTCATTCCATTAGGACTGTCAGCCCTACTTCCATTTATTAAACAGATCAGTGTCTCCAAAAGCTCATATCCTTCCCCTTGCCATGCATGATGCTTAGAAAATCTACTTTTAAATTTTCACTAGCCAAATATCAGTAGAGACTATACACATCGATGTAAACTCAGATCAGAATCCACTCTCATGTGTATGGGCCTGACAAGACCTGGTCTGAGACTGAAGCATTGTCGCTATTTCTTTTCATGGATTATTCAAGGTGAACTCAATTAAATTTATATAAATCTTCCTCTGCACTGATGCTGTAAAAGCGTTCTATTGATCTCAGCCTGTCTGTCTGTTTCTTTGCACTCACAAGCAGTAGGCAGTCTTTTTCCCCCCTGCAGCTCTAGGGAACTTTTAAGTAGGTCACAATACTTTATTTCTACTTGAAATAATCTAGTTGGGTTTTCTCCTGTAAAATGGAGCCATCCACTGGTGAAGAAGTACATTAAAGCTAGAGAAACCTAAATACTGAGTCTCGTCATCAGAGATCACTAGTCTGTTTTCCATCCCTCAGGTGTTAAAAGACCTGCTGTTTACTATTACCCTGAAAAGGAATCATACTTATGTAAGTCTGATGTCCCAAGATAACTGCATCCTTCTTATAACCTGCAGCTTCTCATAATTAGGCCTAAAACTTTACACCTCAGAGGTGTTTCAAAGCTCTGTATATGATAACATTCTTTGGTCTTCTAATTACTGTTTTCTATCCTAGCCTGCCTTTTGTTTACGCTTTTGACTCAGGTGTTTAATTATGGAGATGATCATGTTAGAAAGCTGTGGGATGGAGAGTAGACCTGGCTCCCCCTCATCCCCTTGATTTGGAAACTACTCCTTCCCTCCACACATGAAACGCCCAGAAGCTGCCGTGTTTTTAAAACATCTCTGACCTCTTGGCTGGGGTGGATATTTTTCAAGCTAGGGCATCAGAGACCCTCCAAGGATTTTAAAATTTGATGCAAGAAAGTGTGTGAGGTAGCCTTTGTCTGGTGGTGGGAGCTGTAATGTGAATTTAAGATAGCTGGTAACTTTGTTTGTTGCCCCATGAAAGACATGGTATTCCCTGAGACAAAATGAGGCTGATCTACCAACATCAGAGGGTACAAAGTCCTATGCCCATTCAAGTCTCCAGTTCCTGCTATGCCTCATTCTTACCGTTCCTGCATTCTATTGTTTGGCTTCTACCCTTTGCTGATTTCGCCCACTATTGAAAATCTAAAATTGAACACAGAACCCAGCAATTAAAGTGTGCCAGATTAAACAAGTAGGTAGGTAGATCTACATTTGTGTCTGTATTTATGTCTATTCCTCTATACGTCTGTTGAATGAGTGTTGAATTACCTGAGTGGTCCCAGTTATTCCAGTAAATTCCCCTTTTAATCTAAGCTGGATAATTGCTACTTCTAACAGTTCTGACCTCCACGATAACCTAAAACAACTACTGCATTACATAACATTAATTAGAAACCTCTTTTATTTTTCTAAATTGGAAGAAAACAAGGAGAGTATCAGAGTGGTCTAGAAAACCTGGGACATCAATATGCCAAAATGTGAAATGAAGGATATTGAGTCTGAGAGCATGCGGATGGCTGTTAGTGGGATCGCCTTTCCCTCACTACTTCTAGTTACGAAGGCCACGTTGGCAATTTACTTAGTGTCCTGTGACAACAGACAACAGAGACCCTTCCTCCCAGAACTAAGAAGTCACAGCACTTAGGGCAACAATGGAATGCATCAACCCCTTTAAGACATGCTTTATTATTTCATGGATTTAGATAAAATCATGCTTCTCCAAACCTATATAATAAAAGCCAGGCTAGGTTGTAAAGAACATGATGAGTCATTCAACAAATACGAACCAGCTATGATGTGCCAGGCACTAGGCCAAGCACTAGAAATATATCCGTGTGCAAGAATGTCCAGGCCCCTGCTCTCACAAGGCTTACATTCTAGTGGGAAACAGGAATTAAGGTATAGACACGTAATAACTCTATGTTACATTTATGACGGGTCTATGACATAAACAGAGCACTCTTAGAGCACCTGTGTGCATCTGTTGGAGGGTCGAATGCTTCGGACAGGTGATTAGGCAAGACCGTCTGAAATGTGGGCATTCAAGCTAAGACCTGAAAGATGAGAAGGAGTGAGCCATGTGAAAAGGCAGTGTTAAGAGGAGAAAGGAAGTGGAAAGGCCCCGCAGTGGAAGAAGGGGGAGGTGCCCCAGCCTGTGTGGTGAGCATGGGGTAAAAGGACTGGAGATGAAGCTGGAGACAGAAGCAAAGACCAGGTCTTGCAGGGCTGTCTAGATGTGTAAAAAGTTTTATTTTGGGGGCAATGGGATACTGCTGAAAGGTTTTAAGCAAAACAAAAAGGGGGGCGGGTCATTTGGAAAATGCCAATCACTTTGGCTTTAAGGTGAGTAACGGATTCAGGAGAGGCAGGATGGTAGCTTGTTTGCACTGTTATCAAAGCAGTCTGGCCACAGACTGGGTGGCTTATAAAAAAACAGAAAATGTACTGCTCCCAGTTTGGGAGGCTGTAAAGTCCAAGATCGGGGTGCTTGGTGTGGTCGCCTTATGGTGAGGACCCTCTTCCTTGTTCCCAGTCGGTTCCTTCCTGCTGTGCCTTTTCACCGTGGAAGGAGCTAGTCAGCTCTTTGGAGCCTTTTCTCGAAGAGCACTAATCTCATGTCATGAAGCCTCCACCCACAAGATTAAAGCACCACTCAAAGGCTCACCTCCCATTACTGTCAACTTTGGGGGTTCAGATTTTAGCATAGGAATTTGGGAGGGACATAAACATTCCAACCGCAGCAGAGACCAAGAGTGGAGAAGCAAACCCAGGTGAGAGAGGACAGTTGCTTACCTAGAGGACTGTGAAAACAGAGAGCAGTTGATGGATTATAGATACATTATGGTTGTAAAACTCAGGAATCTCAATAATCCGGGAGTCGATTGACTACTTAACCCAGGATTTCCTGAACCTTGGTAGCTAGCTAACAGTATCATCTAGGGAGCTACCAAAAATGACTGTTGAGTCCCAGCCCCAAAGCTTAGGATTCAGTAGTCTGAAGCCCAGAAGTCTGAACTTTATGAACCCTTGAGAGATTCTGGCACAAGGCCAGACTTGAAAAATGTCTGGATTTGTGGTGTTATTCCAGCTGACCTTTATCCCCAAACCCTGCTTTGGGCTGTCTCCTCACATCCTCACATGGCCAAGCCTGTGTTCTCATCTCAAAGCAGGAATGACTCTTTAGGAAGCAACAATGAGCATCCCAGATTTTGGCTTCCTGACAAGCAGGTTCAGGCCCTGTAGACAATCTAACCTCCAGCAGCTTGGTGAAATGAGCTCTGCTATTGAACAGACTAACTAACTAACTCTTACTAACCTTGTTTGGGATATTTAACTTTGTTGAGAAAGTTTCCCAAAAATGTATGGTTCTATTGTCTTGTAAAAGGCAGAATAGCTATCCTATGCATAGGCATAGTTGGGGTCCTTCTGCGCGTCACAGGGCCCTCATTATGGTAGTCTAGAACTGGAGCCAGTGAATTGAATTGGCCTCAAACAGCAGGCTCCCAAAGGCAGAGGCTAAGGGGAGAGTGGGCTGGCTTTCTGCCCCTCATTCCGTCAGGTCTTCAGTAGTTTCCCACCATTAGCAAGCCACCAAAAAGAAATGCATATACTGGGTGCCTGGGTGGCTCAGTAGGTTAAGCCACTGCCTTCGGCTCAGGTCATGATCCCAGGGTCCTGGGATTGAGTCCCGAATTGGGCTCTCTGCCTTGGCGGGGAGCCTGCTTCCCCCTCTCTCTCTCTGCCTGCCTCTCTGCCTACTGGTGCTCTCTGTCAAATAAATTAAAAAATCTTAAAAAAAAAATACATATACCGCACAAAACAGCTGGTCTGTGCCTACCAAAGGGAAAAGAGTTTCCTAATCACCACCACTCCGCCTTTGCTGCCCTTTTTAATGGAATCTCTTTTATGAAAATTCTGGAACTATCACTGGCTCCAGGAAGGATTTGAAACCAATCCAAATCCTCCTCCATATATACTAGTGCAGAGATTAAATTTCTACTAATTTTTTTTTTTTTCTGATTCAGGCCAGGATGAAGTAATAGGGACTAAATATGTACTCTAACCTGAAAAAAACAAAAACTGGGAAAACGTACATAAAAAAAAATAAAAACAGCTTTTAAGACACCAGGCGTTGGACAACATAAGACAATCATCTCCAAGAGGTGGGAAACAAACAAGGTGAGACCTAGCAACTGCCCCAGCTTACTGTCTTAAAAAAATTTCTAGGACATAATGCAGGGAGGGAGAGATGTTGATAATGGTGATGCTTTCGTGGGGGTACACATCGGAGAAAATGTATCAAACTGTATGTTTTATTGCAGTTTACTGTGTGTCTGTTTTTGTTTTGTTTTTTAAGATTTTATTTATTTGAGAAAGAGAGAGAACACAGGGATGGGCAGAAGAAGAGGGAGGAGCAGGGTCCCTGCTGAGCAAGGAGCCCAATGTGGGGCTTGATCGAGGGCCCTGGGATCATGACCTGAGCCTAAGGCAGATGCTTCACCAACTGAGCCACCCAGACATCCCTACTGTATGTCAGTTTTACCTCAACAAGACAAAATTCTACGAAGAGCTTCTTTCCTTGAGCTTCTGGCTTGGTTTCCTATTAAAATGGAAATCCCACTAAAGCGGGAACAGTTTTAAATTCATATCATTACGTTATCACACTGTGGTGTTCCTAAGATTTGAAGCACAGACTTTCATAGGGAGAGCAAGGGATACTACTAGGAAAGGTGAGAGAGGATTGCAGAGAGAGGGGAGAGAGAGCACCGGGCCCCGGGAAATGCAAGGAAACTTGTGTTGACAGATGGAATTAGCAGGGGCGGTTTGGTGGAAATGTGTGCTGGTGGGTTTTTCATTGCCTAATAAAATGAGGAGTGTTACAGGAATTTCGTGGACAAGAGCCAGGGACGCTTTGGTCCCACAATGGGCGGGAGTTGTTTCATGACAATAAGTGCTCCCACACAGAATGCCAATAGCACCCTGCTGAGAAACCCTGGTGAGGGAATTCAGTGGTGCAGGCTGGTGGTCCCTCCCCCATGCCCAGCATTACAAAGGGGTCTCAGAGTGCTTTCTGAGCTACAGTTTGCAATGCAAAATAGAACACTTACTGCTCAATCCTGTTTTAGCCAGTTAAGTTTCCTGATGTTACAGCTGCAATTATAATCAGAACCTCTGAACCCTTGTGAACACTGACAGGAACACACAGATCATTTTTTTTTTTAATTTTTTAGGGTTTTTTTTTTAAAGATTTTATTTATTTATTTGACAGAGAGAGAGAGAGCCCACAAGCAGGGGGAGCAGCAGAGGGAGAGGGAGAAGCAGGCTCTGGCTGAGCAGGGAGCCCAATGCAGGACTCAATCCCAGGAGCCTGAGACCATGACCTGAGCTGAAGGCAGATGCTTAACCGGCTGAGCCACCCAGGCTACACTTATTTATTGATTTTTAAATTTTTTTTCTTTAAAATAACCTCTATGCCCCACCTGGAGCTTGAAGTCATGACCCCAAGATCAAGTGCTGCATGTTCTACTGACTGAGCCAGCCGGGAACCCCAGGAAACTCCTTTTTAAGTTTACACCCAGACTTCTCTCCTGCCTACCAGACTGAAAGGTTAATTGCTCAATGAACTGATCCGCACCACCTGAGGCCTACTAATACCTCAGTCTTTTTTTTTTTTTTTAAAGAGAGAAGGGGAGAGAGCAAGCACAAGCAGGGGGAATGGCAGGTAGGGGAGAAACGGGCTCCCCACTCAGCAAGGAGCCCGATGTGGGCTTCGACACCAGGACCCTGAGATCATGACCTGAGCCAAAGGCAGAGGCTCAACCAACTGAGCCACCCAGGCACCCTAGGACCTCAGTCTTAACCTGTCTAAACCAGCCTTGGGTTTGCACCCCTCCTGCCATCCTTATTTCTCTGAAAGGCAACCCCTTGCAGTAACCTCAGCTTGAAACTACAGTGGTTTCTCTCCCATCTCTCTCGTGTTCAGTTGCCAGTCTTGCAGAGTTTGCTTCTGAAATATCTCTCCGTCCATCCCTTTTTCTTTTTTTCTTTTTTTTTAAAATATTTGTTTGTTTGACAGAGATCGATCCCAAGTAGGCAGAGAGGCAGGCAGAAGGAGCGGGGGAAGCAGACTCCCTGCTGAGTGGAGAGCCTGATGCGGGGCTCGATCCCAGGACCCTGAGATCATGACCTGAGCCAAAGGCAGAGGCTTAACCCACTGAGCCACCCGGGTGCCCCATCATCCCTTTTTCTTTACTCCCTTTGCCACTAGACCAATGCAGATTGTCATTACTTCCCACCAATCTGGTTTCTCCTTGCTTCAGTCCATTTGAAGCACAACTAGTTATTTTATCAATAGTTTCCTTACAACCTAAGAAAGGACATACAAAGTCTTGACCTGGACTTTAAGATTCTCTCAATTATGGGCCTAGTTTTACTTTCTAACCTTATTCATGGTATTCGTGTTCTATTTTAATTTTTTTTTTTACTTTTTATTTTATTTTATTTTATGTAAGCCCAGTGCCCAAAATGGGCTTGAACTCACAACTGAAATCCAGAGTTGCATGCTTTGCTGCTGGAGCCAGCCAGGCGCCCCCCCCTGTTGTATTTCTGTATCACTGCAGACTGCTTCCCTTTCCTGATACATGCTCCATTTTTTTCCTGCCTCTTAGATTTTATTATCACTTCCAGCTGCAATATCTCCATCTCCATGTGCACTATTTTTTCTTCAACTGTCACTCTGACATCTTGACTTCCCCCCCAAAACTGAATATAACCTTTCCCCTCTTCAAAGCTCTTTGGCAATTCGCTCAAACTCACTGATGACACTTAGCATGTGTATTCTGTATTATCTACGTTTGGGCAAATGTCACATATTCTAGTTAGAATCAGCTTCCCAAGGACAGGAACTATGCCTTACTCATCTTCTTTTTTGTTTGTTTTTTTACAGGGCCTAACATAGTGCCCTACACAGAACAAGAGCTTAGTAATTTTTTTTTTTAATTTAACTTTAGTTATTTAGATACATTGTGAAATCTATACATTCCATTGATATGAGAAATATTATATTTCACTATTTAAACTAACTGGATTTGAATTTAGAAGAACTCCCAAACTATCTTCTTCATTATTATATATATGAAATAAACAAAACTCAGTCCAAAACCATTAGTAGAGAAAAAACATTAAAATGAGCAAAAAGATAAGTTTTGGTCAGCAAGTTAAAAACATACTCCAAACAAAATCTCACCTGAGAGAGGATTCATTCAAATTTCTGGGCTCTTTGCCTCTCCAAAAGACAGAGCCATTAATCTCTTCTTTGACTAAAAAAAAAAAAAAAAAAGGATAAATAAGTCATTTGATAATTTATTACATAATTTGATTGAGTTTGTTTAGAAATTATAATTACACATACTGATTTGATGACTGTTCATAAATCCTCGCAAAAACTTGCAAGTCCTGGGGCATCTGGGTGGCTCGGTTGATTAAGCATCAAACTCTTGATTTCACCTCAGGTTGTGATCTCAGGGTGGTAAGATCAAGCCCCACATCAGGTCGGTGCAGGTGGGGAACCTGGTTAAGATTCTCTCTCCCTCTCCCTCTGTCCCTCCCCAACCTCCTCCAAAAACAAAACAAAACAAAACAAAAACCTTGCAAGTCCCAAAGTATAAACTGGGCAGCATGATGGGACAAAAGGAATTTTGGCTTTGATGTTAAAACATGTGCTTAAGGGGCACCTGGGTGGCTCAGTGGGTTAAGTCTCTGCCTTTGGCTCAGGTCATGATCTCAGGGTTCTGGGATCGAGCCCCTCGTCAGGCTCTCTGCTCAGCGGGGAGCCTGCTTCCCCCTCTCTCTCTGCCTGCCTCTCGGCCTACTTGTGATCTCTGTCAAATAAATAAATTAAAAAAAAAAAAAGGAAAACATGTGCTTAACTTCAGATTCTTGTAAAAAGTTACTTTGTAGTTTGCAAGACTTTCCAGTTACCTTTTCACTCTGGACTCAGTATATTTTTTTTTTAAGATTTATTTATTTACTTATTTGACAGACAGAGATCACAAGTAGGCAGAGAGGCAGGCAGAGAGAGAGGGGGAAGCAGGCTCCCCACCGAGCAGAGAGCCTGATGTGGGGCTTGATCCCAGGACCCTGAGATCATGACCTGAGCCGAAGGCGGAGGCTTAACCCACTAAGCCACCCAGGTGCCCCACTGGACTCAGTATCTTAATTTACAAAAAGGAAGATGATAATTCTGTGAGTGAAAATAAGATAATGTGCATAAAAAGGACTTGTGTGGTGCCTGGTAGAGTAGTTATACAATATACCTTAGTTTAATTTAAAGTGAAAATCAAAGAGCCAATCATAACATCAAGAACACTGTCGTGTCCTCCCAATTATGTGTGTAGTTTGTTTGGAGGGACAAACAATAATAGTATCTGAGAAGTGTTCTGCATGAGAACCAAATTTACATTTCTGTAGGCTACTGCAAGATGTCAGTATGGTCCTCACATTCTAAGCTCCAGTGGAAACTCCGTGTTCCCTGTCACCATCTCTGCATCCCTGCGGAAGGGTTGGAGTTAGGGGATGCACAGGCCAAACAAAGAGCCAGGGAGAGAAAGAGAGAAAGCCCTGCTCCCACAGAGAACGCCTTCTGGGGATTTCCCTGGCTCTGTCCGCAGCTTCCTTTCTTGACTTGCTTGCTTCCCTTTACTCCTTCCTCTCTTTTAATTTTTTCCGTTTATTTTTAAGTCAAAATTTACATAAAATGAAATCAAAATCGTAAGTGTGTTTGCACTGTGTTTGACCCCTTTCCTTTTGAACTGCTCTACAAAATTCTCTTTCACTCCCGTGGTTCTGAGAGGATCCCAAAGCACCTCCATGCTTAGAAGAAAGAACCCTTTTACCAAAGTGAGCCAAAGGTGATGCTGGAGGGGATTCTATAAAAAGATAGCTGGAGGCTGTGGGCGGTTTTCTGGCTGGCTCTGATCTAGACAGATGAGGTCAACACAGCCCCCTTGAAGTCTGGCATATTTCATGAGATTTGGAGATCACCTGGGGATGTGAGGCCGAAAACCTGATAAGTGGGAAACTGAGGGGCGCTTGGCTGGCTCAGGGGTAGAGCATGTGACTTTTGATCTCAGAAGTGTGAGTTTGAGCCCCATGTTGGGTATAGAGATTACTTAAAAATAAAATCCTTAAACACACACACACACACACACACACACACGAAAGTGGGAAACCACAGCTATGCCGTGACTAATGGAAGGACTAAGCTAGAGTGGTCTTCTGACTTTTTGTCTTCCCAGCACCTTCCCTTCTTTAAGGGACTGGCCTCTTCTACAGTATGGGTGCCCCATCTTTATTAAAATCAAAACAAAACAAAAACTGCTCTTTCCAATGAAATTAATGATAATTCAGCTCTAGTGCCCCTCACTTGCACGAGTTCCTTCCAAAGTCTTAGGAGAGGCCTTAACAATGTGTGTGCATGGCCAAATGTATGGTTTTTTTGTGTTTTTTTTTTTAAGATTTTATTTATTTATTTGACAGACAGAGATCACAAGCAGGCAGAGAGGCAGGCAGAGAGAGGGGAGGGAAGCAGGCTTCTTGCTGAGCAGAGAGCCTGATGTGGGGCTCGATCCCATGACCCTGAGATCACGACCTGAGCCGAAGGCAGAGGCTTAACCCACTGAGCCACCCAGGCGCCCCTGGCCAAATGTTTTTATTAAATACGTAAAGGGAAGACATTTTAGCCACAATCATTCAAGATCACAGGTCCTTTCCACTTCAGTTTTCCTTCTGTCTCACTTCCTCTTGTCCATAGAGGAACATGTTTGTGATTTCTTCTGCCTGTATTTCTTGGAAGTACTGCAGTTGTTATGATGTGGGAAACAAAGGCAAAAGAAAAAATTAAATTTTCTTGCTACTTACAGCCCATTGACAAGTCCTTGAAACAGGTAGAGTGACATTCCTCTAGGGATTCAGCTGTCTCAATGTTAATATACTTTGTTAAGGGCAAAAGGCAATCTTAGCCCAACTGCCCCCAGGATCCTATAAGTCTTCTTTAACATATAAAAATTCCTTTGGAAACTTCTTTTATTTCTACCCTCCGAGATATATGGCACCAATCATCCTCCAAGTATATGACCCACTGATATACATCTGAAGGGTCTCATGACTAAGGTTTGACTAGACAGCAATAAATGACTTTTTCCTAACGACAGCTAGCCCCCTCAAGTTCCTGGAAAACTTGTTTCCAAAATTCCTTAGAGACTTACGCTATCCCTAAACCCTCCCAACTTGAAAGTATGTAATCAGTTACCCATCACAACCCCGTGCAATTCTTTCTGCCATCAGGTCCTGTCCCCATGTTTAAAACAAAGCAAACAAACAAACAAACAAAAAAACCCCAGCTTTTTGCGCTGAAGATATTTCAAGAATTCTTTCTTGACCATTTGCTCTGAACCCCAACATTTCCAGATCAATTGTATTTGGTGTCTTGACTCTTTTTCTTAAGGAAGGCTCTGCAAATTGTATGAGTTTTTAGTCCCCACAAAATCTGGATCCATCCCTATCCAAGCTGTAGCTGAGTGGTCTGGGGGTGGGCTCCGACCCAAGTTGGGCTGATCAATGTCTCCCTCTAGGATTGTGACATCTGGACATGACAGGCAGAGCTGGGAGTCTTTGCAACTGGCCATATTGAGAAGAAAGTCCCTCACAGGCTGTTCAGGCCCAGGAACAGGCCCCCGGGTTTCTGGTCTTCCACTATTGGGTTTCTTCTGTTTCCTCTTGATTCCCTAAAAGACTCAAAATCCTTCAATAAATTCTCTTTGGCATTAAGTTAGGCAGAATGAGTTTTTTCTACTTGAAAGTGAAAAACTTCTGCTAACTACATAAGTTTAAGACCCTGGTCATCATAGAGACTTCTAATAGTAGGCTTTTCACAAATGTGGGCACTAATTGTGATATAAATAATGCCTTTGATCGTTGCTGGAATTAAGTAGAACGTATTAGCATTTGTGGCACAGAAGTCAGCAGGTTTGAGCCTCTTGCCTCAGGACCACATATTATGGACTGTCGGGAACGTGAACCACAGGGTCCTGGGTATACAGCAACACCTCAGGCATTTTGGAGAAGAGCTGGAAGGAAATGGAGCACAGCACTGCGGGCTTGCTGGGAGGGGAGAAGAAATCACTGAGTCTTTTCTATTAGGAAGCTGGTATTACCTAAACAGTCAGCCTTAACTGTCTCTTCAACCTGATTTCATTCAGGTTCACCAACCTTGAACTTTCTTTTTTGTGTGTGAGGCCATCAAAGGTTATGACAAAAAACAACTTTAGGGTCAGCGTCCCTGCCCCTCTCTATGTTAGCTTTACGTTTCATTGGTAACAACGGTGTTACCGTTGATGATCTTAGGATCTTAGGATCATCTCTGCTGTCCACTGAAAAATGAAGTACAGCTTGATCTCTGTTTCTACATCGGCTGGAAGGGCTGGTCCCCTAGGTGCCAGTGGCCAGAGTCTGGCAGGTGTAAGGCCATAATGAAAAGAGAGCCTGATTACAGATAGCAGATGACAGCGTTTTCTGCCACTACGTTCTCTAGGGTGCACAGAGCACCTCACAGTCTTCTTCAGTAGCTTAGATATGAAGTCCTTCTCCCATTTAGCACGGTGGATGCCTGGCGACATGTTCAGTAGTGCTGATCAGCTGAGGCACATTTTTAGAAAGGACACTACCAAAAAAATGCAATGCTTTCTTAACTGCAAGAGATCCGATTATATTTGTCAAAACCCTATTCCTATGGGGAAGACTGCCAAGCCTATGTAAAAATTATCCACTAAACCTAGAGACTCATCAGCCCCTTGTTTTCATTTTCTTCCACCTCAATCATTTTAAAAAATATGTAGGTTTTAGGTATAAAATAAAATCTTATATTTGTATAAAACCTGGTTCAGTGTATGTGTCATCAAATTATGATGTTTCACTCTATTTTGGGGATTAGTCTACTTCATGTTATGCCAGTGTTTCAAAAGACACCACCAAGGCCATTAAAGTCTTTTCTATGCATCTAGAACTGCAGTGACTGATTCTATAGCTACTAGACACCTGTGGTCATTAAAATTAACATTAAATTAGAATTCAGTTAGTAGCACTAGTCACATCTTAATTGCACAGTGGTCACAGGTGGCTGTTGGCCACTGTACTAGATGTAATTAGACTACATACAGAACAGCTCCATCATTGCAGAAAGTTCTGTTGGACATTGCTGTCCAAGAATGTACTTGAGGGTGCCTGGATGGCTCAGTCGTTGGGTGTCCGCCTTCAGCTCGGGTCATGGTCCCAGGGTCCTGAGTCCCCCTTTCTGCTCTGCAGGGTGCCTGCTTCTCCCTCTCCCTCTGCCTCTCTCTCTGTCTCTCATGAATAAATAAATAGAATCTTAAAAAAAAAAAAAAAAGAATGTACTTGAAACTAAGGGGCTAATCAGTCAATTCATTCTAGAGCATTAGCAGCTAATACAGTTCACCACAGCCGCTCTGCTCCTGTCAGCATTGTTCATTTAGAGTTTAATAACCATCCCCTTTCATCTACACATAAAAAGTACAATTTATTTATTTTTTTAAAGATTTTATTTATTTATTTGACAGAGAGAGATCACAAGTAGGCAGAGAGGCAGGCAGAGAGAGAGGGGGAAGCAGGCTCCCCGCCGAGCAGAAAGCCTGATGTGGGGCTCGATCCCAGGACCCTGGGATCATAACCTGAGCCGAAGGCAGAGGCTTAACCCACTGAGCCACCCAGGTGCCCCAAAAGTACAATTTAAAGTGCTACCTCTGACCCATATAAGGACACATGTATACTCTAGAGAAAAGCCTCTTTTTCTGTATATCTCCAGAAAAGTAGGGCATAATTAGGAAGCCTATTGAAAATGAGATGATGAAACTAAGTATTTTTACTACAAATGATTCTCACTTTTGAGCTTCCTTTGTTAAGATAATCCAGTTGGTTTGAGTGTGAGCTTTGCCACATGACACAAATATTCCCTAGGCTTTCACCCAGGAGGTTTGGAGTAAGTTCTAATAATTATCTTTATTTAAATGCTGAGCAGTTAATGTGAGCTACTTCTCTGAGCATGATATCATCAGTATTAACATTAAAGCCTCTAGCAATGACTGTTGTCAAGAAGATAGACAGGTTTGAGCCTCTCTTTTGCTTCAGGTCTGCATATTACAGACTGTCTAGGAGGTGAACCCCCATGGTCCCACAGGGTATATGGCAACACTAACCCAGGGAAGAAGCAGCTTGGTGGAAAACCGGCATCAGAGTGCAGGACTGTTGGCATTCTAGAAAGGGGGAATGCTTTTATTTCTGTAATGTGCGCTATGTATGACTCCTTGTGACAGTAGCAGTTTTGGGTTTTCAAAACTCCCTACACCAAAGTGTCAGATGAAACATTCAGAGATGAAAGTGAAGAAGCAGGAGTGGAGGAGAGGTATAATTTTATGAACAGCCATGTGCGTGAATACAAGTTTTTTTTTAAAGTATCTTCACTGCTTTTAACATCATTTGTGAAGTTTCTAGGAATTTAAATTTCATAAAACTTCTGCCTGTAATTAGCTTCTTTAACGTGTGTTTTTTATCTTCTTATACATCTTGGGGGAAAAACAAACCAAGAATAATTATGCTTGTGGACAAGGATAAATATGCATTTAAGGCAACCAACGCCAGTTAGGTACTCTAATTAGGGTGGCAAGAGACCTGGGGAGCAACCAGGGATTTAGTAAGTCTAATTACAACTTCTACAAACAGTTGCCATGCCATGGAGTGTCAGTGTGGAAGGGTGCTTGTCTATGAGAGTGTACAAACACTGGATAGTTTTCTCACACTTTGTAGTTATCCGGTACTCCAAGAGCTCTGTGTCTTACCTGGAGGGAAGCCTAGTGAAGAGCCAGTTGACTGGTGTGCACTGGTCTAGCTCCACTGCCTAGAGGCCAGAAGTGGAGGGGCCTATCCAGGAGCCCTGTGGGGACTTTATTCTGACCTTCCTCTAAGCCAAGGATGTGATCTCAACAGCTGACTGCTTTCCTGCTATGTGCCCAGCCTTGCCCACATTATTTCATGTAACACAAAAACCCTGTGAAAGTAGCAATAGAAAGACAAGGAAACTGAGGCTCACAGATAGACAGTCACACAGCTGGAAAGGTGGGAGCCAGGATTCAGATGTCAGCTTAGCGAGTCCAAAGCCCATGCTTCTCTGCTTTTGACCACCTCCCGGTTATGTGGATTGCATATAAAGGGCTCCTTTAGATATAATCACATTTTATGTACATATGTAAAATAAGACCTCAAAATAAAGAGTATAATGCTGAACTATATATTCTATTTTTATCTATTTGTCCTTGGATTTTTAAAACTTACTCACTAGAAGGATGTACAGCCCAAAATGTGAAACATAAAAGCACGGGAGCTCTGGTTGAGCAGGGTGAGTCCTGGGAGCCCTGACTCCTCACCTCCCCTTTGTCCCCACCCCACTGTGGATTTTCTAGATCTCCTTGTGCCCAGTGGGGAAATCATCTGCATCAGATGCTGAGCTCCCTAAACAAAATTAAAGGTGGCTTTTCATCTTTTTTTATCTAGGTGTGAATCATAGTTCTTGGGTGAACAAGTTCCCAACACTATTTTTGAATGAAGAGTGAATGCTGTTAATAACCACAATAAACCATAATTATTGGAACAGGACCTTGTGGCTTCCCTTGCTTGTGGGAGCCCAAGATTTACAGAGATGACTATCAGGAGTTTTCCTAAAGCCAGGTTCACAATGTTTCTGGTTATCCCCTGTACTTCTTGATCAGGTTTTTCATTAAAATATGTGGCTGTTGGGGGCGCCTGGGTGGCTCAATCGTTAAGCATCTGCCTTTGGCTCAGTTCATAATCCTGGGGTCCTGAGATCAAGCCCCACGTTGGGCTCCCTGCTCAGCGGGAAGCCTGCTTCTCCCTCTCCCACTCCCCCTGCTTGCGTTCCCTCTCTCACTATGTCTCTCTCTGTCAAATCTTAAAAAACAAAAAGAAAAAAAAATGTGGTTGTTAATAAGGTTATGAAAATTAAACAAGAACTGACCAGGGGTGCCTGGGTGGCTCAGTGGGTTAAGCATCTGCCTTCGGTTCAGGTTATGATCCCAGGGTCCTGGGATGAAGCCCTGCATCGGGCTCTCTGCTCAGCGGGGAGCCTTCTTCTCCCTCTGCCTGTCGCTCCCCCTGCTTGTGCTCAGTCTCTCTCTCTCTGACGACTAAATAAATAAAATCTTAAAAATAACTTAAAAAAAGAACTGACCAAATGGAATCCAGATTTTAATTCATTCTTTTTTTTTTTTTAAGATTTTATTTATTTGACAGAGAGAGATCACAAGTAGGCAGAGAGAGAGAGAGAGAGAGGAGGAAGCAGGCTCCCTGCAGAGCAGAGAGCCCGATGTGGGACTCGATCCCAGGACCCTGAGATCATGACCTGAGCTGAAGGCAGAGGCTTAACAACTGAGCCACCCAGGTGCCCCTTAACTCATTCTTTTTTTATGACCAGTATTTAGTGAACACACTTCTTTCTCTCTTTTGTTTTTCTTCATTTCTCCCCCTGCCTTCCCTCCCTTTCTTCCTTTCCATTCTTTTCTTTCTTTCCTTTTTTCCCACATATGCTCATGTATGGCAAACTGTGCTGAGAATGGATGGATCAGCTCATTAATCATCATGGAACTGAAAATCAAAACCACAATGAGACCTCACAACTGTTAGGATGGCAATCCTCAAAAAGCCAAAAGATAGCAAGGATTGGTGAGGATGTGGAGAAAAGGGAACCCTTATGCACTCTTTGTAGAGCTGCAAATTGGTACAACCACTGTCGAAAACAGTATGGAGGCTCCTCAAAAAACAAAAATAGGACTACCATATGATCCAGCATTCCCATTTCTGGGTTTGTATTTAAAGGAAATAAAACCACTATCTCAGATAACTGCCCTCCCTATTCATAGCAGCATTATTTACAGTAACCTTAGTGTCCAGCAATACATGAATGGATAAATAAAATGTGTGTGGGTGTCAGGGGTGGGGGTGTGTGCACACATGCATATACACACAATCTAATATTATTTAGCCTTTTAAAAAAGGAAAATCTGGGATGCCCGGGGGACTCACTCAGGTGAGTGTCCAGCTCTTGATTTAGGCTCAGGTCCTGATCTCAGGGTCCTGGGATCGAGCTCCAAGTCTGGCTCCCTGCTCAGTGAGAAGACTGCTTGTGGATTCTCTCTCTTCTTTGCCCCTACCCTCCCCCACTGCTCATGTTCTCTCTCTCTGTTTCAGATAAATAAATAAATCTTAAAAAAAAAAAATCCTGGGGCACCTGCCTGGCTCAGTCAGCAGAGCATCTGGCTCTTTTTTTTTTTTTTTTTAAGATTTTATTTATTTTATCATCTGAGAGAGGGAGCACAGCAGGGGGAGCAGCAGGCAGAGGGAGAACCAGGCTCCCCCCTGAGCAAGGACCCAAATGTGGGACTCAGTCCCAGGACCTTGGGATCACAGCCTGAGCCAAGGGCAGCCGCCCAACCGACTGAGCCACCCAAGCATCCAAGCATCCGACTGTTGATCTTGGTGTCATGAGTTCAAGACCCACATTGGATGTAGGGATTACTTTAAAATATAAAGAAGTAAAATAAAATCTAAAAAACAGAAAATCTTGCATTTGAGACAACATGGATGAACCTGGAGGACATAATGCTAAGTGAAATAAACCAGACATAAAAAGAGAACCACTACATAATCTCACTTATGTTGAACCCAAAAAAAGACAAACTCATAGTAACAGATAGTAAAATGGTAATTTACCAGGGTCTGGGGGCTTGGTGGGGGGAAAGGTAGATGTTGGTCAAAAGGTAGATGTTCATTATAAGACAAATAAGTTCTGGAGACCAAAATGCACAGCATGATGACTATAGTTAACAATAATGAAGGGTGTGCTTGAAACTTGCAAAGAAAATAGATCTTAAGTGTTCTCATCGCTTATACAAAATGAAAACTATGTGGGATGATTAGCCTGATTGTGATAATCATTTCATAGTGTATACATAGACTAAAATATCACAGTTAACACCTTATATATAATTTTTATTTGTCAGCATACCTCAGTAAAGCTGGGGAGGAAAAAAGAACATTCTTTTTTGTCTTATAACGTAATGCATCTTTTCTTGTGTCACTTTAAGAAATATATTGCATACCTTTTTTGTTGTCAGAAGTACCATGATGAAATGGAAATGAGAATTTCTTGACACCTTTTGATTTTTCATGCTCTTTTTTTAAAACATTTGAAGAATGGATGATACGAATATGTTGGTTGGTTTCTCTATCTGGTGGACTCAAAAATTGTGGGTAATCATCAATCTGAAAAAAATATAATTAATTAAGCTAATTGAGGGCAAATACAACTGTTTCTCTGTCCTGTGATAATAAATCCCCTAAAGCTTAGGGCAAGTTTAAAGCACATTCTTTCTTATTTTTTTCCTGGGAAATCTTTCCTCTTCTTGTCAGGTTTCTCAATTGTTCCTCTATTTCTTTTAGTCTTTACTAAAAATGCATTTAGCAACAGACCCTAAGACATTATTTATACTACAGGATTGCTAAATAGTAATAGTGTTTTTGTTTGTGAAAATATATCCCTCACCCTTTCATTTTGAGAACAGATTTTTTTAAGTCTTAAAAATGTATAATTAATGGCCTTAAACTAGGATTTTTCTGTGCAGTGGAAAATGTCCATTTGCAGGGGACAGTACACAAAAATTCTAGGAATACAAACTTCCAGGTTTGAATTATGGAAATTTCCTGCTCCTAAATAGCTTTCTCTTCTCTCCAAAGTGCTCTGTTTTCTATTCTTTTTTTTTTTAAAGATTTTATTTATTTATTTGTCAGAGAGAGAGAGAGAGAGAGAGCAAGCACACGCAGGCAGAGGCAGAGGGAGAAGCAGGCTCCCCGATGAGCAAGGAGCCCGATGCGGGACTCGATCCCAGGACGCTGGGATCATGACCTGAGCCGAAGGCAGCTGCTTAACCAACTGAGCCACCCAGGCGTCCCTCTGTTTTCTATTCTTGATTAAAAAGAGAAAAGGTCTCAATAAATACTTGGGATTTTTTTTTTTTTTTTTTTTTTAAGGAGGCTCCACAGCTAGCATGGAGCCCAAAACCGGGCTTCAACTCACGACCTCAGGATCAAGACCTGAGCTCAAACCAAGAGTCATATGCTTAACTGACTGAGCCACCCAGCCACCCCAATACTTAGAATTTTTAGATCTTTAACAATCTACTTCCCTTTTTATGACAGGTAGGCAGCAATAACATCTGACTGAAAAGCCAAGAGTAAAGCCAGAGAATCACCAGAGGCATATTTAAAACCTTTAATCCAAGCATCAGGAGGAATACCTTTATAGGCTTTTTGCAAAGTTACTTAGAATTTGGATAAAAATATTTCCTGTGATCATCCGGTTTCATCCTTCTCTTTTCACAAATATATGAAGGAAATATCAAATAATTTTTTAAAAATCTAACTCAGGGGAATTAAAGTTGGAAGGTAAACTAATGAAAAGGTATCAGAATCTACTCAAATTTAATTTTTAAAATTATTTTCAAATATATAGAGTAATTCGAACCAAGCTAATGAAGCATAGCAGGTCTTCCAATGATGTGTTTTCATTAATTATAAAAGCTTATAGTTAGTAGAGGTTCCTCTTCTGAACAAGATTCTTCAGAAACGGCTTAAGCTATTTGATACCTGCAAGGATATGCTTATAAAATTAGAATCCTATTATACACATGGCTAAGGTTTTTGTTTGTTTTATGTAACTCTGTATTTTATTTTTTTCTCTTGCTGTGGTCAGGAAAAATTATAACAGACTTTGAATTGGGCAAAAAAGATGATCTAGGTGTTTTCCATCATTTATTGCCTTTGCGCTATTTTAAAACACTGTAAGTGGGGGCGCCTGGGTGGCTCAGTTGGTTAAGCAACTGACTCCTGATTTCAGCTCAGGTCATGATGGCAGAACTATGAGCTGGAGCCCTATAATGGGCTCTACCTCTGCTTGAGGTTCTCTCCTCCTCCCTCTGCCCCTCCCCCCACTCAAGTGTGCTGTCTCTCTCTTTCTCTTCTCTCTCTCTCAAATAAATAAATAATTCTTTAAAACACTTTAAGTGTTTTAAGCCAGTTGAGTCACTGGCTTAGTAGGTAGAGCCTGTGACTCTTGATCTTAGGGTTGTAAGTTTGAGCCCCACGTTGGGTGTAGAGATTATTTAAAAATACTTAAAGAAAACACTGTAAGTTGTAGAAAACTGGTAATAGTGAAAATTATTCCAGTTCATACTGATACAAGTTGATTGTGTCCAGTGGAATGCAACTGATTACCACCCTTTGATTAAGAGAACAGTTGTTGGATATCTGAACCAGTGAGATTGCATGTTTTTGTGTTTACTGATCTGAAAATATATGCTCTCTACCTAGATGTCTATAATTTAGAAAAGCCTTTACCTCTTATTATGGTAGTGGGTAATACTTTCCTCTTTCCAGAGGCTATTAATAAATTAATTATAAAGACTAAGGAGCTCTGTTTTGATGACTTGCAGAAATAAGCCCTTATAGAAGAAAAATGTTTCTATAATTCCCCCAAAATAAGGAAATTTAACATCTAATACTTTATTTTTATTTACTTTTTAAATTTTTAAAAAAGATTTTATTTATTTATTTGACAGAGACACAGCGAGAGAGGAAACACAAGCAGAGGGGGTGGGAGAGGGAGAAGCAGCCTTCCTGACCCGTAGGGATCCCGGTGTGGGGCTCAATCCCAGGACCCTGGGATCATGACCTGAGCTGAAGGCAGACAGCCAAAGACAGAGCCACCCAGGCACCCCTACTTTTTATAATATTTTATTTTTAAGTAATTCCTACACCCATTGTAGGGCTCAAACTCATAACCCTGAGATCAAGATTTGCACACTCCCCCGACTGAACAGCCAGATGCCCCTAACATCTAATACTTTATTTTTTTTTAATTTTATTTATTTATTTGTCAGAGAGAGAGAAAGAGAGAATGAGAGAGTGCGAGCAGGGGGAGAGACAGGCAAAGGGAGAAGCAGGATCATGACCAGAGCCGAAGGCAGACGCCCAACCGACTGAGCCACCCAGGTGCCCTGCTAGTTTTGGTTTAATGTTGTTACAATCTGGGGCACCTGGTGGCACCATTGGCTAAGCATACCACTCTTGGTTTTGGCTCAGGTCCTGATCTCAGAGTTCTGAGATCGAACCCCACCTCAGGCTCCACACTCAGCAGGGAGCCTGCTTAAGACTCTCAATCTCTCTGTCCCTGGCCCCTGTGCACTTGTGCTCTCTTGCTCTCTCTCTCTAAGTAAAATCTTTTTTTCTTGTAAGATTTTATTTATTTATTTGAAAGAGAGAGTAAGAGAGCACAAGCAGGGGGAGCTGCAGAGGGAGAGGGAGAAGCAGGCTTCCCCGATAAGTAGAGAACCCGATAATGGGGCTCAGTCCTAGGATTCTGAGATCATGACCTGAGCCAAAACCAGATGCTTAACCAACTGAGCCACCCAGGCGTACTGTATATAAATAAATCTTTAGGGGCGCCTGGGTGGCTCAGTTGGTTAAGCGTCTGCCTTCGGCTCAGGTCATGATCCCAGGGTCCTGGGATCGAGTCCCGCATCGGGCTCCCTGCTCAGTGGGGAGCCTGTTTCCCCCTCTCCCTCGGCCTGCCTCTCTGCCTACTTGTGCTCTTTCTCCATCTGTCAAATAAATAAATAAAATCTTTTAAAAAAATCTTTTAAAAAAGTTGTATTATCTTGGCACATTTATATACATATATATGTGATTATATGTAGTGATTATATATATTGTATTTCAGTATTGCTATATTATATTAAAGACTTTCTCCATATAAAAATTATGTTCATTTATTTTTACAAATCAGTTACAAAAATGTAACCTCTTCTTTTTAAGATTTTATTTATTTATGTGAGAGAGAGAGAGAGAGAGAGCACAAGCAGTGGGGAGAGGCAGAGGCAGAGGGAGAGGGAGAAGCAGGCTCCCAGCTGGGCAGAAGCCCCAGGCAGGGGTTGATCCCAGGACCCCGGAATCATGACTTGAGCCAAAGGCAGATGTTTAACTGACTGAGCCAGCCACCCAGGTGCCCCTCAGATGTAACTTTTATTGATGTCCTTAAAAATGGGCTTTGTCACTATTCTTAAAGACATTTTGTCTAATTTTTTGCAATGGCTTTATTACCTTTGTTTTGCATGCCATAGGAAAAACCAAATTTTCTAGTAAGTTGCCTGTTTTTAATGGGCAACTTCATCAGACCTTTCACATTTGAAAGGTTCTCAAAAATAAACCAACCACAGTCATTTGAATCTCTGTCTTCTACGGATAGTTTTTATTTTATTGTGATGCTTGCTTGAAGGTTCTTTTATAAGATAAAAAAAAAAAAACAAAACAAAAAACGGTCTTTTTGTCCTCAACAAAGGACAGTCTCAGAGCAGAACCTCTTGGGAAAAGGATTGAGACAGGCTCTTCAAAGACTTCAGAGCTGAGCTAACATTCCTTAGACAACTCAGACCACACCAGCGGACTGAGTTAGGATTTCCAAGACTCCATTAGGTCAAGAAGCTGGTGGCTTCATCAGACTCCTAACTTAAAATGCCCCAGGATGAGACTTAACTTTACAGGACTAAATGAAACTGGTAGAAGTTTTATTGTGGTTATTTGCTTAGAATATTATTAATGTTGTTCCAATGTTCTATTTTCTAAATATATGAGGAAGCTTTTTATCTTCCTTCTTAAATTGTAACTAGTGTGTTAATTTATAATTAATAATTATAATTTAGAGATTCTGCTCTCAAACCAAAAATATTTAAATATCTGATTTTCACTGGCTCCCCCAGAATTCAGAAACTTAATAGATTGAGTTAAGATCTGACTTCCTTTTACCAGGATATAATTGTACACATTGATTGTATATCCAAGGCCTTCTGTTAAGTGTCCTGTTTAAGAAAGATATTCATTTGGGGTGACTGGGTAGCTCAGTTGATAAAGCATCATACTCTTTTTTTTTTTTTTTTAAGATTTTATTTATTTATTTGACACAGCGAGAGAGGGAACACAAGCAGGGGGAGCTGGAGAGGAAGAAGCAGGCTTCCCGCTGAGTGGAGAGCCCCATGTGGGGCTCGATCCCAGGACGCTGGGATCATGACTTGAGCCAAGGCAGCCGATTAACGACTGAGCCACCCAGGTGTCCCAAAGCGTCAGGCTCTTGGAATCAGCTCAGGTCACGATCTCAGAGTCATGGGATTGAGCCCAGCGTTAGGCTCTGGGCTCAGCAGGAGTCAGCTTGGGACTCTTTCTCTTCCTCTGCCCCTCCCCACCACTCTCCCACATGCTCTCTCTCTCTCCCTCTCTCAAAATAAATCTTTTGAAAAGGCATAGGGGGGTGTGGGTTGGAGGGAGTAGATATTCATTTAACGAGATACAGCAAACCATTTTAAGGGCCAAAGATTTGGTGTATTTAAGGAGCCTGTGCTTACAAAGCCGGCCCAGGAAAACTAGCCCAGAGACCCCAGCCTCACAGTTATCAGGAAGGTCACTTCTGACAGGCCAGGCAATTAAGAAATTAAGAAACCTCGGGCACCTGGGTGGCTCAATCGGTTAAGCAGTTAAGCTTAGGCTCAAGTAAAGATCTCAGGGTCTTGGGATCGAGTCCCGCACTGGGCTCCCTGCTCAGCGGGGAGTCTGCTTCTCCCTCTCCCTGCTTGTACTCTGTGTGTCAAATAAGTAAAATCTTCAAAAAAAAAAAAAAAAAAGAAAAGAAAAAGAAACTTTCAGGACCTCAAAATTCACTCAAATTAATAGGTACTACAAGAGAAATCTGGTGGAGAGCCTTCCTTGGGCCTGATTTCCTAGCCTAGGGAAAGCAAATAATAGAGTCTTTTTAAAGTCAAACCTGACGTTCATAAAAACTTCCTCACAGAAGTTTTTGCAAAGCATTTTTTTTTAATTGTGTAAGGCGATGGAAGTTGATTAAGTGAAGATACCAAAAAAGCTCTCAAGAGAGGGGTCCCAACAGGGCTGCCGGCTGAAGGCCTTTAAGGTTGGTCCTTTATAGAAAGCTAACAGGGAACTTAAATTCTTTTAACATCTCTTTTGGCAAGACCCTTCAATGGCTTACTTTCTTTTTAGGCTCTGCTTATTCTTTGTTGGTCACAGGTGATTATCATATAAAGACCCACCCCACATGACCATACGCCTAGGGCAGTGCGGTCCAATTTGCTCCCTTATCTCTGGTTTCCCCACACTTCCATGTTTTTTGGGATTTCTGTGAGCCCCTCACCTAGCACCCCCCTCACCCCCCGCCTAGCCCCGCCTGTCCCTTATTCATTCCTCCCCCTGGAATAGTAACCCTAAATGCCCTTAGGGAATGGGGCGATGACCGCTCTGGGTGCTTCCTGCTGAAATGGGGTGGCGGGCTGTGTGGCAGAATCTTTCAAGCGGTTGGTCCAGGAGTTTGTGGTATGGCTCCAGGGAGGTCAGGATGGGCAGCAAATGGTACATGCATCAGTACGTGCAAAAGGATGAACATAAAACAAGTATTAGGCCCAAAATGATTATCATATCCCTTAGATAAGATCCCCAATTACCAATTTTGTCAAATAGATTATTGGATATCTTGATCTTATTTAACTGATCACAAATGCCCCCTATTAATTGGGAGATCTTGTAGGAGTTAACTGTAATCATGTGAGGAAGTTTTTCATACCCCAAATGGTGTAGCAGTAGTAGACAGGTCAATAGTGGCATGGTTCTCAAGAAGTCCTGCCCTGACTTCATTGAATTCTTGGCTGAGTGCATCCAGTGCCTAGGACGTATCATTTAGAGTCCTGCTGAGCAAGCATACTGCTTTGCTTATTTTATATTGCAGTCCTGTCTTAAGTCCTGGAAGTCCCATAATGAGCTTTGAGGCTGTTTTTACCAGGAGGGCTGTTGGATGCTTGGTGAAAGCCTTTGCAATTGTATTGACAGTAGAGGTGGCTTCTTGGATAAATGACTATGAGAGATGAAACTGTCAAGAAGCCCTTTTTGTTTGAGGTCCAACCTTAACAATATCCTAGTTACAGGGAATCACTGGCAGATGGAACATTTGTCTCAGGAGCTAAGGGCATCCCTAAGTTCATCATCCAATCTAATCATAAAGAAAGTGGGGCCATCCACTATTTCCATGGGGTACGCTCTGGCTTTTATAGAGCAATTTTGTCATCCCAGCCACATAGAATTTGTCAAGGGGATAGCTGAGTTATACAATTGCTGGGGACTCTACCCCATTTCCCAGTTGTTCAAGTAATCATATGACCGTGGAGTCCTGTTATTATCCCCACAGAATAACAAGCAAGATTGCCTATACATGAGCTATTGTGGCAACTTCTTTGAGTTTCACCTCAAGTGATCTAGCTTAGGCAAACAACATTCAAAGACAATCAGAACTAAAATTTAGCATCTACAAAGATGTGTTATTGAAACATAATTTCTCAGGTGCCTGGGTGGCTGGGTAGGTTAAAGCCTCTGCCTTTGGCTCAGGTCACGATCCCAGGGTCCTGGGATTGAGCTCCACATCGGGCTGTCTGCTCAGCAGGAAGCCTGCTTCTTCCTCTGTCTCTCTGCCTGCCTCTCTGCCTACTTGTGATCTCTGTCTGTCAAATAAATAAATAAAATCTTAAAAAAAAAACCACACACACACAATTTCTCTCTATAATAACCCTCATTTGCAAAGATAGCCAAATAAGGCTAATTTGTTTGAAAAACAGGTCCAGTTTTAACAAATGGCATAATTATTTCCATAAGCTCAGCAAGAATGATTGATCATGTAGATCTTTTAGAATCTGTTTTGCTGGAACTTCTATATGGAATCTGTTGGTTGAACTTTTAGTTGCTCCTCTAGGCTGGAAGCCAAGCCAAGTACTTGCCATCAGACATGCCTGCAATATCTGGAGATGTGGGCAGATTCCTCTTCATGAGGTCCCCAGCGTATCCTGAGGTCCTTGCCTCATGCCAGGAAGTGACATTCTTTACTTTCCTGGTAAGGCTGCTGGGAACTTTGCAAGCAAGGTACCAGGTGAGCATTCCCAAGGGGCTTTCTGGCTTTAAGTTTCATGAAGTCAACCTTAGTTTCTTAAAGCTGTCTGGTCATATCTGAGTCTACGCATGTCTTTCAAATATGATATTCCAGTCAAAGCCTTGGTAAAATAACCAGTATTTCTAATGGTGTCCGTTATAAGGAGAACAGATTCGTAGTGAACTTATGCAAATGATTATGATTGCCATGGAAGAAAGCTTATTGAGACCTTTTGAATCTCAGAGGGTTTAGGTAGAGAGAAATGTTAAGTGTTTTAATGCTTTTGTTTACAAATATATATTTTATCACATTTCTGTAAATCATATCTTAAGAGAAAGTTTCCCTAATCTGGGAGAGCAAACATTAGAGAATCAGCAATGTTTTGAACGAAAGTCATGAAAGGAACTATAGTCATTTTTTCCCAATTCACTTAGTCCCATTTTACTATTCTTGTTTAAAATGCAACTTTAGTGAGTTTTGGAAGTTTTTACCCATTTTAGTTTTGATCTTAAAGATACTGAATACCTGTGTTTGTCCTAAAAGTCCTTTTTATGAACCTCCTTGAAGATAAAACTCATTTTGCAAGAGAATAAGAACAATTATAAATGACAAAAACTCAGAAATGGACATTGGCAATGATTTGATAGGAGAGTTCATTATGATATAATTGACAAAGAAACTTAGTCATTTCTGTGTCACATAACACTTCAATAGCCAGAATATTGAGTGATGATGACTTTATACCAGAATGTAACATACCAAACAAACAGGCCTAATTAGTCGAGGAGACTTTGTTCATGATTTAAATCTTGGGCAAGTTTGTTAAAACCTTAGAAAGTTTTAAAGCACACGCCTAAATGGGATTAGGGATTGTCAAAGACCCGATAGAGGCAAAACATAGAAATGGCTTTTCTGGGCAGCCAAAGAGAAAACAGCTGTTTACATTTTCTTATCAAGAGCAGATCAACAATTCAAGAAAACTTTGTCTTTTGAACAGAGAGAGAATTCCAATCTCATATACCACTGTACTTTTTAAATCCCCTTATTTTAATCTTAGTCCATCCTGACCACACCTAAAATTCCTTTCCAAAGATTTCACTTCACAAACCTTCTACAACTTTCTTTTACGTTCAGATTTTGTCCCAAGTCATTTCTTTCCAAACAACCAGTCTCATTGAGAACGTAATTACCTTCTTTTTCCTTCCACAAAAAACGCATTCCAAATCCTTATATCTTTCTTGCATATCTCCTACTTTTCTACATAGAGAGTTGCTGAATTTTGCCCTTTTAGAAATCTTAGCCTCCAGTGAAGCCTAAGTAGTAGCCAGTAGTGACTGTCACACCAGAGTTCTTTAGATGACAAAGTTATGAACTGGTTAAGCACAAAGCATGTTTACCAGCAGATTTAAATATCCTTACTTTCTCTGCAATAAGTAGTCAAATACCACGAACCTATCCAGTAACCAATGATTTAGCACCTTATCTATCCTACTTGGAACAGACCTAGATGTCCAATGAATTTAATCCCAATGACTTTGAAAGCTATTTTAACAATTTTCTATGAAAACTTTGATGGGACGGGCAATTAACCATCATTTTAGTCATCTTTTGGCTAACAAACTGCAACAGAAACAACACAAGCTTATCTGACCTTCAGCAAACCTTGGCAGAAGAAAAGTTTCACCTTTAATGCTGATAACCTTAAAGACATATCTATCTTCATTAAACCAACAAACTTAACTTAGTTTCAATACCCGGTTATTGTTCCAACTAGGTCCACTTTTAAAAGTCAGTCAGCTTGTTCCCCAGTGTCAGTTTTTACCTGAGACGCTGGTGAGGAGATCTGAAGTCAGAGTGTGTCCAGGCCGTACCCACGGTGCAGAAACGGGAGGGGTGGGGCACGCGGAGGAGGCAAAGTGCTACCAGAAGACAGAGAGAAAGTTCCCAGTTCTGAAGCTCATCCACTTGGTCAATGAGTAAACGCCATGTTTATCCACCCAGAAGTGGGATTAGGCAGTCCCTGTCAGGCTCGAGAAGAGAGGGAATATCCCTGAAACAAGGAGTTTTGGCAGCTGCTTGGAAATATTCCTTAAAGTCCCCACCGGAAGGCAGACTAATCACAGTTGGCTCCAGTTACAGTCATTATCCCGGGAAATGAGTGAGGGAGAGGCCCCCACATCTGTTAGGAGAACAGTGAGAGAGAGAGAGAGTCACCGTCCCCTTTGCTAGAGATGACCTGTGTTTCCTCCAGCCACCCGGGTTGATTTGGAGGATGCCTAGTTAAGCCATTCCAATATGACAGGAGGGAGTTTCTGGTCTGGTTATCTCTCAACACGTCCTGCACGAGGCCCTTCAGGCTGGGTCCTGATTTAGAGCCCTGAAAGCCTAGAGGGATCTAGGGTACCTCTGTCTATTCACCCTGTTTCCTGCAGAAGAGACCTGATAGATCCTATTGTGGCCATGCAGGGAATGTTACAGGAGCTCAGTCCTTTCCTAAATTTGCAATCCAAATTGCTTCCAGTGGGTTCAAGGCACTCTCAGGCAGAGTCCTTGAGAACTGAAGAGACCATGCCTTGCCACGAAGGTCACGCCTTATTTTACCTTGCCTTGAAGAACCTGATGTGTTTAACCCATGGAAAACACTAGAAAGTTTTACAAGGGGAAATTACCCAGTTTTGCCCTACCCAATCCAGAGGAATCCCTGCAGAGAATGGTTTGTTTCCCATCTCGAGAACCCGGTAGAAGTTACCCCGTACCTGTAACTATGAAGGCGACCCTACATATTGTCTTTCCCCTGTGAACCCAGGCATCCCATGGTTTCCTACCCAGAGTTGCCTAACATCTTGGGTTAAGGGGGCTCAGGCCGGTAGTAGCCACTCTTACCTGTCCATCACCTGACCCTCCTTTTCTCCTCTGGATTCCCCCCCCAAAATCTGGCCCAATCATAAAGGCTTAGCAAGATTATAGCAAATATGTTCCCTGTGCACTTTTCCTGTCCGTATACCTGGGGTCCCATTTGCAAGCACGGCTCTGCTGAGGGGTGCTGACCCTGAGATTTAGCATCATCATGATTTCATATTTCTGTTGTTGCAACAAGGAGTCTTCAACTATATGCCCCACTTAAGTCCCAGCCACTAATGCAACCAGTCAAGGAATTGCCTGGGGGTTGTATTTCCCTCCTTAGTACCCAAAGAATTCCAACGGGAGTAAATGTCCAATGGGAGGAAACACTGGGTTCCCTCCAACTTATCATAAAAAGAGATAGCTCCAATCCTGCTTGCCGCTAACTTGGGTTTTGACCCCTGGCCGTGACTGAATCTAAACTGTACCTACCAGAAAAACATAGATCTTAGCAGGCCGCAAAAATGAGGAAAAGATTCTCCTTCTGAACTAACTTCTCACGAAAGACACCTTTAAATGAAAAAGGCTTGTATCTACCTAGTCAACACACTTCCTGAAATGAATCCCTGATTAAAAAGGCATTGTGATCACCAGAGACTGAAAGGGCCCTACTATAGGCAAAGTCTCTGAGATGGGAGAAAGCCATTTAAGAAAAGCAGATGAACAGAAAGCAGAACTGGGTAGGGTTAGGCCACTATACCCTTCTTTTGAGGAAGGGGGATTGACCAAACCTTTGTCCAGAAGCTTATCACCTGAGACTTAAGACCAGTGGCCTTTTTTTTTTTTTTTATAATTTATTTATTTGCCAGAGATAGTACACACAAGCAGGCAGGGAGGCAGGCAGAGGCAGGGAGAGAAGCAGGCTCCCCGCCAAGCAAGGAGCCCGATGTGGGACTCGATCCCAGGACCCCAGGATCATGACCTGAGCCTAAGGCAGCGGCTTAACCAACTGAGCCACCCAGGCATCCCAAGACCAATGGCCTTTAACTGGCTGACAGGGGCCCGGTTTTGTTATTCATGAAAAGAGGTCCCCAAAGGGAGAGACATCTCCCAGGAAAGAAAAGAAAAGAGTCCACTTTTTCCCATGCTTGGGTGAAAGTGATCCTGGATCTGGGCACCTAAGTGAAGCGGGAAAGCTAGGTTCTTGCCTCACAGGGTCAAGGGGTGCCTGGGTGGCTCAGTGGGTTAAAGCCTCTGCCTTCGGCTCAAGTCATGATCCCAGGGTCCTGGGATCGAGCCCTGCGTTGGGCTCTCTGCTCCATAGGGAGCCTGCTTCCCTTCCTCTCTCTCTGCCTGACTCTCTGCCTACTTGTGATCTCTGGCTAATAAATAAATAAAATCTTAAAAAAAAAATGAATGAATCTCATAGATTCATGGAGAGTGAGTAAAGCCATAGAAGTTTATTAAGTGAAGATACAGAAAAAGCTTTCAAGAGTGAGAGGGGTACCAACAGCGTTGACAGCGTTGCCCTTGCAAAGAATTTTTAAAGAGACCTATATGGTGAATTAACACTCTTGCTGCACCTATGTAAATAATCAGGTCAGCCTGAAGAGTGTCTTTATTTTGTGACTGAGTGATCTTTTCTTTGAGATTATTATGATGGTAGAGGTGGGACAGAAAGACTTTGTGAAAGACTTTGAAATGGGGAGGGGGGGATTAGTAGGTATTCAATTTAGCTCACCTATGCAGGTTATCTATGCCTTTAATTGTCTTTGTGGTCATTTTACAATGCTGTAATTCTTAGAAAACTCTTTTGTGGGATGCCTGAGTAGCTCATTCCCTTGAGTGTCTGCCTTTGGTTCAGGTCATGATCCCAGCATCTTGGGATCCAGCCCCACGTCAACTCCCTGCTCAGTGGGGAGCCTGCTCCTTCTCCCTCTGCCCCTGCTCGTGTGCTATATGATTTGCATAATGATATAATGATTTGCATAATAATAATGCATAATAATGATTTGCATAATAACACAGTTTATGGAACATGGCAAATATTTTATATAATACTTGTAACACATCTATGAGGTAGTTATCATTAACCCCACTTTGCAATGAGAAAACTAAGGTTCAGAAGAAGTTCAGTTTACAAAACTGGTAAATGGTGGAACTAGAATTACAAGACAAGGCAGTTGGTTCCCAAGGCCAGTTTTATAAAAACAACTAAGGTTTAAGACCACAGCCAGAGGTGGGAATTAGGAAAAATACAAGTCTTCTTCTACAGCAGGGCGGGAGGGGTGCCTGGCTGGCTTAGTCGGTAGAGCATATGACTCTTGAACTTGGGGCCATGAATTTGAGCCCCACATTGGGCATGGAGCCTACTTAAAATAAAGTTAAACAACAACAACAAAAAAAACAGGGCTGGAATCCAAATAGTAATCAAGCAGCTGGATTCATTATTATGTCAGAGTTTCAGTCAAATTATGCTAATTCCTTTATTTGAGACCAAAGTAGAGCCAGACCTCTTTTTTTAGTTGCTATAATCACCAAATTTGGTTAGCTTTGTCATTCAAGAACATAATACCTTCTTTAAATACACTGTGGTCACATTTATTCATATAAAGCATTCCTATAAATTTTTTCTGTATTTATTGGCATGGAAAGATATCCATGACAATGCTGTAAAGTAAAAATAACAGATTATAGAATAATATGTGCAATATGATTCCATATGTGTTAATGCATGGAACACAATTTGGAATGTCATACACCAGATTTTCTTGTTGGGTGGTTGACTGTGGTTATCTCTGGGTGGTGAGATTTGTTCAAAGATAAACTGAGGCATATTAAAAATTTTTAAGAGTCTATTTGGGCAAAAATCTGTTCAAATCTGGCAGCATCCAATCTTGCAGATAGGAAGGAGCTCCAAAGAGCTGTACAAAATGAAAAACTTTTAAGCAGAAGAGAGTGGGAACAAGGAAGTTACACTTGGCAAAAAAAAAAGCAGGTCAGTTATAGCAAAGTTATTTCCTTTAGGGGATCATAGGGGTCTAGCAGGCAGATTACCTACGTGGTGCTGATCAGGAGATTCCTTTTTTTAAACAAATATTTTATTTATTTATTTATTTAGAGAGCAGGGGAGAGGGACAAAAGGAGAGGGAGAGAATCTCAAGCAGACTGTCTGCTGAGCGTGGAGTCTGATTGGGTGCTTCATCTTACGACCCTGAGATCAAGGCCTGAGCTGAGATCAAGAGTCAGACACTTAACGAACTGAGCCACCCAGGCATCCCACAGCAATGTGACTTTTTTTTTTTTTTAAAGATTTTATTTATTTATTTATTTGACAGAGAGAGTAAGAGAGGGAGCACAACCAGGGGGAGTGGGAGAGGGAGAAGCAGGTTCCCCACTGAGCAGGGAGCCCGATGTGGGGCTCGATCCCAGGACCCTGGGATCCTGACCTGAGCCAAAAGACAGACTCTTAATGATTGAGCCACCCAGGTGCCCCAGCAATGTAACTTTTTTCTTTTAAAGATTTTATTTATTCACTTGACAGAGAGAGAGAGATCACAAGTAGGCAGGGAGGCAGGCAGAGAGAGAGGAGGAAGCAGGCCCTCCACAGAGCACAGAGCCCGATGCGGGGCTCGATCCCAGTGGGATCATGACCCGAGCCGAAGGCAGAAGCTTTAACCCACTGAGCCACCCAGGCGCCCCCCAGCATTGTACCTTTTAAAAGGACATTTCCACGCACATACAAGGCCTCTGTTACTCTGAGGGAGATGGCAGATGATTACACAGATGCCAGCCACACAGCCAAGGGGACACATCTGTTGTCTGTAAAAGGGTGGATGAGGGCAGATAAATGGGCAGACAGTAACTATGAACAGCAGTAGGGCCAAAATGATCTATCACTTTTCACTTCTCCCATTCTCTTATTGGTTCATCTAACAATCATAATCTCAGTTGCAAAGCCTATGACTACAATATTGTAGTTAGAACCAACTCTAATAACATTTAATTCAACTTGGACTTGAATTAGAAGGACAAAGTGTTAGACTAAGGAAAGTGGTTTCTCTCTTTCTCTTTTTTGCATTTAGATTTTTTAAAAAATAAAAATAACCTTTTGTAAACACCACAGCATGTTTGTGAAGCATGAGAGGGCCACTCAGGAGCTAAGCAAGGCTAATTTACACATCCATGGGACGTAAAAAGTTTTCTGACTGGGAAGCTTCTCAGCTGTCAGGCAAGGAGACTGGAGACTTGGTCCAAACAACATGCTGTCGGTGCCTGAAGGAAAAAAAGAAAGTTCTTAAATGGGACACAGCTGAACTCAATCCTATGCTAGCAATTTATTTTAGGCATGTTGTTATCTGAAAATTTTCGCATTTACTCCAGAGACATCATTAGGAAACTCAAAAGCCAGAGTTTCCATTTAACCTCAAAGCATGGAAAGATAGGTAGGTAGGTAGGTAGGTAGGTAGATAGATAGATAGATAGATAGATAGATAGATAGATAGATAGATAGAAGATAGATAGATAGATAGATAGATAGAAGATTGACAGATAGATGGATGTAACGCTCCTTCAGAACTACTTTGTTAAAATTTTCTAACTAGGGGTGCCTGGCTGATTCAGTCGGTAGAGCATGTGATCTTGATCTCGGGGTATGTGAGTTCAAGCCCCATGTTAGGGGTAGACTTTACTTTTTCTTTTTTTTTTTTTTAAGATTCTATTTGTGAGAGAGCGAGAGAGCACACAAGCACATGAGTGGGGGCAGAGGCAGAGGAAGGAGGAGAAGTAGACTCCCCACTGAGCAGAGAGCCTGAATGTTCAGGCTCAATCCCAGGACCTGGAGGTCATGACCAGAACCGAAGGCAGATAATGCATTGAACCACCCAGCCGCCCTACATTTTTTTTTTCTTTAAGATTTTCCCATTTATTAAAAAAAAAAAAATTTACCCATTTATTTATTTTATTTCAGAGGTGGGAGAGGGTTAGACAGGTAACCAGCTGAGCCACCCAGGCATGCCTGGGGTAGAGTTTACTTTAAAAAAAAAAAAATTAAAATGTTCTAACTTTATGTCTTAACATAAGCTTTAGTATCTTATTTTAAATATGCTTAAGTTTCAGGGGTACCTAGGTGGCTCAGTTGTTAAACATCTGCCTTTGGCTCAGGTCATGATCCCAGGGTTCTGGGATAGAACCCCCACATCGGGCTCCCTGCTCAGCGGGAAGCTGCTTCTCCCTCTCCCACTCCCCCTGCTTGTGTTCCCTCTCTCACTGTGTCTTTCTCTGTCAGATAAATAAATAAAATCTTAAAATAGCTTAAAATAAGCTAAATAATATGAGTTAAATTTTATTTTGTATATGAATATTTAACTTTTTAAGTTGGAAAATGTTCATTGGGTCATATAGCATTGAATTTATGTTTTTAGAACATAAGTTGAAAGAAGTGCTTATACCCAGACACCTTCTAGCATAGGTAATAATATCTGAATATCTACATGAAAATAATTTTAGAATTCCAAATCAGTACACAGGACAGATTTCTTTATGACTTGCTGACATAACAAAGTTTTATATAACAATTAAACAAACTATTTACATATATTTTATAAATCACCTCTTTTAAATATGATTACTGTTGACCCAGTGCTGTGTACTCATACTTCGATACTAATATAAATGGTATGTTTAGCTTGTCTTTTCTCATTAGAAACTGAGGCTGGCAAGTTAGTTATTGGCAGACGGCCTCCTAAGTTCTTCCTCCCTGTCAATATTATAAATACTCTAAGACCATCCATAAGTTGTAGCACTTTCTAATGCCTGACCCGACTTTCTCTGCCTCTGAGAAAGGTGGTGTCTGTTATATAACCACCCTTACTGGTGGTCTGGAGCCATGTGGTACACCAACTGTAAATTTGGGGCCTTGGGGAAAATCTTTAAAAAACAAACAAACCTGGGGCACCTGGGTGGCTCAGTAATTGGGCATCTGCCTTCAGCTCAGGTCATGATCCCAGGGCACTTGGATCAAGCCCCAAGTCAGGCTCCCTGCTCCACAGGAAGCCTGCTGCTCCCTCTCCCACTCCCCCTCCTTGAATTCCCTCTCTCATTGTGTGTCTCTCTCTGTCAAATAATAAATAAAATCTTTAAAAAAAACAAAAACAAAAACAAAGAAAACCCCACCAAAACCATATTGGCTCACCAGCGCAGTACAACTTTTCTCAATCTGTGATGTTACAAAGGTAGGTAGGTGTGCAGATAAAGGACTGCCTCAGCAGGCCTGGGTTGCTTATACCTTGCACCACGAAAAAACGGCCTATCTTCAGGGACTAGCCCTTGCCTGATCTTAGGAGATAACCAGTGAGCGTTGGAATATTCTGACAGTCTGACACAAGTGTGTATGTCTGAGACCTTGGGCCATGCTGTACTAGTTTGAGCAGATAAACTTATTCTGACAGTATCTGACAGTATCCTCTATGGTAAACACCTGTTTTTCTGGGGGTGAAGGCAAGGAGGTCAAGGGGGGCTGGAGTCTGAGTAGCTAAGGTCAGCTATGTAGGCTCTGATGCATTCATGACTGTTTCCCATAAAAACTCTGGACACCAAGGCTCAGATGAACCTGGTAATACTTTGCATATGTTTTAACACGTTGCTGGGGAAATTAAGTACATGAATGATACTCCCCTGGGAGAGGATGCCTGGAAGTGTGCACATAGGTTCTTCTGGATTTTATCTCATGCACCTTTTCCCTTTGTTAAGTATAATCTGTACTGTCTCATTATAATCAACCCTTTGAATCCTGTGAGTCCTTCTAGTGAATTATCAAGCATAAGGGTTATCTTGGGGACCCCCTACATAGTAGGACAATCTGACCCTGGCATAATAAGGTCATTGGCTGCTTAGACTACGATTCTGCCTCCTTTGGGCACTGCAGTTTTGCCCTTTCCCCAGGCTGAGAGTCAGAGAGGGCCAGCCCACCTTCCCATTCTTCCTCTTCAAAGGGTTCATAAGGATTCTGATCCTTGTGGCCAGAGCCTCTCCAGAGCGAAGATAGGGAAGAGGAAGAATTCAATGTTCAAACAGTGTCACGCGAAACAAAATAAAAGATAACATTTATTGAGCACTTACTATGTTTTCTTTTAAGTGCTTTATATATACTGTCTCACTGAATCCTCATACAACCCCATATATCGGTTAAATTACCCCTGTTTACAAGAATTCAAGGAACTTGAGGCTCGGAGAGTTAAGGGACCTGTTCTCCTGCTAATATGTGGTCAACCAGATTCAAAATGAAGCCTGAAGTTAAGAGCCTGTGCTCTTAACTTATACAAAAGTGTGAAACATACATACATACATACATCAAGAAACTAACTATAAAATAAAACTAATAAAAAATAAAACTGTTCCTATTGTGGCATAAGACAATGTTCCCATGAGGTGGATTTTTTTATTTCGCTGTGAGACATTAAGTAGAAGGCTCTGCTACACCAACATGATTCCTGTCATCGCAAATGTCCCACAACCCTCAAAAATTCTGAATTTCCTAATTCCAGAATTGACCCATCTTGCTCAGGTGGCTCTTATTTTTCATGCATTCCAGTGAATTGCCCACCTATAGAGTTCCACAGAGTCCACCTATCAAAAGCCTGACATCAAAGAGGGATTAGAACATGAAAGAGAATCTCAGACTAAGAAAGCCTAAAAAATGAACTCATCATAAAATAATGTACAAAGATTGGATTAAAATCACTTAAATACCAGATTTCTGAGTAAAAGGTACTAAAGTGTCCTAAAGGAAAGCCATCAGGCAGACAGCAACCTAATTAGTATAAATTATTCTAATTAAATTCTTACAGACCAATTCGTTATTTTGTGCCCTAATTGTTAAGTATATCATGACCAAACTAGATAATCATAGTCAACACCCTGACAGAAATTTGGAATGCTGGGGAAACAATATGAATTAACAGTTCAGAAATCTGATTTTGAATATGGCTTTCCCTATTAACTAGCAGTGTGACTTTGATCAAGTTACTTGAGCTCTTTTGGCTTTGATTTCCTCATTTGTAGAATGTGGAATCAATTTAAGGTCTCTTTCAGCTTGAGCAATATATAAATATTTTTTAAGATTTATTTATTTATTTGAGAGGGAGAGCAAGCACGAGTTGGGTGGAGGGCCTGAAGGAGAGGGAGAAGCAGACGCCCCGCTGAGCAGGGATTCCCGATGTGGGGCTCATTCCCAGGATCCTGAGATCATGACCTGGGCCGAAGGCAGACACTTAATCGACTGAGCCACCTGGGCGCACCAATATATATATATATATATATATATATATTTTTTTAATACAAAACTATATTGTAACTTTATAATATTAAAACTTCATATTGGCTGGCTCAGTCAGAAGAGCATGCAAGTCTTGATCTCAGGGCCATTGAGTTCAAGCCCCATGTTGGGTATAGAGATTACTAAAAAAAATTTTTTTAATTAAAAAAAAGTTGGGGCACCTGGGTGGCTCGGTCGTTGGGCGTCTGCCTTCGGCTTAGGTCATGATCCCAGGGTCCTGGGATTGAGCTCCGCATTGGGCTTCCTGCTCGGCTGGAAGCCTGCTTCTCCCTCTCCCACTCCCCCTGCTTGTGTTCCCTTTCTCTCGCTGCCTCTCTCTCCCTCTGTCAAATAAATAAATAAAATCTTTAAAAAGAAAAAAAAGTAAAACTTAACTTGGCCAAAAACTGTATTTCAGGAAATATATTTACATGATCAGGAAGAACCAAATGGGCTGCTCTGCAGAGATTCAGCTAAGGAGTATCTGCAGAGTCCTGTTTGGAAGGAGAGTATATTTATGTAAATCTGTAATCTACCTATGCATTTTGTTAGGAACATTCCTCAGGGGCGCTTGGGTGGCTCAGTTGGTTAAGCGTCTGCCTTATGCTCAGGTCATGATCTCAGAGTCCTGGGATGGAGCCCCAGGTCGGGCTCTCTGCTCGGCAGGCAGTCGGCCTCTCCCTTTCCCTCTGATCCTCCTCCCCACCTGTGCTGTCTCTCTGTCTACCTCAAATAAATAAATAAAATCTTTGAAAAAAAAAAAAAAAGAAGAAGAAGAAGAACATTCCTTATGAAGAATTCAGTACCTATATCCCAAAGAATCTATACTTTGTAAAGGGTACTGCTACTATCAGACCTACGAGAAATACTAAATGGAATTCTTTGTGCTGAAATGAAAGGACACTAGATAGTAACTTACACACACACATGGAGAAATAAAGAACACTGATAAAGATAACTACACAGGTAAAAATAAAAGTTAAATGTATGTTTGTGTGTAACTCTTTTTTCTCCTGTTTAGTTTAAAAAGATACTTGCAGGGGCGCCTGGGTGGCTCAATGGGTGAAGCCTCTGCCTTTGGCTCAGGTCATGATCTCAGGGTCCTGGAATCAAGCGCTGCATCGGGCTCTCTGCTCGGGAGGGAGCCTGCTTCCTCTCTCTCTCTCTGCCTGCCTCTGCCTACTTCTGATCTCTGTCTGTCAAATAAATAAATAAATAAAATCTTTAAAAAAAAAAAAGATACTTGCATAAAGCTATAATTATAAATCTGTGTTGATGGGCACATAATGTAGAAACTATAATGTGTATGATAATAACAGCGCAAAGGAGCAGGGAGGGAAAAGACTTATATTTTTGTGTACTATTGAAATTAAGTTGGTAATAATCTGAACTAGATTGTTACAAAGGAGCATGTTAATTGTACTCCCCAGGGCAAACATTAATTTAAAAACTCCAAAAACACATGGTAAAAGAAATCACAGGAGAACAGTGTGTATACTAGAAGGTAACTATTTGACACAAAGGAAGGCAGTACCTGGGGAATGGGGGGGAAATATGAAAATAAATAGCAGTATGACAGATGTGAACTCTACCTTATCAGTAATTATAATACTATAAATGGACTAAACACTCCAATTAAAGTCAGAGATTGAAAAGATAGATTTTAAAAACATGATTTAACTGATGATTCACTTTGTACCATTATAAGAGACCCACTTTAGATTCAAAAACATGAATAGGCTGGAGCACCTGGGTGGCTCAGAGGGTTAGGTCTCTGCCTTTGGCTCAGGTCATGTTCCCAGGGTCCTGGGATCGAGCCCCACATCGGGCTCTCTGCTCAGTGGGGAGCCTGCTTCCCCCTCTCTCTCTGCCTGCCTCTCTGCCTACTGTGATCTCTCTCTCTCTCTGTGTCAAATAAATAAAAATAAATAAAATCTTAAAAAAACACACAAAAAGCCACAAATAGGTTGACAGTAAGGGATGGAAAAGATATACCGTGAAAATAGTAACCAAAAGAGAGCTGAAATGGTGATAGTACCATGAGACAAAATAAGACAGTGCAAAAAAAATTTTACTAGAGGGGCACCTGGCTGGCTCTGTGGGTAGAGCATGCAGCTCTTGGTCTCGGGGTTTGTGAGTTGAAGTCCCATGTTGAATGTAGAGATTACTTAAAAAGAAAATATTTTTTTAAAAAAGAAAGATATGGGACGCCTGGGTGGCTCAGTTGGTTAAGCAGCTGCCTTCGGCTCAGGTCATGATCCCAGCGTCCTGGGATCGAGTCCCACATCGGGCTCCTTGCTCATCAAGAAGCCTGCTTCTCCCTCTGCCTCTGCCTGCCATTCTGTCTGCCTGTGCTTGCTCTCTCTCCCTCTCTCTCTCTCTGACAAATAAATAAATAAAATCTTAAAAAAAAAAAAAAAAAAGAAAGATAGAAAATTTCCCTAAAAACTAAGCAAAAGAGAGATGGCAACCAAATGTGATGTATGCTTTTTTTTTTTTTTTAGGATTTTATTTATTCATTTGACAGACAGAGATCACAAGCAGGCATTTCAGCCTGTTGTAGAAAGCTGATCAAGCACATGCCATCCTCTCCTTTTGGAATATACTTGTCCTTTATTCAGCTTAGAAACTTCTATTCTTCCTTCAAGACCAAGCTCAGGTTACTTCTTTGGTGAACCTTTATATGTTCATCCCACCCTCCCCTGCACCGCCTTCTCTCACCAAAACGAGAAGTATGTCACTTCCTCTTCTGGGTTCCCACAGTATTCTGTTTATTATATCTAGTCTCACATTTCGTTATAAGTATCTGCTTATAACTGTTTTTCTTCTTTCCCGTCTGCTTACCTTCCTCTCTAAATTATGAGTTACTCAAAAGCACATGCCACTTTTTATTCCCTTATATATTTGTTGTCCCTGGTAATTCAAAACATTGGTAGAATACCCCATATAAAATCTAACATCCATTCAATAGAACTGTGCTGTGTAGAAAGAAGAAAAACATAAACCAGAGAAAAAGTTGAAAGGGAAAAACTAAAGGCCTACATCATGTACTGGGCCACAGTTTGGAGATCACTTTACTTCACAGGACATTAAGTAGTAATTAAGTAATTAAGTAAGGCCCCAAAAGAGCTAAATCGTGAGATATCTTTCAACTTCCATGGTTCTTTCTGGACCTAACTTCCTCTCTGACAGCAGACTCTCCAGTGTCTAACAAAGAAAGGAAAGCAAGTACTAAATTAATTCACTCAGATTTCAATGTAATGAATTACCTGTTCCAAGAGTTTTTCAAAGCAAACCTGAAGGAGTACCAGGGGTAAATCCAAAGGATTCAAGCTACTGATGAGATAGCTAATCAATACAAGGAAGTTTCTTGAATGGATTTCCCTCCAATTAAACCACATTAGCAATACCTATGTCACACTGTACATAAGCCTGTTCCTAAGTAGAAGCTATTTTTACATTTAGCATTTGGCAAATCCTTCCAGTTTCATAATTAAAAAACTCATTGTAGCCTCTACCAGGTGTTTTTTTTTTCCCATTATACTCTACCTGGGCTTTAGTGTACCGATCCCTAAGGAAGTCTGAGTAGCTGAGCTTTTTTTGGAACCTGTGAATATTGCTGGCAAGAATGATCCACCCACATATTCCAAAAACAATTACCAGTTTGGAGAATTGAGCACTTTCCCCCCTAATACTGGAGACTCCTTAGATTATATCATGTGTTAGGCTTGAAAAATCATTGCCTCTGGGATGAGCACCACAGCTAAGAAAGACTAAAAGAAAAAAAGCTTTAAAGGCTTGGCCCTGTGAAAAGGATGCATCTTTCCAACCTCCACCTTTCCAACCAAACCTGTCCTTGAACATCATCAGAAACAGCAATGACACCAGTCTGAACTCTGAAGGACAACAATCTTGAGTACAGGGAGGTGGTATGGGGAATGAAAAAGGTGTTTTATTTAAAATGTCATTCCTGATAGCCAACGCCCAGGAACCATGTAATCTGTATATTATGAGGTAACCATGTTGTCTCTATAGCAAAACCTAAGAATGTCTACGGAAATTTGGAATTCGGAAACCAGGAATTTGTAGATCAGTTGTTACTGTGTGCATAAAGAATGCTGGCTGTAAGATCAAAAGACCTGAGTTTATATTCCAGCTCATGTTTTCTGAATATAACCTTGTGTAAGGATTTCCTCTTTCTCTGCCTCAGTTTTGCCATCTATTAAACAAAAAAAAAGGCAGTATCGCCTTCCTTATAGAGTTAATAAGATTATATGAGTTCTAAAGTATTTGACACAAGGACAGCATATAGTATATACCCAATAAATATCTATTACAATTAAGGACTGACTGTTCATAAGAACCTCAGTAATACAAGACTGAGCCAGATTCATGGCCTACTCGGCCTGGTATTTGTCTCTGATGCTGGCAGCAAGGGCATTTTGGGAGAGAAGAGAGTGTGCTTTTTTGTTATCTCAAATGAATAAGGCTTTATCTGAAAATATCTTTAAGTTCTTTGACTACCTCTAAAATAATGTATCACTCATGAATGGATCTACATCAGTTGTCATATTTATATTTGCAACTGGTAATGAGTTCTCTTACTCTTATCAAAATACTACTTCTAAAATGCAAAGGGATGTCCCTTACATTTTGTTTTTTAATTGAAGTATAGTTGACACTCGTTAATTCATTTTTTTCTAAGTTTTTTAAGATTTTTTATTTGAGGGGTACCTGGGTGGCTTAGTCGTTAAGTGTCTGCCTTTGGCTCAGGTCATGATCCCAGAATTCTGGGATGGAGCCCCACATTGGGCTCCCTGCTCAGCAGGAAGCCTGCTTCTCTCTCTCCCACTCCCCCTGCTTGTGTTTCCTCTCTCGCTATCTCTCTCTCTCTGTCAAATAAATAAATACATAAATAAAAATAAAAAAGATCTATTTGAGAAAGTGGGGAAGAGGCCAAGTGAGAGCGAGAAGCAGACTCCCCACTGAGCTCGGAGCCTGATGCAAGGCTCCATCCCAGGACCCTGAGATCATGACCTGAGCCAAAATCAAGTGTCAGATGCCTAACCAACTGAGCCACATAGGCACCCCGTGTTTTCTATATTTTGTGAACAATTCTTTTTTTGTTTTGTTTGTTTTTTAAAGATTTTATTTATTCATTTGACAGAGAATGAGAGATCACAGAGAGAGGGGGGGAAGCAGGCTCCTTGCTGAGCAGAGAGCCCGATGCAGGGCTCGATCCCAGGACTCTCAGACCATGACCTGAGGCTTAACCCACTGAGCCACCAGGTGCCCTTTGTGAACAATTCTATATTTATCTTACCCTTAGTCTTGATTTCATAGTCTTGGTTCAGATTTTTTTCTATCCACTTTAATTTCAGAGAATAAAAGCACCCTAGGCTTTTAGCAGTTAATTATCTAGTTTCTAATTCATCCAGTTCAGTACATCATAGATACTTTTGAGTTCCTACCACAAGACTGAAACATGCAAAATGTAAGATGGAGTTTCTGTTTTCAAAAAGCTTAGAGTCTCCTGGATAACCTTTTTTTTTTTGTTTTTTTTTTTTTTTTTTTTTAAATTAATGACCTGCTATGACTGAGGCAGCTGTATCTGTAGAGTCAAAGCATTGGTTCTGGAGCCAAACTACTAGGGTTCAAATTCTGGTTCTGCCACTTAGAGAATGATCTTGGGTAAATTGCTTAAGTTCTCTATAATTCAGGCAGGTTTTTTATCTGTAAAGCTAAGCTAAAGCTAAGCTAACAATATTACCTGGGATTATTGTAAAGATAAATTAGTTGTTCCAAGTTAAGCACTTAGAACAGAGGCTGAGTGGCAAACAGTAAGCACTCAGTAATTTGAGGTAGATGTTAGAGCTGTTCACAAATATTCCTATTCTCTCTTGCAGACACATGGAATGCATATATAGTAGGATCACATTCCCCCCGCCCCGCCTTTTTTAAAAGATTTATTTTTTTGAGGGAGAGCAGAAGAGAGAAAGGGAAGGGCAGGGGGAGAGGGAGTAGCAGGCTCCCTGCTGAATGGGAAACCCAACACAGGGCTTGATCTCAGGACCCTGGGATCATGACCTGAGGGGAAGGCATATGCTTAACTGATTGAGCCACCCAGGTGCCCCTTTTCTCCCCCCTTTTAAGTTAGGTTTGGGCCATGTGTCTGACTCTGGCCAATGAAATGTGAGAAGTGACATGTGGGTAGAATCTTAAAAATCAGTACATAATTGGGGTGCCTGCATGGCTTAATCAGTTAAGTGTGTGGTTAAATGTCTGGCTCTTGATCTCAGCTCAGGTCTTGATCTCAGGGTCATGAGTTCAAGTCCCACATTGGGCTCTGCTGTGTGTGGAGCCCACTTAAAATTGGTACAGGATTTGGCAAGTTAATTTCCCTCTGCCATGGTGATTAAGTAAGCATGTGCTGAGATGGTGCCCTGAAACCAAGAGGTGTAACTAAGTATCACATATCTTGTGACTAAGATGAATAGAGCCTCTTGCCAATCCACAATGGACAAGTCACTTGAATGAGACAGATTATGTTGTGTTAAAGCACTAAAGACTTTGGTGGGTTTTCTTAGTGAAGCTTAACCTGGGCTATCTTGATCAGTCCACTATCATTCTGGGTGCTGGGGGTACATCAGTGAATCAAACTGACGAAATGTTGCCCTCATGGAGTCTCTCAGCATTCAAATACAATATCCAAACTATTCTATGCAAACAACCTATTAAGAAACCAAAATGATAGATAAGAGGTTACCATCTCTTTCTTCCTTCCACAGTGAGAGTTTTGAAAGGCTGCAAATGAATCAAAATAGGAAAAAAAAAAACATGCTAGAGAAGAAAAGAAGCATCCATATTATGGTCTCCTCTTATCTAACTCATCCTACCAAAATGCAGGACTCAGGTAAACAACACAGAGATCATCTCATACAAGCACAAAGGAAGCAAGAAAAATGCTGAACAGGAGCATTAAGAGACCTGGGAGCATTTACTCTGGCCCTTCCACTAACTGCCTATGCGACAAATTGTCAAGTCTCCAGGGTCTCTCAACACTTGGAATAAGGAAAGAGGATCTCTCCCTCTGAGAGGTAAATGATATGATGTATCTGAACATCTGTTTATTCATTTATTCATTCTTCTAATTGACAAATAGTTATTGATAATCTACTGTGTGTCAGGTAATATGATGCATGCACAGCGACCCAGGGATGAACAAGACAGACATGACCTCATGGAGCTTACATTGTATGAAAGATACACAATTATAAGTCATTAAACAGATTAATCTTACAATGCCGATAGTGATAAGTGCTTGGAAGCCAACAGATGTGATGAGTGTGACATATGAATGGTACTTTAGATTGGGTGGTCATGCGAGGCATCCCTCTGGAGGTGGTGCTGAATTTGGAAACATGACTGATAAGAAGGAATCAATCCTCTGAAGATCTGGAGGAAGAGTTTTCTGGCTAGGATGGCATGTACAAAGGCCCTGAGGCAGGAAAGAACATAAAGAGTTTAGAGAAGAATGAGAGATAAGTCAGAGATAAAGGAGTTATCATGGAGGCTCTGATAGGCAATAAAGAATTTGAAAGCTAATGGAGATTTTTAAACAGAAGAATGATATAACTTAATTTACAATTTATGTTTAAAAAGATCATCCCAACTGCTAGATGGAGGAATGAGTTTAGAGGCAACTCCAATGGTCTAGATAAGGGATTGGATAAGTGGCATAAGTAGAAGCAACAAGAAAGGTTATGGCTGAATACATTTTGGATGAGAAGTGACAAGGTTCAGAACACACTCCCCCAAAACATAGCACCTTGGTATACTGAATATTTTGAGCGGAAAGAATTTGAGAAAACAGCAGATGCAGGAAATTCTCTCTGACCTTTCTCCACCCTGCTCCCTTGAAGCAGGTCTAAGAGAGGTGCCCTCCCTGTACACAAGACAGGACAGTGAGAGGAATCCAAACAGCTCTTGCTAGTTTTCCCTAGTTTATTATTCTTAGTCATACCCCCTTTTCTGTACTATCCCACTTTTCCATGACTCTCTATTCTTCATCAAACCTAATATTAACACACACAGATTTATTTCTTCAGGTCTTCATTTCCTTATAAAGGCTTCCATGTCATGTAAAATTTGTATTAAATAAATTTGTAGGCTTTTCTCCTGTTAATCTGCCTTTGTCAGTTTAATATTCAGACCCAGCCAGGAACCCTGAGAGGGTCAAGGGAAACTTTTTCCTCCTCTACACAAATCAAGGAGATAGACTGATTGTTGGATGTGGGGAGTGAGAAAATTAAAGCTGATGGAAGATGTTACTTCCTAAAATAAGGAAGGCTAAAGGAAAAGGAACAGATTTGGAGGGTGAAGATCAGGAATTCTGTTTTTGACATATTAAACCTGACAAACCTACTGGGCAGATTTTCAAGAAGGATAAATGAGATAATGTATTTAAAACCCTGAATATATAATCAGTGCTCAAAAAAAAAAAAGTTATTTTCTTTCCAGTTTGCTAAATCTCCTAAATTCAAGTGCCCTAATATAAAAAGAGAAGATAATATCTATATTACAGATTCATTGTGAGCCTTAATAGACTTACTATGTATGAATAAAGGTTATCAATAGTAACATGTAGTAGCTCTTACCATGTGCCAAGTACTCTTTTTTTTTTTTTTAAGATTTTATTTATTTATTTGACAGAGAGATCACAAGCAGGCAGAGAGAGAGGAGGAAGCAGGCTCCCCTAGAGAGCAGAGAGCCCGATGCGGGGCTCGATCCCAGGACTCTGAGATCACAACCTGAGCCGAAGGCAGCGGCTTAACCCACTGAGCCACCCAGGCGCCCCTGCCAAGTACTCTTTTAAGTGTGTTACATTTATTGATGTAAACTCTAAGGAAGGCGCTGTTATCTCCATTTTACAGATGAGGAATGAAGGCGCAGACTAGCAGGTAAATAACTATACCAAGTCTACACAGGTAGAGAGCAAAAGCTGAATGAAAACGTATTATTAAAAAATGAATTATTAAATGCCCACCAATGTGTATGGCAGTTAATAAATGAAGAAACAGGTCATGTTGAGTTTTTAACATATAGTTATTGACCATCTCCTCTGTGCCAGGCAGTGTTCTAGGAACCAGAGATACAGCAGGGAACAAAATGGGCCAAGAGTCCCGCCTCGTGGCCTAGCCAAGAAAAAACCCAGAGAAAGAATGATGGGCTTAGCCTAGAAACATGTCAGCTCTGAATACAGAAGTGGGCAAAGTGGGGATCAGTTGGCAAACTCTTGGAGCCCTTTTAATTCACAGTCTGTGACCTGTTTCTGTTCAAGCCAAGATGTTTTTACTTTTTTTTATTTTTTAAGTAAACCCTGTGCCTATCATGGGGTTCAAACTCACAACCTTGAGATCAAGAGTGACATGCTCTACTGACTGAGCCAGCCAGGAACCCTTGTTTTTACATGTTTTAGAGAGAGAGGAGGAGAGGAAGAGGAGGATTATAAATATGATGATACGAATGACCTTGAAGGGGAGAACATGTTCACCACGAGCAACAGGCCAGGATGTAAAACATACATTTGTTGCCCAGTCGGGAAGCCACAGGGAGCCTGGGATGGCTGGAGAGCCCATACTCCCTGGAAGGAGTGGTGAAAATACAAGGACAAAGACAGGTAAGAGGTTAAGAGGTGAAGGCTGCTGGATTTGACAGATTTGTTTTTCTTGGTAGGTGATGGTATGGCATTGAAGGTGAGTGAATTCATAGAAAATTCACTGCTAGGTAGTAGCTTCTTGCACTTAAAAAATATGTATTTAATCTTAGAAGAGTTTAAAGAAATGTTTTGATGCCCACAAAAGCAGAACATTAGAGAATTCTTCCAAAAGTAACTGTTAAAGAAAATATCAGCGTTTTAATAAAAGCTCTGCCCCAGCAACCTTAGAAACTCTTTGTTTTAGGAGATGAACCATATCAAACACCAATGGAGATTTCCCCGTGCGCTTTAAGCTCATCTTTGCTGAGAAGGAAATCTCAGTTTTATCCAATGCCAAGTTCTAGCCTAATTTTTTTTTTTGTTGCTGTTACCTTCCATTTTTCTTTTGGAAGGGGAGAGAGTGGAATTTTATCTGCATGTTTGCAAATTATATTCTGAAGTGTTGTAACCGCAAAATGTGTCATGAAATAAATAAGGAATCTGATCTAACATGGACCAGGAGGGCTGGGGCGCAGAGGTAATAAAGGATGCGTTGGCTTAGGGGCTTTATTACCATGACAGCTAGAACAAAGGCAGAATGGGAACCTGAACTGGCTGAAAGTTAAATAACCAAATGTGTACAGTAAGATGAGAAAACCTTTGAGAATGGAAAAGGATGTCTAAAGAGATGGCCTTAGAAAGAGGACAGTGCCCTAAAAAAAATAAATAAATAAATAAAAAAGGAGAGTAAACAGTTCATCTTTCAAGGAAGGAGGAACTGGTTCTAAAAAAGCTGCCTGGCACTGAAATCATGTAATTGAGGGCGCCTAGGTGGCTCAGTTGTTAAGCCTCTGCCTTTGGCTCAGGTCCTGTGGTCCCAGGGTCCCAGGGTCCTGGGATTGAGCCCCATATTAGGCTCCCTGCTCCGCGGGAAGCCTCCTTCTCCCTCTCCCACTCTCCCTGCTTGTGTTCCCTCTCTTGCTATCTCTCTGTGTCAAATAAATAAAATTTAAATTAAAAAAAAAAATAAATCATGTAATTGAAGTGACTGTGTTAGCATGGATAAGAGACAAATATATGACATATAAGACCGAAATCAGGAAAATTCTCCCCATTGTGCTATTAAGTGAGGATTTAATGTTCATAGAGGGATGGTTAGTCAACTCCACCTGTGGCTACTAATTGGTACTATACCTAGTACCTTTACCAGCAATTCTCTGATACCTATATGTCACTCACCTGCAAAGCTGTCCAAGCCACTGAACTATAATAACCCTAGAATTATTTCACAAAGCCTCAGGAAAAGAGATGGTTAAGGCATTTGTACTCAACTTGATTATATTTATTTCTCACTGAAACAATATTGTTTAAAAATGATTACCAATTTTTAAAAAAGATTTCTTTAATTATTTGAGAGAGGGAGAAAGAGAGAGGGCAGGGGAAGAGGCAGAGAGTAAGAGTCCCAAGCAGACTCCCTGCTGAGTGGGGAGCCCAACTCAGGTCTCAATCTCACAACCCTGAGATCATGACCTGAGTCGAAACCAAGAGTCTCATGCTTAACCAACGGAGTCACCCAGGCGCCCCAATGATAACCCATTTTAAACAACATTAATAGGATGGGGCACCTGGGTGGCTCAGTTGGTTAAGTGTCAGACTTGTGTTTTCAGCTCAGGTCATGGTCTCAGGGTTGTAAGACTGAGATCTTGAGTTGGGCTCCTCAATGGGTGTGGACCCTGCTTAAGATTTTCTCTCTCCCTCTCCCTCTGCCCTCCTCCCACCCCCAGCCCCCAACCCCTGCCCCCACTCCCCCAGACAGGAGCTCTCTCTCTCTCCCTCAATAAACAAACAAACAACATTAATAAGAAACATTTCTGTATTCATTTGCTCCTGTAACATAGTACCACATAACGTGCGGCATTCAACAACACAAATTTATTCTCTAATAGTTCTGGAGGTCAGAAGTCCAAAATGGGTCTCACTGGGCTAAAATCAAGGTGTCAAAAGGAATGCATTCCTTCTGGATGCTCTAGGAGAAAACCTGTTTCCTGCCTTTTCCAGCTTCTACAGGCTGCCCAGATTCCTTGGCTTCCGGCCCCTTCCACCTTCAGAACTAAATCTGTTGTGCTGTAGCACTCTGCCTCCCTTTTCCGCTTTTGAGGATTTTGTGACAACTGTGGGCCCACCCAGGTAATCCAAAATCTCCCTATTTGACTGACTTATTTTGCCTGCCTTCTTTTCTTTTTTCTTATCTTTTTCTTTTCTTTTCTTCTTTCTTTTTGGTTTCTTTGTTTATTGGACACTTTTTTTTTAATATCCCTATTTTAAAGTCAGCTGATGAGCAAGCAATCTTAATTGCATTTGCAACTTTAATTCCTCTTGGCCATGTAATGTGACATATTTACAGGGTCCAGGGATATCCGTTGGGGGCCATTATTCTTCCTAACACAACTCTATTGTGCAAGATGGACAGCCAGTCTGTCAACAATGCTGAAATCTTAGACTTGTTCAGCTCCTTTACACATTCCTCTATATGCCTGAAAGGTACTTTTTTTTTTTTTTTTTGAAAGGTAAATTTTGTACATAAAGGATTACCAGATGAATTGGTATACCTCTTGGGAAGATTCTTGGCTTGGAGGCCTAGGAAACTTCACTGTACTTTTCAGATTCTGACAGCTCAGAAAGAACAATATATAACAGTTGGAATACATATACTGTCTTGTCAGGGCAAGTAACAATATCCTAAAATCATTTCATTTTGTCAAAACAATAAACGTTTACACTGCAGACAGTAGAAAAAGCTAAACGTTTAATGTTTTAAAAAGCATTTGATAAACGATATACATTTTTAAAATTTTTATTTCAAGAGAATGAAAATAGGAAAACAGCACTTTTGCTTCCAACTTTTACTCAAAAAAAAAAAAAAAAACCACAAGTAAATTTACGTAGTGATATTAGCCCACAGAGATATTTTAAGGAGAAAAAATAAAAGCTTTTTTCTTTTCACTAAATTGTATCCTTTTCTTACAGATGTGTTCCAAACAAGTTATGCTTGTCTTGGCAAAAGAGCCCCACCAAGTCTTGCCAACTTCTCCTTTGGGAGATGCAGGGACTAAGGGGAGGGGGGTGGAGATGGGAGATGAGGCTAGACACCTGTCCCCAGTGGAAAAAGGAACACACCTGGAGAACAGCTCAGATTAAAGGGAGCCAAAGGGGAAAAAAACTGTAATTGGAGAAGAGACTGCTTCCAATGTGTTGCTGGTTTATAAAGTAAATTTATTCCTGAAGGAAAGGAATACAGTAGCAGCACACTAAAAACTGGGACAAGGCGTGTGTGTGCCAGACTGTATCTTCTTCAAGAAGTTTTGAAGCCTAGTTTGGATCAAGTGACCTTCCTGAGATTGCCGGGGGTCCTGTGCTCATCCCATCCATTCATTCATTCACTCACTTACTCATATCGAGCACCTAACGCGCTCTAAGCACTGTTGATAAAAAAGTAAACAAGACATAATAGTACTTAGTACACTGCATTTATTTGCATCGGTTTGGGGCTTTTTTTTCTCTCCCACAGCAGCTTCTGGGAAGGGGCCCTATTTCATTTTTGCATCCTCAGTGTCTAGAACAAGGGACTGGCACAGGCTAGGCGCTTAAGGAACGAAAAAAGTTACTTTAAAGCATAATTTTTACAGGCGGCTATGTTCTCACACAGGTAGCCCTATTTGGGGGGCACAAGGGATAACCAGTACACATGATGAGAAGGGGCAAGGTATCTTTATTCGGAGTACATAAAGCAATCCACAGTTTTCCTGTGGCTTCTAGTCCTAAAGTAAGTTTTTAAAAAGTACGGGAATCCAGGGAGGGATGGGGAAGGTCTGCCTCCTCCTCCCTCTTCCCGCATACTGAGGGCTGGAATTGGGGGACCCAGGAGGGGAGTTCTCACGAGCCCGCCTGTCTGCCCGCGCTCCTCACCAGGTCAATGGCCACGACGTCCCGCAGCGCTAGGGCTCGCCGGATGGACTTGGGCGGGTTCTCGGTCAGGTAGATGAGCCGATCGCTGAGCACCACGTACTTTAAGGCGTGCTTCTCCGACTCGGACACCACAATGCACGGCTCGTAGGCGCGGATGGCGTCGTAGACCTCTGGGGGCAGCTGCCTCCGCAGGAACGCGTCCAGACGGCTATTCGTGTGCGAGGGGAAGCCAGACCTTGCGGGGCCGGCCATGCGCCGCGCCCGAAGCCCTGCCCAGTGCCGGGGGCGGTGGACGCCTCGGCCCGGCCCCGCCTCCGCGCCGCCTGCGATGGAACCCGCGCGCGCCACAAAGCCGCCCGCCCCACCGACGCCGCCACCTCCCCCGGGCGCAGGGCCCCGAACTTGGGTGCGGGTCCAACAGTGGGCGGGGCGAGGCACTTCGGGTAAATCGTCATCGAGCATCCCGCGGGCTGCGGGGCGGGTATGGAGGGGCTCTCTTCGCCCTCTGCTCACAGCAGCCCCAGCACCCCCGCCTGCCTCGGCTGTCGAGGACCACGCCGTTTCTAACAGCAGGTATTAATAAGGGAACCCACAATTTCAAACTGGGTTTCTGTTAGAAACGCGTTGAAATTTACCGATTTCTTTTAAATAGGCAGAACAACCCTAGAATCCTATGAAGACCAATCACACAGATTTAGCACTTGATTGTAGTATTGCCTGATATAGCCTTCTAGTTATTCACGGGTAGATCTTTTCTCCAACTAGAAAGCGCTCTCTCTGAAGGAAATCTTATAAATTGATTTGGCACGCCCAAGCCTTGGGGGTAATGCTTGTCTTCCCAAGGTCCAGGAAAAAGCCCCGTAGACCATCAGAGCTTAATCTGTGTAGGATGAATGAATGGTTGAGGCTGGCATCTTGAAAAGCTGAAGACCGGAGGTGGAGGAATGCTAATTGTGCACCCTTAAAAGTGCTGCGTCCTTTTTTACAGATCAGGAGTCACTTACTATAAATTAGGTTAGCGTGATGAGAAGGGCATAGCAGAAACTTGTCTCTAACAACCCCAGGTAACAACTTTCATTTTAATTTCAAATTCATTGAAAATTAGAAAAGTCATTCCCGCTGCCCATTCATCCAGAGGAATGGTACACATTTATGTGTATTTTTGCTCCAGTTACCCACAACTCGGAACCAAATTGTGTATTCTTTATTGCAGTTCCTGTTCTCCTCCTCATATTTTGCCATTGTACACTGTATGCTATAAACAACTTCAAATCTCGTGGGAAAAGTATAAAATTAAAATACATAAAGAGACACTGTAGACTAAATCACTGTGAAAAGGAACCGGGGAGAAATGTTGGGGTGGCTAAGCAATTCTGAGGAACTCAGTAGAAGCCAAGAAAAGCAGTATTTCTTTTATTGGAGAGATTGTATTTAGTGACTAAGGAGAGAAGTGCCGCCTGCTGACAAAATCTTAAATGACTAGCATTCCAAGTTTTCCTAATAATCTGAACAGAGATCTGTCTGACTCTTCCCAACTTCAAAGGTGGATAAGAAGGGGGCCCCAGAGACGCGGACTGTTTCCTCTAAAGACTATCCCCTGTCTAAACCACTGGAAACAGTTTATTGTGTCAAACCAACAGAAAGGAAAGGCCTTTTACCTTTGCCAAAGAGCTGCCAACGCCTGGGTGGCTCAGTGGGCTAAAGCCTCTGCCTTCGGCTCAGGTCATGATCTCGGGGTCCTGGGATCGAGCCCCACATCAGGCTCTCTGCTTGGCGGGGAGCCTGCTTCCCCCCTCTCTCTGCCTGCCTCTCTGCCTACTTGTCATCTCTGTCAAATAAATAAAATCTTTAATTAAAAAAAAAAAGAGCCATTCAGAGGTGAATGGCTAGGTCAGAAGTGAAATGTGAAGCCCACGGAAGGGGAAAGACCTCACTCTAAGTTGCTCTTTAGTGTCCATCAGGCTTTTGCTCCGTCCGCAGGACTAACAGATACAGAATAACAGTAGCAGAACTAGAAGAGACAGTACACCTGACCTATCCGCTTGGTGATGAGGCCACTGGACTTGATAAACATTAAGAGGAAGCGCATGCAGAAGGGAATTTGATGAAAGGTTTGGTGGCTAAGGTGACCTCAGTTAAACTTTCAGTTTTGCGGCAGACAGAAAAGGCAGTGTCATGGTTTCCAGGCACTTAGTGTTCTCTACTGTTGCCAAGGTAACAATAAAGTTCAGATTGCAGGAAAGGGTGTTCATGGAGGGGATAGATCCAGAGCAGGATAAACCTTCATGGCCCACCTGAAATCACCCACGCATTCCGCGACCCTCATGGACACAAACTCCAGCCTGAGTGACCGCCCAACACCTGCCCTAACTTCAGATCCCAGGGAGCTCGCCTCAGCGTGTGTAGATCGGACCTGCCATGCCCTAGGCCCTATCCCTAACCCTAACTTGGGTTTTCAGGCATCCGTCACCAGAGGCCTGGCATTGAATCCCTCCATATGGGGACCCCTGAGCCAAAAACCAGAACTCCTGATGCTCCCCAGGAGAAAACCTTGCTATTTGGAACTGGGTAAAACACTCAGAGTAGGAGAAAACTTCATGGGCCCTGAGGCCACGACCACTAGCAGAGGTCGCCCTGGATACAAACCCACATTGTGACCCTCAGCCTGAGCCCCATTTTCAACGGAATCCCCTGGGGGGCTCACCCCAGAGCCAGCAGAATAGGGCCTGCCTATCCTAACCCTAGGGTGGGTTTTCAGGCATCCGTACCCAGAGGCCTTGTCTTGAGTTCTCCCATATGGGGGACCCCTGAGCCACAAAACAGGACTCCTTCGGTCCCCCAGAATGAAGCCTTGCTATTTGGAGCTGTGCAAAACACCCAGAGCGGGAAAAAACTTCATGGCCCCCTGAGTCCATCTCCTAAATCGGCGGCCCTCATGGACACAAACTTCAGCTGGAGCCACAGACTGACACCTACCCTAACTTCAGATCCCAGGGAGCTCCCCTCAGCATCTGCAGATTGGGCCTGCCATGCACTAGAACCTATCCCTAACCCTAGCCTGGGTTTTCAGACTTCAGTCCCCAGAGTCCTGGCCCACAAGCCCTCCAGATTGGGGACTCCAGAAACATACCACAAGACACCACCTGCGATCCAGAAGGAAACCGTGCCCTATGGAGGTGGGCAAAACCCCAGATTAGGTGAAGCCTACAAGGACCCTGATGTCACCCTGACATTTGGAGGCCTGCTGTGGACGCTGCACATTCTGACACTCATCCTGAGCCCACCCCAACCTGATCGCCCAGGATAGCTCACCTCAGGGCCAGCAGATCTGTCCCACCATGCCCCAAGGCCCTAATCCTAACCCTAGCTTGGGTTTTCAGGCATCCGGCCCCAGAGGTCCGGTGTCGAATCCCTCCATGTGGGGGACCCCTGAGCCACAATACAGAACTCCTTCTGACCCCAAGAAGGAAACCTTGTTATTTGGAACTGTGTGAAACCCTCAGAGTAGGGAAAACCTTCATTGCCCCTGAGGTAACCCCCATTTTTGGAGGCAGCCCTGGACACAAACCCACATTGTCAAACTCAGCCTGAGCCCCATTTTCATCTCAGCCCATTGGGTAGCTGGCTCCAGAGCCATCAGATCGATTCTGCCATGCCCCTAGGCCCTAATCCTAACCCGAGGTTGGGTTTTCAGGCATCCATACCCAGAGGCCTGGTCTTGAATCCCCCCATGTGGGGGACCTCTGAGTATAAAACAGTACTCCTCCTGTCCCCCAGAATGAAACCTTGCTATTTGGAGCTGCACAAAACCCCCAGAGCGGGATAAACCTCCTTCACCCCTGAGGCCGGCACCATATTTGGCGGTCCGCATGGACACAAACTCCAGCCTGAGTGACTGCCTGACACCCACCCTAACTTCAGATCCTGGGGAGCTTACCTCAGCGTCTGCAGATCGGGCTTCCCATGCCTTAGGCCCTATCCCTAACTCTAGCTTGTGTTTTCAGACTTCAGTCCCCAGAGTCCTGGCCCACAAGCCCTCCAGATTGGGGACTCCGGAGCCACACCACAGGATTCTGCTTGCCCTCCAAAAGGAAACCGTGCCCTATGGAGCTGCACAAAATCCCAAATTAGGAGAAACCTGCTCGGCCCCCGAGGACACCCCCACTTTCAGATGCTCCCCATGGACACTAATGAACATTCTGACACTCATCTTAAGCCCCGCCCTCCCCTCAGCCACCCATGTAGCTCATCCCATAGCCAGCGGATAGGGCCTGCCATACCCCTAGGCCCTAACCCTAATCCTAGCTTGGGTTTTCCAAGCATCTGTCCTCAGAGGCCTGGTGTTGAATCCCTCCATCTGGGGGACCCTGAGCTACAAAACAGGACTCCTCCTGTCTCTCAGAATGCAACCATGCTATTTGAAACTGCACCAGACCCCCAGAGTGGGAAAAACCTTCATGGCCCCCTGAGTTCTCCCGCACATTCAGCAGCCCTCATAGTCACAAACTCCAGCCTGAGTGACCACCCAACACCCACCCTAATTTCAGATCCCAGGGAGCTCACCTCAGCCTCTGCAAAATGGGCCTGCCATGCCCTAGGCCCTATCCCTAACGCCAGCTTGTGTTTTCAGATTTTGGTCCCAGAGTCCTGGCCTACAAGCCCTCCAGACTGGGGACTCTGGAGCCACACCACAGGACTCTGCCCTCCAGAAGGAAACTGTGCCCTATGGAGCTGCACAAAATCCCCAGATTAGGAGAAACCTGCACTGCCCCCTGAGGGCACCCCCACTTGGAGGTCCTCCATGGATACAAACTCAAGCCTGAGCCACAGCTTGACAGCCGCCCTAAACGCAGACCCCAGGGAGCTTGAATCAGCGTCTGCACATTAGGCCTGCCATGCCCTAGGCCCTAACCACATACTTCTGTCCCAGAGTCCTGGCTCCCAAGCTCTCCAGACTGGGGATCCCGGAGCCACACGGATTACACAGAGCACCGCATTCTTCCAATATTCCATCCTCAGAACAAAACTGTGACTGTCCTCGTCAGTCCTGTGTGCAAGCTGACAGCCCTGCAAAAGCCAGACACCTTCTTGAGAGCACTCAGCCTCTCACGCCTGTCCTAGCAGGTGGAGGGTGCTGTCTCCCCGACTTCTGTACCAACTAGAGAATACTTGGAGCAAGTCTTGCCATACTCCATGCAAAAGACATATTCTCCATCTGCAAAATGATGGACAGTGAAATGCCAAGGATTCCCCACACCTTCTTGAACCTAGATAAGTTGGAGATACATCTTGGCCTATTATCCCCAACCCCTCACGGCCCCACCCCCGCACCCTTCCCTTGTGCACTCCAGACCAGTGTCCATCCACCTTGTTCCTTCTCCTGGCTCTGCAGAGTAGTACAGTTGTCCTCAGATGCTGGGACTGAGGTGCTAGGTGCTAAGCCAGCACCTTGGACCCACTTACTATCAGAAATTAATACTCGTTTTATTAAAAGATGCATCCCAGAAGATCTTTCACCATGGCCATTACAAAAGTCATTACCACAGAGGTCCTAACAGCCTGTTTCCACGGATCCACTCCCCAGCTCCAGGGATTGGCTCATCCATGAGCATGTGACCTGGTCTCAGCCAATGAGGTGGGAGGGACCTGGGGTCTCAGCCTGCAGAACGAAACATGGGGTGGACTACCCAGGCCTGGGGCTTTTCCATCACAACTGCAGAAGTAGCCTAGGCCGGCCTGAGCCAGTGTTACAGAGGGCCCAGGAAGCCAGGTGCTCCATATCATTGCTGAGGGCTCAATCAGACTCGTCCTGAAGCCCACGCATCCTAGATCCTCCACTAACTCGGGAGAACCCTAAATGTGCTCATGGTCTTGGCCTGAACAAGATGACCATCTGTGTGGTACATAACCCGCAAGATACACCCACCAGGCAATTGGGACTGATTCAGCCAAACAATACCCACATGGAATTCAACCACAGACAAACGTATTGTGGGAAGCTTGAGGCCTACAGAGAAAACTGGGAGAATTCCTCAGGCCTTAATTGTTGGCCAATCTCTCTCATCTTTTTTTCCTTTCGAGTGGAGAGGTCAGGGATCAGGCAAGATAGATCCCAGCGTACTCCTACCCAGCCACTGGAAAATGTAGTCCCACTCTGCCATTGGAAAGGAAGAGCCCTCTCCCCCATCTTCCATCATGTTGCAAATCTGGGGTGTGGGAAACTACTACCCATGGGCCAAATGAGGCTTCCCAATGTATTCTGTCAATCAAGTGTGGCGTTACTTATGGATGGTCTGTGGCTGCTTTCAAGCCACAATGCAAGAGTGGAGTCATTGTCAGAGAGCCCTCGTGGACTGCGACACCTAACAGAAAATCTTTACAGAGGACTTTACAAAGAAGTCTGTTCCGATCTCCAGTCTCAGGATCATGTCCCCTCCTTGAGTAGAATGTAGCGCCTTCTGGGTAAATTCTAATTTCTTCACCCCCAGAGGCAAGGACTTCCATCCTCTTAGCCAGAACACCATGTCATGCCTCCTCTATTGACACCTTGAATGACGCATCTACAGGTCTGCAGCCCAGTGAGAATTCACTGTCAATTACATGGCAGTGATGCTCAGAAATGGAGGTGTAAGTGTGAACTTGTGAGTGTGAGCGTGTGTTTCCTCTTTGTTAGCCACCGTGTGCAAGGAGAATACAATACAGTAGCATGATTTCTGTCCCACAGGAATGTCCACGCAATGTGCTTTCAAAATGATCTCAGAAGGAAGCCACCTTCATAGAACAAACTTCTTCTGGGAGGACTTCCAAATCCCTTGTCCTGGACAGTATGATCCACCGAGCCTGGGGGCACAGAGAGGGACAGAGACTCCCCCTGCCCATCAGGGTTTTGAAGGACGCCTGCTCTTCCAGGACAAAAGATCCTGAAACCATTCATTCACCAATCATCCAGCCAGGAATCTGTGAGAAAGATCTACTCCAAGCAGAAAGGACAGAGCTAGAGAACAGCCTTGTGTGACAAGTGCCACTACAGGGGACACTCAGGAGGACGGGGGGTGTGCAGGGTTGGCCACAACTGGGGGTAGGTGGACGGGGAATACTCCAGGAGGGTGATCACAGCTGTGTCACGACGGGGGATGCTCGGGAAGACTGGGGGTGTGCAGGGTTGGCCAGATCAGGGGGCAAGAGGACCAGGGGTGCTCCAGGAGGATGTCACAGCTGTGCCCTTGAGTGGCTACATGTGTCAGTGTGACTGGGCAGTGGCCAGAACAGAAATGACAGCGTGAGCGAGGGGCGGTGTCCCTAAACTGTCTTCTGCAAGGCAAAAGTTCAGTAACAAGATTTCTTTCAGTATGATTACATGTCACATGCACCTATGAGTTCCTAAAGCTGATTGTGTAGAACATGAAGTACGTAGTTGGCCATTGCTTTCAAGCCCGAGGTCCTGGGGGCAGAGCACACTTGATATTTCTTTCACTGCTTTCAGAGTAGGATGACTTTTCCTGCCTTAATCTCCGACCAAAGGACAGGGAACAAAGGCAACACAGACCTAGACATCAAAATGTCAACAGAAATCTGCAAACCCAAGTTCTCCCAGGAGTTAAAGGTTCAGGACCAGGCTGACAGAAAGGGGAGGCAGAGAGCAAGGAACCAAAAGAACACGTCACGTGTATATGAGCTGGCCCACTTGTATACCTGTCGGAAGCAAGCCATGCCTGACCGGAGGGAGCCCCACCTGTACCTGGTCCGTCTGTTTGCTGCCCTTGAGCAGAGCAGAGGATGGGCTGAGCTGGGTGTGGCTGTCGGAGGGAGATGGCCAGCTGGCCACAGATGCTACCTGCCAAGTAGCTGTAGGACCAGGTCCTGGTCCTCAGCTAAGATGAAACAATCATTATGTGTAGTGACCTATTTCCGGGGACAGGTCATACGCTCAGTGCTTTGGTGACTATATCCTCTCCCATTGTATTTAAAAAAAAAAAAAAAAAAAACTTTAGGCAGGTAAGATTGACCTACAATGTATGTAACTTTACCCTGACCCTAACCCTAATATCTAGTTAAGATATACTCGATTTAGAATATTGCCCATAAATTAGAGGACGGTTTTGAGGAGCTAAGGAATTCAGGGACCAACCTTCTGTCTTATTTTCCCTCAAATCTGGTAGATCAGAACACATTCAGCCACGCGCTATCTCGACAGTGGCCACACAGGGGCAACAGTGGCTAAACATTGCCGCAAAGCCCATTCTTCATCCCGTACAACCTTGTTCATTCAATGTTTGCAGAAAGTGGTAGAAATGATGAAAAGTGTGACTTTGCTGAATTTTTTTAAAAACCAAACTAATTCAATCTGTTAAGAACAGAAGATGTTTTCTAAAATCTCAGAGTTGGCACGCACATGAAGGCCCAGGGGCCTGGGACAGGGCTATTACTGTGGAATCTATTCAGGCCTACTTGGGAAACAAGGATGGCTTCTATTCCGCTTCTCTTCAGGAAGAATTTGTGTCAACTACCAGCCCTGAATCCACACAAAATAGTGCAGCTCCGAAGAAAACAAAGGAGAATCAACAGCCTCCAGAAGCAGAGAAAGAGCCATACCCAGGAACAAAGAAGACAGACCACGGAAGGTTCTGCTCAGGCCAGTTTGCATTTCTGTGGATCCTCTGGAGCTAGAATCCCTCCAGGGCCCCTGGGGGTCCTGGGTCAGGCCCAGCTCACATCCTGATGCTGCACTGTTGGAACCCATGACAAGCCTCCTGATCCCTTCCTTCAGGAGACACCCCCAACCCCTGACAACTCCAGCCTGCTTCTTGGAACTCCCATTCCCCTTTCTGACCCTCAACCCTCACTTTTTCCATCACTGCCATAGTATAGAGTACCTATAACTACTTACTATTCTGTCATTTAAATGTTTTTTGTCATGTTTGCTGGGAAATAATACCTTGCATCAACTACCCTGATGTAGAATCCCTTGTCGCATTGCCCGACTTAACTGTGGACTCCGAGTGCCCTCGCGGTGTCATGGGGCTAGTGTCCTGGGCAAGTTGGCTCAGCTGTTGCAGTGAAGGCCTGACCCAGGCACTGCTATTCTTGTGCAAGACACCACAGCCAAAACCTTGCTTTGGGTTCAGAATTGCTCATGGCCCCTCAGCCACATCCGATGGCCTGGGGGCACACCCTGGAGACATGTGCTAGTGCAGTGTTGTCCTGGGGAATCTCCAAGGAACAGCCATTGTGTCCACTGGGGGAACTCCATAGGAGCAGGGATGATGGGAGTTAGAACTCCTGAGGTAGAATCCATCTTGGAGACTGCCCAGAACTTCCTAGGAGTTCATTCCATAGTCTTGCATGAACCAATTAATCTAAAAACACTCCTCATTTTAGAAAAGATGAGCCTGAAGCTCCAAGGAAGTGACTCTCCTAGGTCACATTGGCAATCAGCAAAAGAGCCAGACTGAGATGGGAGACGCCCTCCAGCATGATCTCCCAGAGTGGCTTGAGCTACAGCCGCAACCACCCATTGATCTTTCCTGGACTCCCACACTCTCCTGAGACTCCTCACGGGGCATATTCCGGGAAAAAAGGTCATGTCCGGGCCCCAGAAACCTCTGACACTGGATATAACAAGACTCTGGGATGTCATTGGAGTCCCAAGCCATGGGCCCTCTCAGAGTTTGTCTGCAAAGATAGGGTTGGTGGGAAACCCACATGCTGACAGAGGGTAGAGGAAGATGGAAAAAGCTAGGGAAAGAGGGGGTGCTCATGTCACATCTGGCCCCAGATGACACGGTGGTGTCCAGCAGGACTCACCCCCAATTTGCCCCCCAGTGCCTTCACAGAACTCACCCCTAAGGTTTGAAGCTGAGCTTCATGTATGGGTCATGAGCGCTCCAGCTAGCTCAGGGAAGCAAGGCATAGGATATAATCGAGCCACAGCCTTGACAGATGTGTATTCATGGAGCAATAGCTTTCTGCAAATATATTCTGATATGGTAAAAAAAAATTCACAGATAAAACATGGATATTTTTGATTAAAAAGAAAGCCATACTTGTTCAATTAACAAATATTTATGGAGTGTGTACTTAGTGCAAATGTATGGCTCTAGTCCCACTTTGGGGCTTACAAAGAGTGTGGGATATAATCAATGGATCGAAGATGGGAGGGAATGCAGGCTAAAGGCTAAGAGAGCCGTTCTATTCAGAGGGGCTGATTAAGGAAGCCCCCTGAGAAGATGCTTTTAGTCAAGACCAGAAAGGGCCAGCGAATTCATCTGGAGGAAGAGTCACAGAGCAACTCAATTTATACTTATTTTGACCACAAAACATAAATGTCAAGAAATATTGTCTTAAGTGTTGCTTTGGAACATTTGGTTCCTCTCCGTAACCATTTGAGTTACATGCTAACCTTTACTCACTGTAAAATACTCTTAAGACAATGTCTTATTTAAGCATGGGCATCTTGTATTAAAAGGCCGATAAATTAAGCCTAGCCAACCCTAGCAAACACCACAGAACATCACAGGGCAAGGGAGGGAAACTGAATGGGAAGTCATCAGAGAAGGAGAAAAACCACTCTTCATTACAGAAACAAACTGAGGGTTGCTGGAGGGGACGTGGATGGGAGATGGGGTAACTGGGTGATGGACATTAAGGAGGGCATGTGATGCAATGAGCACTGGGTGTTATATACACCTGATCCATTATTGAACACTACATCTGAAACGAATGATGTACAATAAATTAGCTCATTGAATTAAAGTTAAGCAAAAAGAACTCAAGAAAACACTCCTAAAAATTTGTATGAAATCACCAAATATTCCGAACAGCCAATGTAATGTTGAGAAGAAAAACAAAGCTGGAGGAGTCATAATTCCAGATTTCAAGTTATACCTCAAAGCTGTAGTCATCCTAACAGTATGGCACTGGCACAAAAATACACACAGTGACCAAGGGAGCAGGATAGAAGCTCAGATATTAACCCACAATTATGTGGCCAATTAATCTTCCCCAAAGCAGGTAGGGTATTGAAAAGGAAAAGGACAGTCTCTACAACAAACAGTGTTGGGAAAACTGGAACAGCTATGCAAGGAAGAATGCAATTACTCTGCTTCCTTACACCATACAGACACATAAGCTCAAAACAGTTTCAAGACCTCAGTGGAAGACCTGAAACCATAAAAATCCTACAAGAGGGCACAGACAGTAACTTCTTGACATGGACCAAAGCAACATTTTTCTAGACTGTCTCCTGAGGCAAAGGAAATAAAAGCAAAAATAAACTACTGGGACTGTATCAAAATAAAAAATTTCGCTACGGCAGAAGAACTAGGAAGAACTAATAATAATAAGACAACATACTGAAAGGGAGAAGATATTTGCAAATGTCCTTATGCAGTAAAGGGATAGTGTCCAAAATATGTGGAGTGGATAAAACTCAACACCCAAAAAAGAAACAATCCAGTTAAAAAATAGCCTGAAGACATGAACAGACATTTCTCCAAAGAAGAAATACAGATGGCCAACGGTCCCATGAAAAGATGTTCACCATCACCCAAGCTCAGGGAAATGCAAATCAAAAGTATAATGAGATATTAGCACATACTGTCAGAATGGGTCCCATCAACAGCACAAGGAACAGCAGGTGGTGGGAGAGTGTGGACAAAGGGGAACCCTCGTGCACTGTTGGTGGAAAGGCAACCTGCAGCAGCCACTCTGGAAAACAGTATGGAGGGTCCTCAAGACGTTACAAATAGAGCTACCCTGGGATCCAGCAACCACACTACTGGGTATTTACCCAAAACATATTAAAACAATAACTCAAAAGCATACATGCACCCCCATGTTTCTTGCAGCATTATTTACAAGATCACAATATGGAAGTAACCCAAGTGTCCACTGATAAAGTGCTAAAAGAGCTGAGAGAGAGGTGTGTGTACACACACACACACACACACACACACACACAGAGTGGAATATTACTCAGCCATAAAAAGAATGAAATCTTGCCATTTGCAGCCACACGGATGGATCAACAGAGGATTATCCTAAGTGAAAGCAGTCAGTCAGAGAAAGACAATACCATATGATGTCACTCTTGTGTAGAATTGAAGAAACCAACATACATAAGGGAAAAAAAGAGACTAACCAAAATACAGATTCTTTTTTTTTGAAGATTCCATTTATTTATTTGACAGAGAGAGGTCATAAGTAGGTAGAGAGGCAGGCAGAGAGAGAGGGGGAAGCAGACTCCCCGCTGAGCAGAGAGCCCAATGCGGCACTCGATCCCAGGACCCTGAGATCATGACCTGAGCCGAGGCAGAGGCTTAACCCACTGAGCCACCCAGGCGCCCCAAAGTACAGATTCTTAACAACAGAGAACAAACTGACAGTTACCAAAGGGGAGGTGAATGGAGGGTTGAATGAAATGGATGAAGGGGACTAAGAGTACACTTTTCTTGATGAGCAGTGAGTGATATATAGAATTATTGACTCACGCTACTGTACTCCTGAAACTAATATAACACTGTATGCTAACCGACCAGAATTAAAATAAACAATAAACAAGACTTTTCTTTCAGTGATCTATTAGAAAAAAACTTTGATAACCATTGTTCATTTGTCCTACTTGGGAGTATTTCGTCATCAATATTTATTCATTCTATGCCTCGAATTCAAATTTCACTAAACTTTTATACTTTACCTGTTAATCCTAGCCCACAGGAGCCATGGTCACTTTTCATCCAGGATCAGCACCTATGCATTCCAGAGAGTGTAAGTAGAGAAAGATGCCATGTCATAATCCAGAGAGCTATCACTGTTTCTGTTTTAGTATGAGATGGTCACAGAGTGTGGGACAGGTTTCAGAGCTGGTTTGTTCTCTATCCTGGATCACTAACTCAGTGGTCATGACTCGGATCCATTTGGCTGCTAGATTTCCTGTGGGCGAGCTTGCTTCCAAGCACATCCATGGAAGACACAAAGGTGGGTGGGCTCAGTGCTGGATAGGAAGAGGGTCAAGTACAGACAAGGGTACGATCCTTCCCCTGATTCAGGAAATGCCATGAGTGCGGGTATGGGAGACAGAAGCAATGGGAAGCCACCAAGCTCACCAGCTGAATGCTGGAGGCACAGGTGAAGGGATCTTGTGATGTGGAATGTGGAGGCTGCTCTGAGCTACCTCTGGGTGGGAGAGGGGGAAAGGAATAAGGAAAAGAAACTGCCTGCCTCTGGCCCATGCCACCTGCCCACCGCTCCTGGCACACATCAGTCTACACTGCTGACACAGCCTGGACTCAGGATGGGCTGGCTTGGGTCCCTCAGCACTCAGTGGGACAGCTGGCTGCAGGGCTCAGGGACATGCAGAGGGCAGTGGCAGGGAAGGCTGGCCCTCTGAGCTCATCCCCTCTTTGAGCAGACAGCCCTGCAGGACTCTGAAAACCCACTGAGTCGTTTAAAAGACATGCCATAGATGAACTCAGGCATGGAGAAACACAAAACAATATTGGTTTTTAAGGTCAGAGCTGTCACCTGAGGAAGGATGACAGCTTCCCTGAGGAGGACTGAGGGGAGGGCCGGCCAGGCTGAAAAGGAAGACGTGGCTCCCCTGATTGGGGATCTGCAGCCTCTTCCAGGGCAGGGCATCGTCTTCACCTCACAGGGGACCGATAGAAGTGTTCCATCAGGGGACTGACAGAGCTGCCTCTTGAGAAGGCTACCGTGGCATTGGCTTGCACAAGGCAGAGGATGAGGGCCAGATGGAGGGAGGGCAGTACCCCAGGGGCCATGGGGCAGGAGCAGAGGCTCATGACCATGAAGATGATGAAAAATAGGAGGCCACAGCATGGGAGCCCCTGGCATGAAAGTGCCATAGGCACAGTGCCCACAGTTACAGTGACTGGGCACCTTCTGTGCCAGGCATAGTTCACTTCAGTGGGCTCCAGTTTAGTGCTGACCACAACCCTAGGAATTGTGCACCACCACCGCCCTCCTCTCCCCATGCTGCTGCTAGGAATCACAGTCACCAGATCCCAATCAGTTTTCATGGAAAAGGAGCACTGGCTCCCACCACACACTACCCCTCTGGTGTGACCCTCCTGCCTGGCCAGAGACTGCTGTCTACCTGTTTCCACACAACTCAACAGACAGGAGGGTTTCCCTGAAGTCCACAGGTTCTGATGAGACAGACCACAGACCCCACTACCCCACCCACCACCAACACCCAGTGGGTCACTTTGGACCTCAGCTATTGTCATGAAACTCACCATGCCCTGTTCCTGTTGCTTCCAACAGAAAGTCAGATTCTGATGCCCCAATTTACCATATGTCCTGGTTTATGACTTGGGGCCATGCCATGAACCCACATGGCACATTTCTGTTAGAGAATGCCACCTTGAACCTCCTGGAAAATGTTTCTAAGGAAGTACATGTGCATCAGGGCTACAGTGTGAACAGTGGTACACAGCTTACATGGTAGTAACCAATAATTCTAACAAGGGTTGACCACTTCTTCCTACCCAATCTCACAAAATCTTCCTCTGTCCCCATGGAAGTTATGGTCTGCCCTCAGAAAATACCCCAGGGAACTAACCTTTAAACTGAATGCTCCCTTCATGCTCTGGTTCAAATCTTGTCCAACCACAATAGTATGAAAGTAGAAATCAGTCACAAGAAGAAAATGGGACAGTCACAAATATGTGGAAATTCGACAACATGCTAATAAACAACCAATAGTCAAATAAGAAATCAGAAGAAAATTTAAAAGTACCTTGAGACAAATGAAAAAGAGAACCTATGAAAAGTTATGGGATATAGCCAAAGTAGCTCTAGGGGGAAGTTCATAGAAATTCAGGTCCTTGTCAATCCATCTGAAAGCTCTCCAATAACCAACCTAATACACATGGGAAAGAAGTTGGGGGGGGGGGACAAGCAAAGCCTCAAATCAGTAAATAGAAGGAAATAACAAAAAGGAAAGTGGAAATAAATCCAATGGAGACTAAAAAGACAAAAGATCAATGCCTTCTTTGGAAAGTTAAACCAAACTGACAAATTTTTAGCTAGAAAGAGAGAGGGCTCAAATACAATGAGGAAAGATAATTGATTCCTGTCTCACATCAAAATCCTAGAGGAGAATAGAGACAACAACCTCTTCAGCCTTGGGCACTGCAACTTCTTGCAAGACATGTCTCTAAAGGCCAGGGAAACAAAAGCAAAAATGAACTATTGGGACTTCATCAAGGTAAAAAGCTTCTGCACAGCAAAGGAAACAATTAACAAACTGGGTGTGGTGCATAAACAATGAATTGTGGAAAACTGAAAAGAAACTTTAAAAAAATTAATTAATTAAAAAAAAAAAACAACCTAAAAGGCAACCTACAGAATGGGAGAAGATATTTGCAAATGGCCTGACAGATAAAGGTTTGGCATCCAAGATCTACAAAGAACTGCTCAAACAGCCCACAAACAATGAAACAACTCAAGAAATGGGCAGAAGACAGGAAGAAACACTCCTCCAAAGAAGACACACAAAATGCCAACAGTCCATGAAAAAATGCTTCCCATCAATTGTCGTCAGGGAATTCAAAACCACAATGAGATACCACCTTTCAGCATTTAAGATGGCTAAAATTAACAGGACAGGAAACAACAACTGTTGGCAAGGATATGGAGAAAGGGGAACTCTCTGACACTGTTGGTGGGAATGCAAGCTGGTGCTGTCACTCTTGAAAACAGCATGAAGTTTCCTCAAGTTAAAAGTAGAGCTGCCCTACCATCCAGCAATTGCACTCCTGGGTATTTATCCCAAAGATACAGATGCAGTGAAAAGAAGGGGCACATGCTTCCCAATGTTCATAGCAACAATGTCCACAAGAGCCAAACTGAAAGGAGTTGAGATGTCCTTCAACAGAGGAGTGGATAAAGAAGATGTGGTACATACATACCATAGGATAGTATTCAGCCATCAGAAGGGATGAATGCCCACCATTTGCATCAACATGGATGGAACTGGAGGGGGTTATACTAAATGAAATCAATCAAGCAGAGAACAACAATAAGCATATGGTGTCACTCATATGTGGAACACAAGGAATAGTGTGGAGGACCACAGGGGAAAGGAGGGAAAACTGAATGGGAAGAACTCAGAGCGGGAGACAAACCATGAGAGACTTAATCATAGGAAACAAACTGGAGGAGAGATAGGTGGGGGGCAGGGTAGTTGGGTGATGGCTGTTAAGGAGGGGACATGTGGTGATGAGCCCTGGGTGTTATGTGCAACTAATGAATCATTGACCATTACATCAAAAACTATACCTTGGCTAACTGAATTTAAATTAAAAAATGTGAACAACTTTTAAAAAAAGAAAGAAACATGAGCTATTACAATGACTATCACAAAAATACAAAGGATCATTAGAGAGTACTATGAGCAAGTAGAGGCCAACACCCTGGACAACCTAGAAGAAACAGGTAAGTTCCTAACAACAACCTAGAATGAACGGTGAAGGAAAAAAAAATCTGAACAGACTGATCACTAGTAAAAAGATTGATTTGATAATCAAATCCTCCCAGGAAACAAATGCCCAAGACCAGACAGTTTCATTGAGGAGTCCTAACCAGACAGTAGAAGAAGAATTAATACCAACCCTTCCCAAACTGTTTTTAAAAAAGGAGAGAAGGTCATACATCCAGACTCATTTCATGAAGGCAGCAGTACCCTGCTACCAAAACAAGACAAGGATACTACAAGAAAAGGAAAGGCCAATATCCCTCATGAACAGAGATGCAAAAAATCCTCAACAAATTATCGGCAACATCAATTCAACAATCCATCAGGAGAATCACACAACGTGATCCAGTGGGATTTATTCCAGGGATGCAAGGATGATTCCACATCTGCACATTCACCAATAGCACACACCACCTTAACAAAATAAAAGATAAAAATCCTAGGATTGTTACAACAGATGCAGAAAGAACACTTGACAAGATTCAATATGCATTTATGATAAAGACTCTAAACCACCTGGGTACTGAGGGAACACACCTCAACCAAACAGAGGCCCTATATGAAAAGCCCACAGCTGACGTTATACTCGAGGGTAAAATGCTGAAAACTTTCCCACGACCAGCAAAAACAAGATAAAGATGCCCACTCTTACCACTTTCGTTCATCATTGTATTGAATGCCGTAGCCAAACCATTTAGACGAGAAAACAAAACAAAACAAAAAAATATATGAAATCTAAATAGAATAAGAAAATGGTCACTATTTGCAGATGACATGATACTATATGTAGAAATTCCTAAGAAGTCCATAAAAAATAAATTTTTTATTAGAAATAAATAAATTAGAATAAATTAGAATAAATAAATTCAGTAAAGCTGCAGGATACAAAGTCAATATACAGAAACATGTTGCATTTCTTTTTTTAAAGAATGTATTTATTTGACACAGAGAGAGACAGAGAGAGAGAGCATAAGCAGGGGGAGCAGCAGAGAGTCAGGGAAAAGCAGACTCCCTGCTGAGCAGTGAGCCCAGTGCCAGACTCATTCCCATAATCCCAGGATCATGACCTGACCTGAAGGCAGACACTTAACCGACTGAGCCACCCAGGCGCCCCAACTTGTATTTCTATATTCTGATGACCAACTTTCACAAAGAGATTAAGAAAGCAATGCCATTGACAATTGCATCACACAAAATCAATCAATCAATCAATCAATCAATCAATCTAGGAATAAAAATAACCAAGAATGAGGAAGACATGGTATACTGAACACATGGTGGAAAAGGAAGGAAAAATATGTGCATGTTGGGTAAATGTATGGGCAAAGACTTGGAAGATGACACAAATAAATGGAAGCATATGTCATGTGCATTAACTGGAAGAGTTAATCATCTTAACATGTCCACTGTACCCAAAGTTATCTGGAGAAAGAAGAAGAGAGAGAAAGTCCAAGATGGCAGAGGACTAGGATGCCTTCATTTCATCTGGCATGAAGAATTTGGCTAGAGCTATCAAACCATTCTGAACACCTGCAAATTCAAGCATAGATCCAAGAAAAGAATAGCAGCAACTCTACAAACAGAAAAGCGACCACTTTCCACAAGGCAGGAAGTAAAGAAAAGTGAGTCTAAGCTGATAGGTGGGAAGATAAACTCTGCAGGGAGGGATCCTCTGTCAGCTGGCTACTGCCAAGTGCTAGGGGCAGCAGAGCACAAAATCAGAACTTTTGGAAGTCTTCTCTGGTGAGGAGTGTTGCTCTGGCAGCTGGGCAGGGGGTGGAACCCTCAATGGGACAGTGTAGTCTCAGGATCCCCGGAGTCCCAGGAAGACCAAGGGCACTTGAGGGCAGCAGAGCTCCCAGGTATTGGAGAGGGAAGCCAGCTGCAAAGAGTGAGCCCAGGAGTGGGCTCTAAGCTGGAGGTTGCCATAAACTGTGATCCACAGCACAGTCTGGCCAATGCTCTTTGAGAAGGGGCCCAAGAAGGGGCACAACTGAGGAGAGTCCCCTTCCTCTCCCAGGAGGAATGGTGTCTGAGCATGCTGCAGGAGTCTGCTGGGTTTGGAGACTCCAAACTGGGTCATGTGCCAGAAACAGAAATGCTTGGGCACAAGTCCGGTGAGCAAAGTACAGACAGAGACCAGGGGGACACAAAAGATTGACCGATTTTCTGTGAGGGCACACTGAAGAGTGGGGCCTGAGCTCTCAGCTCCAGGGCCAGAGATAGGGAGGGGGCCATGTTCATTCTCATCCCAAAAGATTGGGATCATTCCCTGCATATTTTCAAACCACAATGCTTTGAAAATGAATTTCAATCACAAGAGGAAAGGTGAAAAGAACTCAAATGCATGGAGGCTAGGGAGCATCCTACTAAAGAATGTATGGGTCAACCAGTCAATTCAAGGTGAATTTTAAAAATTCATGGAAACACAGGAAAATGAAAACACAACCACTCGGTATCTTTGGGATGCAACAAAGGCAGTCTTAGGAGGGAAGTATATAGCACTATAAGCGTTTCTCAAGAACCAAGAAAGGTCTCAAATACACAACCTAACTCTACACCTAAAGGACCTGGAGAAAGAGGAGCATAGAAAGCCTAAACCCAGAAGGAGAAGAGAAATAATAAAGTTTAGAGCAGAAATCAATGAAGTAGAAACCAAAAGAATAGTAGAATAATTCAACGAATCTAGGAGCTGCTTCTTAGAAAAAGAATTAATAGGATTGATACACCGTTGGTCAGGTTTCTCAAAAAGAACACAGAAAGGATCCAAATAAATAAAATCATGAATCAAGAAGGAGAGATCACACCCAACATCAAGGAAATACAAACAAGTATAAGAACATAGAATGCCAAGCCTATGTCAACCAATCAGGCAGTCTTGAAAAAATGCATGCATTCCCAGAAACATAGAAATGACCAAAACTGAACCAGGAACAAAAGGAAACCTGAAGAGACTCATAATCAGCAACAAAATTGAAGCAGTCATCAAAAGTCCTCCAGGAAACAAGAGTCCAGCACCAGATGGCTTCCCTGGGGGAATTCTACCAAACATTTAAAGAAGATTTAATACCTCTTCTTCTGAAACTTTTCCAAAAAACAGAACTGGAAGGAAGACTTTCAAACCCTTTTGATAAGGCCTGCATTACCTTGATCCCAAAACCAGACAAAGACCCCACCCAAAAGGAGAATTACGGACCACTATCCCTGATGAATAAGGATGCAAAAATTCTCACCAACATACTAGCCAATAGGATCCAACAGCCCATTAAAAGGATGATTCATCACAACCAAATCACATTTATTCCTGGGCTGCAAGGGTGATTTGACAACCACAAATCTATCAATGGAATTCACTACCTTGATAGAAGAAAGAACAAGAACCATAGGATGCTCTCAAAAGATGCAGAAAAAGCATTCGACAAATAAACGCATCCCTTCTTGATCAAAACTCTTCACTGTGGAGGGATAGAGGGTACATACCTCCACATCATAAAGGGCATCTATGGGAAGCCCACAGAGAGTATCATTCCCAGTGGGGAAAAACTGAGAGTTTTCCCCTTCAGGCCAGGAACATGACAGGGATGCCCATTCTCATCACTATTGTTCAACATAGTATTAGAATTCTTGGCCTTAGCCATCAAACAACAAAAAGAAATAAAAGGTGTCTGAATCAGCAAAGAGGAAGTCAAACTCTCACCCTTTGTAGACAATAGGATACTTTCTGTGGAAAACGCAAAAGACTCCACCCCAAAATTGCTATAAATCATCCAGGAATTCCATAAAGTGGCAGGATATAAAATCAATACACAGAAATCACTTGCATTTGGCTCAGCAACAATGTGACAGAAGAAAAAGAAATTAAGGAGTCCGTCCCATGTATAATCACACCCCAAACCATTAGATACTTAGGACTCCATCTAACCAAAAAGGATCTGTACTCAGAAAACCATACCATAGTCATGAATGAAATGGAGGAAGACACAAAGAAACGGGAAAATGTTCCATGGTCATGGATTGGAAGAACAAATATTGTGAAGAAGTCTATGCTATCCATAATTATCCACAGATTCAATGCAATCCCCATCAAAATACCATCCACATTTTTCACAGAACTGGAATGAATCATCCCCAAATTTGTATGGAAGCAGAAAAGACCCCAAATAACCAAAAGGATGTTGAAAAAGAAAACCAAGGCGGATGGCAATGCAATTGCAGACTTCAACTTCTATTACAAAGCTATAATATCAAGACAGTATGGTCCTAGCACAAAAACAGACACACAGATCAGTGGAACAGAATAGGAAAACCAGAAATGGACCCTCAACTCTAGGGTCAACTTATCTTCCTCAAAGCAGGAAAGAATATCCAATGGGGGGAAGAAAGTGTCTTCAATAAATGGTGCTAGGAACACTGGATAGCCATGTGCAGAATAATGAAATTGGACCATTTCCTTATATCATACACAAAAAATAGACCCCAAGTGGATGAAAGACCTCAATGTGAGACAGGAATTCATCCAAATCCTTGAGGAGAACAGAGGCAGCCACCTCTTTGACCTCAACCACAGCAACTTCTCGCTACATACATCTCCAAAGGTGAGGGAAACAAAAACAAAAATGAAGTGTTGTGATTTCATCAAGATAGCAAGCTTTTACACAGCAAAGGAAACAGTCAACAAAACCAAAAGACAAAAACAATGAGAGAAGATATTTTCAAATGACATATCAGATAAAGGGCTCACATCCCAAATCTAGAAAGAACTTACCAAACGCAACACCCACAGAACAAATAATCCAATCAAGAGATAGACCAAAGACATGAACAGACATTTGTCCAAAGAAGACATCCAAATGGCCAACAGACACTTTAAAAAGTGCTCAACATCCCTCGATATTGGGAAAATACAAATCAAATCCATAATGAGATAACACCTTACACCAGTCAGAATGGCTAAAATGAACAAATCAAGAAATGACAGATGTTGGCAAGGATGTGGAGAAAGGGGAACCCTTTCATACTGTTGGTGGGAATGCAAGCTGGTGAAGCCACTCTGGAAAACAGTGTGGAGGTTCCTCAAGAAAGTGAAAATAGAGCTACCCTACAACCCTGCAATTGCACTGCTGGGTATTTACCCCAAAGATACAAATGGAGTGATCTGAAGGGTCACCTGCACCCCAATGTCTATAGCAGCAATGCCCACAATAGCCAAACTATGAAAAGAGTCTAGATGTCCATCAACAGATGAATGGATAAAGAAGAGGTGGTATAGGGGTGCCTGGGTGGCTCAGTGGGTTAAAGCCTCTGCCTTCGGCTTGGGTCATGATCCCGGGGTCCTGGGATCGAGCCCCACTTCAGGCTCTCTACTCAGCGGGGAGCCTGCTTCCCTTCCTCTCTCTCCCTGCCTGCCTCTCTGCCTACTTGTGATATCTGTCTGTCAAATAAATAAATAAAATCTTTAAAAAAAAAAAAAGAAGAGGTGGTATATATATATATATATATATATATATATATATATATATATTATGCAACCATCAAAAACCCTGAAATCTTGCCATTTGTAAAGACGTGGATGGAACTAGAGGGTATTACACTAAGCAAAAATTGTCAGTCAGAGAAAGACAATTATCATATGACCTCTCTGATACGAGGAATTTGGGAGGCAGGGCAGGGGGTCATGGGAGGTAGGGAGGAAAAAAAATGAAACAAGATGGGATCAGGAGGAAGACAAACCATAAGACTCCTAATCTCACAAAACAAACTGAGGGTTGCTGGGGGCTGGGGGTGGGTAGGAATAGTATGGTTGGGTTATGAACATTGGGGAGAGTATGTGCTATGGTGAGTGCTGTGAAATGTGTAAACCTGGTGATTCACAGACTGATTTCCCTGGGACAAATAATACAGTGTATGTTAATTTTTTTAAAAAGGAATAAAAAAAATCTTTGGAAATAAATAAACTTCTCTTACAATGTGCACACACCAATCTGCAGGGACATAAGCTGGAGCAAAATTGAGATTCTTCCTCATATCTAGTCACCAAAACTTCATTCTTCATTGTATATACTTACTTTACCATTAATTCTTCTGTTTATGAAAAAGTAAGATAATATAATAAGAAAATACAATTTGGCCTTCCTCCCCTCCGATTTTTATATACAGAACTGACTGTAGTATATTTCAGCCAATAATAGTAATTTATATTTATTAATCATTTACTACGTGTTAAGCACAGTTTTAAATATCTTATATCCTAATCAATCCTCACAAATACACGAAATATTTACCGAACTCTTCAGTCCCACTTAAAGGTAAAGGAAATAAGTAATTGAGAGTTTAGGTAAATTTCCCAAGACATCACAAATAGTAAGTGGAAGAACTGAGGTTTGAACCAACGCAGTCTGGGTACAGACTCTTTGCTGTTCATCTTCATTCTTTTTGTCTAAGTTAGACTCTACAGTAGGAATCATGAATACAAACAGAAGGCAAATTCAGACTGTGGAATTTAGAAATGGGTATATTGGTTAACTGTCAACAATGTTTAGTGATTGAAGTCGTTATGGCCAAGATTGTCCAGGGTTATTCCCTCTCTTCATTACAATTAATAGTGCGTCTTTTATTCTTTTATTCTCAAATTTTCCTTGTTTGGGAAATTAATTACAAATGCATCTTATAAATAACGTATTTGTGCTCTTAGAACATAAGCTAACATTTCAAGGTTATCAATAAACAGGACTTGACTTGTTGAAATTAAGTTTATCACAGACTCTCTTTTATTCTTTGGCGGTGAGTCAGTCATTGTACTGCAAATTAAATCAAATTAAATATAAAAACTATTTGGGGCAAACATACAGGTAGAGATTACTCAATGATATTGTTGATGGAACTGATGTGTGCTCAATATGTTTCTTCACATATTTATACAACAGGGAAGGTAGTCATTGACTTACTTCCTGTTTTTTATTTAGTGATGCATTTCAGTTTATCCACTGTGGTTTTCAATCTTATATTGATGAGCTATGAAAGATACCTAAAGCTAAAAGAACAGATTGAGCTTCCAGCTTGAGAAAAATACATTGTATTCATTTGAAATATTTTTTAAAGATTTTATTTATTTATTTGACAGAGATCACAAGTAGGCAGAGAGGCAGGCGGAGGTGGGGGGGAAGCAGGCTCCCCGCTGAGCAGAGAGCCCGATGTGGGACTCCACCCCAGGACCCTGGGATCATGACCTGAGCTGAAGGCAGAGACTTAACCCACTGAGCCACCCAGGTGCCCCTCATTTAAAATATTTTTAAATTCACCATCATTATTCAACTATAGGACCCTTTATTGGAGACATGACATCGAAAACTTTAGATGCCTTTTGGTAAGGAGAGATTATGACATTATTTAAGTGGATTATAGCTGCCATAAATCTATTGTTATATCAACTGAACAACCTTATCAACCCCTCCCCTCTCCAAGAAAAAAGGTAGAAAAACTTTTGGGGAGTATCTTATGGGGCAAGAATTAAATAATAAAATAAATCTCTCATTCATAGAACATGGCAATTAGAATAAATTATATCTTTTTAAAATTTGCTCCTCAATATATTCAAGTATTTATATATAGACCAAAAATATTTAATATTTTTGGTACTTAAACCTGATTATATAAAACCAGTAGGCTGCATAAAACAAGTAGCACACATAGAAAAAAAAAGATTTTTTATGAAACAATAACAAAATTTTGACAAGGTTGCTCTAAAAACTAAGCATGAATGTATGCAATTTGCATTGGGTCATTGGTACCATCACTCGGGGCTGTCTGACAATAAGTTTTTATATGTATGTATGTATGTATATTTTTTGTTTTTTGGGTTTTTTTTTTTTTTTTTTTTTTGACAGAGAGAGAGATCACAGGTAGGCAGAGAGGGAGGCAGAGTGAGAGAGGGAAGCAGGCTTGCCGCTGAGCAGAAAGCCCAATGTGGGGCTCAATCCCACGACCCTGGGATCATGACCTGAGCCGAAGGCAGAGGCTTTAACCCACTGAGCCACCCAGGTGCCCCGCATGTATGTATTTTGTAAATCTCATGTTGTTTTTCATGTTTCCAATCTGCTTTGTCTTGTGGGTGATGGTCTTTTTTATATAAGGTTAGAAGTGATGTTAATGGGAGCACCTAACAGAAATACAGAAAGTATCCACCTTGTCATTACTAGGGCACAAGATAAAAGTTCCCTCTTAGCAAAGCACAAAGAGGAAATCAGAAGAAGTGATTTAGTATTTTCAGCAGGAAACCAAAAAAAATGCGTTTTGCAATTTACTGTTTCCAAGTGAGAAAGCAAAGCATGAGTGTTTCATCATGGGCAAGGTTCTCTTTTAACTTTCCAAAATTTATGTACATTTCTATTAATATCGCAAGTAAAGAGTGCTAGCAACTCAAATTCAAAGCAATATTGAAGAGAAAAGTTAAAGGTCAACATTCAGTAGTATTTTTGTTGAAATACTATCAATAGAAAATCTCCATTTTAGACTCCTCTAGTTCATAGATATGTTACCTCTAAACATTGTATTTCTTCCTAAAGATGATATTTCATTTCACCTTCTATCTAAAAGAGTAAGGATTTTCCTCCCTGATAAGTGAATGTAATTAAAGTGAATATATTTAAAAAGGGACGCCTGGGTGGCTCAGTGGGTTAAAGCCTCTGCTTTCGGCTCAGGTCATGATCCCAGGGTCCTGGGATCAAGCCCCACATTGGGCTTTCTGCTCAGCGGCAAGCCTGCTTCCCTCTCTCACTCTGTCTGCCTCTCTGCCTACTTGTGATCGCTCTCTGTCAAATAAATAAATAAAATCTTAAAAATCTTAAAAAGCCTCCCTTTTAAAATAAAGCAAGTAGTAACTCTATCCATTTTAAGCAAGCTATCTCCCTATATTAATGCATGTGTTATGTTTCTCTTTGCACGTCTGAAAATGTCTCAGTGAGTCTTCTTTGTCAACTGGTTATTAAAAATAGAGCATGATTTTCTTCCACCTCGCTGTTCTACTTTACAATGCTTTTAGAATCAGACCAGATCAGAAGTAGAAACAGTGTACAGATAAGTGGGAGAGAAGGATGGCATAAACAAGAATAAGCACATTTTGAAACTCATCAAGAACCTCAGTAACTGGTCATGAACATTCCAAAAGAGGTACAGGAATGATCTAATATGTACCAGCAGGAGTACAACGGTGCTTGCTTAAGGGTGTCTGTCAGGGCAGAGAGGGACAGAACTTGAGGCTGCGTAAACAAGAGTTCATAGACTCGGGGGCACATTCCCAATGTAGAGTTTAGCAACCAGTGAAGACCCAGAAAATAGGACAAGTTCACTGCTAGAGCGGCCCTTAAAAGCCTCGAGAGAATGATTGTCCACATTGAACAAAGTGGGATGGGAATGCCTGAGTTTCCCTGGGATACAGTTCTAGAAGGGGTCAAAATGGCTCAGTGAAACCAGACCACTCCATGAAGGATGCCCAGAGGCATATCCATTTACCAAAGTCATCAGGAACACCACTGGTGAAAGGGGCACTGGTACCATTTTGTACTGTAGAGACTTTCTTCTGTAGGCCAGGACTGATGGTAAGAAAGACGATCACAGAGTTTGGCTTGAGAGCAGTAGAAAAGATGGAATACCAAAGCAACAGTGAAGAGGTGGGAGTTTATAACTTCCAGAAGCCAAGAGACCACAATTACTATAGTGACCTGCATATCAGAAAGATCAGCAAGGATCTCCACCCCCAGGAAGTTAAGGAAATGGTTAGTAAAACAGAATGTCTTGGAAAGCAAAAGAGTTGGGCAGAAAATGGATTTGGATGCAGGTAGCTTTTTCTGTTCATTTCATATCACTTGTCTTGTATTTGTGTATCTTTTCCTCTCCTTCAAGGTATATTTATTCTCACAATATAAACATTTCCAAGATTATATTTGACAGAAATGTGTATATATCATATACACAGCCATATCCGTATCCTCCACCAAACTGAGAAAAGTCTAAGGGGTAAAACAAAATCACCAGCGTCCATTTTTCTCTTTATAAATTCTACCTTCATTGCTTGGTGTTTCTCTCCACCATTTCTTGGCACTCAATAACCTTTTCTGCCTTTATTCATTCACTCAGCAGATGTTCACTGAGGGTATATCACATGCTAGTTTTACTGGAGACACAAAAGTGAACAAAACAAAATTTGTGCCCATTTGGCACTTCCATTCTCGGAGAGAGAGAGAGAGAGAGAGAGAGAGAGTAGAGAAACAATCACATGAAGTACCAGGCAGTGATTGCTGCTCTGGAAAAATTCAATTGAGGTCAGTGGGATGAGCTGGCGGGGAGGTGTGGTTTTGTCGTATTCTCTTCTCCTCTCTGTTAAACAGTGGTTTTATTTATTTATTTTTTTAAAGATTTTATTTATTTTGACAGACAGAGATCACAAGTAGGCAGAGAAGCAGAGAGAGAGAGAGAGAGAGAGAGAGGAGGAAGCAGGGTCCCTGCTGAGAAGAGAGCCCGATGCGGGGCTCGATCCCAGGATCCCGGAATCATGACCTGAGCTGAAGGCAGAGGCTTTAACCCACTGAGCCACCCAGGCGCCCCTAAACAGTGGTTTTAAAAGGAACAGTTTTCATCTCAGTTTGCGGAGGTTGAAAAAGATTACTAAGGGAGAGTAGTATTTGTGATTTTCATTCATGGTGAAATGTAAGATTCCATCCTTTTTGGGTCCAGGAAGCATTTGAAGAGATCAGACAAAAGAACCTACTTCTTTTCTTTGGACCAGCCCTGAGTCCTCTGCTTATATATTACTAACCCCAACCCTTGCATCAATATTGTGAATGTTTTTATATAAATGATAAAGGTGATAAAAACAGAAATGATCTAAACTTCATTTTGATCCTTATGTCGGAGCACCCACGACAAAGCCAAAGTTTTCTCCAAACACACAGGTTTTTCTATTTCTATGCGATGATGTCTAGACAAGCATGCAGATAAGTCAACCAGACATCCAGACTCGAGTCTCCTATTTTGAATTCTGTGAAGCATTTAAACATTGCCAGGGTAAAGGGGCTGTCACTGCCAGTAGAGGCTGATGGTACCGGTTGTTTTGCTCAGATGGTAGCAAGGTAGTATTAGCTGCTACTTTTATGATAATCGTTAAGAATCTCACATACTGTTAAATTCGGTCACCACACTAATAGCCTAGTTTAGGCAAAGCCAATGCCACACTGATCTTCTAGTTCAGAGAATAGATATATTGTCTCCAAAATAATAGGTAGAATCAGTGGCCCTTCTTTCTTCCCCTCTTCAGCAGCACAGAGCATCTGATCTGGTTTTCTCTTGCTGTTTGAACAACAGTGATTCTACCCTGAACAGACACACCTGAGTCCTCATTGACATTTGCTGCTGTTCTGAAGAAGACATTGGACAGCAATTGAAAAAATTTAAGTGGAGTTATTTTATTTTTTTTTTTTTATTTATTTGACAGACAGAAATCACAAGTAGGCAGAGAGGCAGGCAGAGAGAGAGAGGAGGAAGCAGGCTCCCTGCCGAGCAGAGAGCCCGATGCGGGGCTCGATCCCAGGGCTCTGGGATCATGACCTGAGCCGAAGGCAGAGGCTTTAACCCACTGAGCCACTCAGGCGCCCCTGGAGTTATTTATTTTTTTTAAGATTTTTATTTATTTGACAGAGAGAGATCACAAGTAGAGAGAGAGAGAGAGGAGGAAGAAGCAGGCTCCCTGCCTAGCAAAGAGCCCGATGTGGGACTCGATCCCAGGACCCTGAGATCATAACCTGAGCCAAGGGCAGAGGCTTAACCCACTGAGCCACCCAGGCAGCCCATATAGTGGAGTTATTTAGAAGACCTCATGTCCCATGGCATTTTTTGGTCATGCTGCCTTTTTCTGGTAGCTGTGTAGAAGCACTAATAGGACAGGAGGCTACATAACCTCTGTGCCCTGCGATCAATTAAATGGCCTGGGCCTCATGCTATCATCTGTGAAATAAACCACACAGAAAAGAAATGGCAAAATCATACTAATCATATGGATTAGGGGATATTCTATTTTGGCAGAATTTCCAATTTCCAATTTCCAGATATATTTCAAACTGTAATTCATTTTTATTTGGAAAACGAGATTGTAACCTCAAAAAGACAGTAAACATGTACTGGAATTAGATGAGGGATTTTGTTAATATTTGAGACCAATAACATGTTGGAAAGCATTATCGTTGAATCATTGGGAATGCAAGAGTGCTGAGGAAGTCAACATTGCTTGAAAGGCGTATTTCAGATTGGGTCACATGCACGTTGCCGCGGCCACTTGCTGCCAAATCTATGCTAGGTGATGGGAAAGCGAAAGAACAATGCTGGAGTCGAATCCTTCCCTTAAATACTAGGTGCTGGTAGCTGTAGCCAGATTGCTTATGCTCTAACTTAAAATCAGTAAAACTCTCATTTATTTACTCCCATATAAGGGCTTAAAAACAAAAGAGGCCAAATTTGAGTATCTATAAATCAAGTTTTGCAGGGCATCTGAGTGGCTCAGTTGGTTAAGCAGCTGCCTTCCGCTCAGGTCATGATGCCAGGGTCCTGGGATCATGTCCCACGTGGGGCTTCCTGCTCCGTGGGGAGCCTGCTTCTCCCTCTCCCTCTGCTTGCTGCTCTGCTTGCTTGTATTCTCTCTCTAGTGTCAACTAAGTAAATAAAATCTTTATTTTTACTTTTTTTTTTTAAAGATTTTATTTATTTGTCAGAAAGAGAGAGGGAGAAAGCACATAAGCAGGCAGAGAGGCAGGCAGAGGCGGAGAGAGAGGCAGGCTCCCTGCTGAGCAAGGAGCCCCATGCGGGGCTCCATCCCAGGACCCCAGGATCATGACCCGAGTCGAAGGCAGTGGCTTAACCCACTGAGCCACCCAGGCACCCAAATAAAATCTTTAAAAAGATAAAAAATAAATAGACCTTTGGTACTGCAGTATGAGGTATGAGGAGAGAGGAAGCCTTCTATAGTCCTATGGTTAAGCCTCATGATATTTTAGTGAGTCTTTTAGTTAATGGATGTCTCTTCTGAGCTATAAATTTCAGAAGCATTTCTCAGTTTTGTTTTGTTTGCTTTTTTCCTTTCCTTTAGGTGGTACAGAATGGCTAGAATGGTCTATACTTGGCTATTTCCCTTCTTTCCCATGGAAAATTAGACTGGCTGGACTTGGTTATTTTCCTTCAGCAGGTGAGCTGGGTCTCCCAACACCCCAGCAGGTTCGACTCTGGTTAAATAGTTTCCCTTGAGGGCAGGCTTTGTTAAGGGGAAAGCAGTTTGCTCTGGTTAGTTCTTTTTCTTTTCTTTTCTTTTTTCTTTTTTTTTTTTTTTTGCTATCATTGTTTTTATTACTGTGGAAGATTTCAAACATTCACTAAAGTAAAAGGAATAGTATAATGATTTCCAAAATACGGAGCATTTCATCCTGAGTAATTATCTACATTTACCAACTTCAAATTTCCCCCGGCTCCTGCGCAAAACACAAGTGGAAGTTTTCTCCATTACTTATTGAGGAAACCTGGTCAACCTCCTGGAGGTCCATCTGGTGGCGGCCATTTTATGACTCTTCTCCGCTGGAGTTTTCAACTCTCAGTGTTGTTCGTGTGGAGCCTCTAGGAACTCAGCAACTGCACCTTGGGTTTTCCTACCCTGGTTCTCCTTCAGTGGTGGTTTCTGCTGGAGTCTCTACTGCGGTGAGTCGTAACTCCGGTGTCTTCCTCCTGTGTTCGTCTCTCCGGTTCCGGGGGGAAGGTGATTTGTTTGCCTGTGTCCTGTCTTCTCTTAGAGAGCCATGAAGAGTTGCTGATTTTTCAATCTGTTTAGTGTTTTCATTTGTTATAACTTAGCAAGAAATTCCAAGTACTTTACTTGCAGAGCTGGGACTGGAAATGAGGGTGGGTTTTTTTGTTTTTTTTTTTTTGTTTTGTTTTACATTAATAGATTTATATTTTAGACTAATTTGGGGTTATAGAAAAATGAAGCAGAAACAGCAAATTTGGTATGTATCCTTTTCCTCCACATATAGTTTCCCATGTTAGTAATTTCTAGTGATACCTTTGTTAAAATTGAATCATTACTGATATGCTGTCATTTCCTGAGGTACCTAGTTTATGTTAGAGTTCACTCTTCGTGTTGTATATTCTGGAAGTTTTGATAAATGTACAGTATCTTGTATATATTTCATTACAACGTGCTACAGAATATTTTCACTGCCCTGTACTTTCCTGTGCTCTATCTACTTATCTTTCACTCTTACCCCTAATCCCCAGCAACCACTTATTTTTTACTATCTCCATATATATGTCTTTTCAGAATGTCATTTAGTTGGAAGCGTACTGTATGTAGTCTTTGTGGACAGGCTTTTCCGTAATAAACATTCAGGGTTTCTCCCTGTTTTTTTCCAAAACTTGATAGTTTCTTTTTATTGCTGGATAATTTTCTGTTGTTAGGATGTAGCAATATATCTGTTCACCTATTATATAACATTTGATTGTTTTCCATATTTTACAATTACAAAGGAAGTGATAGAACATTTACGTGCAGTTTTTTGTGTGAACATAAGTTTTCAACTCATGTAAGTATTTAGAAGAGTAACTGATGGATATTGTGATAAGACTGTGACGAACGTTGTAAAAAAGACTTCCAAACTGTGTTCTACGTGTAAGTGGTCAAACCATTTCTCTTTCGTGCGAGCAGTAACAGAGTTTCTGTCGCTCCACATTCTCATCAGTATTTTGGTGCTGTCAGTATTTTGGGTTTTAATCATTCTTGATGCACAGTGGTATCTTGTTTTAATTTGCAGTTCCCTGATGCCCTAAGATACTGAGCAACTTCTCCTATGCTTTCATTTGCCCTTTATTTTCTCTTCTCAACTTGCGTCCCTTTTATGTACTTTTTTTCTTACTGTGTTAGCAAGGGCTTCCAGTACAGCGCTTAGTAAGGGCAGTGAAAGGAGATAGCCTTGCCTTGTTGGTGATCTTGGTGGGAAAGTATCTGGTTTCTCGCCACTAAATAGGACATTAGTTTTCATTTAAATCAACTTGATTACTTTCCCCTCTATGTCTAGTTGGAAGTTTTTTCTTTTATTAATAATTAATGGTATTACATTTTTCAAATAATTCTTCTGTATCGATACAGTTTTTCATGTCTAACATGTTGTGATGGATTATAATAATTAATTTTAAAATGTTGATACATCCTTATATACCTGGAATCCATTCCACTTGTTCGTGGTGTATAGCTGTTTTCATACAGGGTTGAATTTTATTTACTCATGTTTTCTTGTAGGTTTTTATATCTGTTTTCATGAAACATCTTGGTTTGTAGTTTTTCTTTTTTTCATGTTGCCATCCAGTTTTGCCATTGGAGTAATACTGACTTCACAGAATGACTTAGAAAGTGTTTGCTAACTATTTTTTGGGTAGATTGTAGAGAACTGGTATTATTGTTGAAATGTTTGTCAGAATTCACTAGTGAAACCACCTGCCACAGGTAATTTCCTTTAGGAAGGTTGTTAATCACTGAATTGGTTGTTTTAATAGAGATCTGTTCAGATTATACATCTTCTTGTGGGAGTTTCTTTAGATGATGACTTTGAGAGAATGTTCTATTTCATCAAGTTATCAAGTTGGTGGGCATAGAGTTGTTAATAATACTCATTTACTAATGTTGTAGTGTTCATGGGATCAGTAGTGATGGACACTTTCCAAATTCTGATATTTGTAATTTGTGTCTTTTGTAATTTTTTTCTTTGGTAACCTGACTAGGGGCTTATAAAGTTTACTGTTAAAGAAAATTGAAAAAGTAGTGGACCATAGTTTGTTTTGGTGAAGTTACAAGTGTTAGCCTGGCTAAAGCAGGAGGTAGAAAATATACCTGCTGAAGTTGCTTTAGGAGAACAAGTTTGAGACAGAATGTTAATACTGCAAGTGGGATGTTACTAATTTCATCTTACTAATGACTCTAAGAAGTTGAATTCAAAAAGGAGTCTAGCTGTTGGCAATCAGGGACTCACTGAAAGAAATAAAACACATGGGGCACCTGGATGGCTCAGTGGGTTAAAGCCTCTGCCTTCAGCTCAGGTCATGATCCCAGGGTCGCGGCATCGAGCCCCCTGCTCAGCGGGGAGCCTGCTTCCTCTTCTCTCTCCACCTGCTTCTCTGCCTACTTGTGATCTCCGTCTGTCAAATAAATAAGTAAAATCTTAAAAAAAAAAAAAAAAAACACACAGATTTTCTAGAACAATCGGCATGGAAATTTGGGACTATTTCTTATAAAATCATAACAGATCATTTTGAGAAGGGCAATGAATAACCTTTTACTACTTACAGTGCTGTCTTAGGCAAAGAGAACATAAAAGGAAGCATGTTTATAAAATTCATTCCTAATATATATGCATTAATTTAGTTCTTAAGGAGTATTTTCATTTGGACATCCCATTTCAGATTTCGTATAAACTGGTCAAATTAACAGAGCCTAGAAAAATTGAACCAACTATCTGAGCTACAGCCATCCAGCAGACTTCACATAACATGGGTTAAAAATAAATGTTATTTTTGTAATTCATGGAGAATTTGGTTGATTTCTGCAACAGAAAATAAGTTGTGTAGTTCAGGATAAGAGACAAAGAACCATTAAAACTATTATTTCTCTACAGAAATTCTAATCTTCCCAATATTTTAGGTATACTGTGCATTTTTTTCTCATTAAAAAATGCTATTACACTGGGCACATATGATCTTCTTCATGTTGTGAATTAGACCACATTTCTAGACTCAAAATTTTAGAGTCTAGAAAACTTAACAGAGGTAATTTTCTAGCTCCTAGGAAAGATGAGGAAAGACCTAGGTCTTCTGATAGTACAGTTAGTATTTTTAATTATTTTTTAAATTTTTATTTTTAATATTTTTTATTTTAATTTATTTTAATTTAAATTTTTTATTTTATTTTAAATATTTTAATTACACTAACTTTAAAAAAATATGTTATGCATTTTGTTATGCAACTATGTAATTTTACCTGGTTTATACTTATATTAGTCACTTAAATAGCAATACAAGAAATGAAAAACTTCTTCAAAGAAGTACTGTTATTATTAACTTCTTCATTGGTTTGAGAAGACCATAAATCATTCAGAAACCAGACTATGTGTGGTCATAAAAAGCACATAGATCACCTTGATTTTTAGAAAATATCACTGCATCTGGCTTCCTGATCTGTGTCGTAAATGACATTTAAGATACAAAGGAAATACTAGCGTTTCCTTCTGCTCCAAGAATTACATATCCTCTGATGTCCTTATATAGATTAAAACCTTTTAGAGGACAGAACTTTTTTTTTCTTTCAACACATTCACCATGGCTTTAAGAACAAATGGTAGATATGTAAAATTTTTAATTCATTAAGTGACCATATAAATGTAACTTTCGCTTTTCCTACTAAGATTGTGTTTAGTTTTGTTAAAATGGTACTAGTATATGCAGAGCCTAAACTTAAATTGTATTTATTTCTATGCATGAGAATTTTGCTTCTGTTTAAGGAGTACTAAATGAATAGCCCTTCTTGTGTTCTATATTGACTTTTTTTGTGATTACCTATTACTATAATATGTATGTATCTATCAGACAAAAACAAAAACACAGTTCTGACCTCAGAGTTCTTACATTATAGAATGATTTTAGTAAAAAGTGGGTATGTAGATAGTTGGTATTATTAATAAAAACTTTTAAAGGAATTTGATAAAATTCATTAATTCTCCAAAAAGGAAATAATTTCACTCTGCTTTATATTCATGAAATTTAATTTCATGGTTATCTGAAAAGTTCAAACCTGTCAGTGAAAAAAATGTCTTCAGCCTAATTAATGTCAAATTTTGAAATATACAGTCTATGCTTTGAATACTGATATTTCTGGCTAAGAATAACAAAAGTAAGACTTGGTAGAATTTAGGAGCGAACGTATTACCTTTTCGTTTCAAAAAATATTGGTCCATACTTGAAACTTTTATGTAAGTCTTCAGTGCTGCACCACTGCTACTTAAATCCGGTTCCAAGTGACTATACCATTGCTCCATTCTAAGAGGAGGTAATTTGTCCCTATTCCCTATAATCCAAAATGTAACAGTTCACCTGAAGATTGTTGAGGGACCCCTGAGGGTTTACTCCATGCAATCTCAAAATGATCATGCTTTCAACAGCAGAGGGAGACCTCTATATAGATACTCAAGTCCATTTTTTTCCCCAAATTTTTCTTCAGAATGCATAATGGACTTATGTGTATATAAATAGTTGTCCCATGAAAGGTTAACCTTATGTTTTAACTATCAAAATATTCCATTGTGCTGAACAAATTGTTTTTGTTTTGTTTTTGTTTTCTGTAATTGGCTACTACAATGTTTTTCAGAGTTTTTTAAAAAAATACTATCATGTCCAAATCCTCCTTGTGTGTTGGCTTTTCTAGTTGATCCATGTTTTTACCTTTGATCCTACAAGTCTTGTTCTCTCTCTAGAATTTAGGGATGTCTGCTTTGTCCTTAAAATCCAGTTAAATTAAATTCAAAACTATTATATTGAGTTAGGAACTGTGTTCAGTCTGAGGCCAAGTAAGATAACAGTACCCTATGAGTTTCCCTTGGGAGTGGACAAAAGAATATGAAAGGAGGCATGGAAACAAATAATTATTATAAGTTAGAGATAGGAAAATATTTGCTTTATGCGACTAAAAGATGACCTTGCTACTACTCTACATAAGAAAGGTTTCATGTTTATGTGCTACCAATAACCGTCTGATTATCTTATATAAAGCCATAATCTATAAATCTATATATTCCCAAACTTAATTTCATTAGGAGTTAAATTGTTTCCTTATTTTCTCCAAGTATTACAGCTTGAAATATATCACTTAATTTCTTAACTGACTCCTAAGAGTACAATATACTTTAATAAATGGGTCAAGAGCTATTTTTATGGTCCTCTTTGAAGCCAAGACTGTGAAGTCACCTCTCTTCAGTGACTCTGAAATTTCTGAGAAAGCATTACAGATGAATTAGAAACCCCACATATGTGCCATAATTTCCTGATAGTAGAGACCTCACACTGAAAACAGAGCTCAGCTGCTACATTTAATTTTGGAAAACCTCAGATAATATTGATATTGACAAGAGTTGGAGATACATGGGTGTGTGTGTGTGTGTGTGTGTTTATCTATATATATGGAAAACATGAGAATGAGAGCCTTAGATGATTATTTCTTATATGGTTTATTGTGGTGGTTGTTGTTTGGTCTTCATAATATCTTATTTTCAAAATGCCATTCTGGTTCTTATTTTCTTAGCTATTAAAATATTATTTTTTGGTATTATTTGACTTAGGACTATTGACTTACTGAACTAGCTATATGGTCTTGGATACACTGTTTAATATCCCTGGTAAGACTGAAACATGTTGTTTTGTTTCTGATCATGGGTAAGATGGTCTGTATTTCAGCATTAATTAGGGTATCAGCCATAGCTTTGGTTTCAGTTTTGCTTTTGAGATTTAATTTAGGAGGTTGAGAAAATTTACTAGTATTCTTAATTACTGAGCAATTTTATTGTGAATATATGTTGCATTTTCTCAAGTGCATTCGCCACATCTTTTGCAGTTAGCATATAATACTTTTAATTTTAATGGAATAAATTAAATATGTAGAAGGGTTTTTTTTTATGTTAACAACTTTGACTTACTCTGGGATTATTTTGTTCAACTAGCTTCTTTAAGAATTTTTTTTTTTTTTTGGCTAAGTAATCTCAATACCCAATATGGGGTTTGAACTCAAATCATGAGTCACATGATTTACCCACTGAGCCAGCTGGGCATCCCTCCACTAATGTGGAAGTTTATATCCTAGATTGGACTCCTTTTTTCCTTTTTCTTTATTGCATTTAGTGCTAAGCACTAATTAGCTTATGAGACAACTCTTAATAAGTTGTGTTTTCCTCAATTATTTTTGAGGTTTTTTTATTTTCAGACCCATGATCCATTAGAAATAGGTTGTATAATCTTCAAGCATGTGGAGATTTTCTAGATTAATACTACTTAGTGGCTTAGAATTGGATACTACTGTAGTACAGAACAAATTCTGTACAAATTCTCTTCTAACAAAATGTGACTGTTTTGTGGCTCAGCATATGGCTTTTATCACTGAGTATTTCCAGTACATTTGAAAGAAATGTGTATTTTACCAATATTCAGTGTGATGTTATATAATATCAGTTGAGTCAAAATGGTACAGCTCTTCCAATCTGCTATATATTTACTGACTTCCTTTGCCTAATTAAAGACTGGAGGAAGGATATTAATGAGACCCCCTCTCTCTCTGCCTGCCTCTCTGCCTACTTGTGATCTCTGTCTGTCAAATAATTAAATAAAATCTTTTAAAAAAATGACTTTTTCATCTGCCAAGTTACTCATCTGGGATTGAAGGGTAGAGTGCCTGTTGCATTGTGTAAGGTTCAGCCACCTGTTAACTTTCTCCTGTTCCTCTGCATACATCCTTACTTTACCAGGCCCCTTGCTGTCCCTTAACAACAAGTGACCCTTACTTCTCCTGCCTCAACTCCAGGGACAGACAGTAATTTCCCATGTTTAAATTTCAGCTCTTTTCCTCTTAACAGCATTTAGGGAAGTTTCTTCCTGTTCTCACTTCTCTGTTAGAGGTTAAATCCACCATGGGTCTCATCTAGCAGAGGACTTGTTACTTTTCTGTACTCACAGGGTTTATATTCCCATGTCTATTTTCTAATGGTTTAAAATAACTGTGACTTTAAGTATTATTTGTCTTGAAATAATTACTGGGTCTTAAATGGCATTCTTTAGTGATTCTTTACTAGCCTGGTACCATTTTAAAATGGCACTTGGAGATCTGGTCTTAAATTAGTTGTACTTGAAACTACTGTGAAAATCAGTATATCAGTACCTGTGCTAAAATACCCAGTGTGAGTATTTTAGTCACTCCTAACTGCATCCCCCCAAATATAGTTTCCTTGAGCAAACTGTTGAGAATGGAAGAAGAAGAAAAAGGAAAAGACCGTGTAACATGTATACTGGGAAATACAGGCTTATGTTTTCTAAGGAATCAGGCAATAAGCCTTCCCAACTGAGTCTAATAGACACTGAAAAAAATACAAAGTTGATAAGTTTGGGGCCACTCATATAAACATTCATTCCTGCTATTAGAGTAAAAATAAGAACGAGTCATCTTATAGGAGGTCATTGAGTGGACAATTCTTATATCTTGCTAAACATGTATTAAATTACTCTGATTATATACTATGTAAATCGAAAAAAAGGGACAATCACCAAAAAACAATGACAAACATATAAAGGACATCGGGGTGTATCTGCTTGACCAGTAAAAAGATCTGTCAATCTGAGAAGAGGGAGCCAGGCCACACTTTAGAAAAGGTAGTTGATTAATAATCAGAAGACAACTTATTTTGGTGAAGTCCCATTGTTTTATTTTTACTTTTGTTTCCCTTGCCTCAGGAAATATATCTAGAAAGAAGTTGCTATAACCAATGTCAGAGTTTACTTCCTGAGTTCTCCTATAGTACTTCCATATTCTCCTATGGTTTTATGTCTCACATTTAGGCCTTCAACCCATTTTGAATTAATTTTTGTGTATGGTTTAAGAAAATGGTCCACTTTCATTCTTTGGCATGTTGTTGTCAAGTACTTTGTCAAAATAAAACCTTCTGCACAGTGAAGGAAACAACAAACTAAAGGCACATTGCAGAATAGGATAAGCTATTTGCAAGTGACATATTTGATAAAGGGTTAGTACCCGAAATATATAAAGAACTTAAGAAATTTAAAACCCCAAAATGAATAATCTAATTAAAAAATGGGCACGAAAAAAAAAATTTAAAAAAAATGGCAGGAGACATGAACAGCCCTTCTTCCAAAGAAGACCTACAAATGGCCAACACGCACATGAAAAGATACTCAACATCACTGATGATTAGGGGTATACAAAACTACAATCAGCTATCAACTCAAACCTGTCAGAATGACTAACGTCAAGAACAGATGAAATAACAGGTGTTGGCAAGGATGTGGACAAAGGGAACCCTTCTTGCATTGTTGGTGGGAGTGTAAAATGGTAAAGCCACTCTGGAAAACAGTATGGAGTTTGGTTAAAAAGTTAAAAATAGAACTACTGTACAGTTCAGCAATTTTACTACTATTTACCCAAAGAGTCCAAAAATACCAATTCAAAGGGATATGTGGAGCATTATCTACAATAGTCAAATGACAGAAACAGTCCAACCATCTATCAACTGATGAATTGGGTGAAAAGGGGTGGTGTGTGTGTGTAATTTCATTATTTTTATGGCTGAGTAAAATACAGTGGGATATTACTCAGCCATTAAAAAAAAAAACAAACAGAACTTGCTATTCACTGTGACGTGGATGGAGCTAGAATACATAATGCTAAATGAAACAAGCCAGTCAGAATAAGACAAATACCATATGATTTCAGTCATGTGTAGAATTTAAAAATCATGTAAGCACAAGTAAAGGAGAGAGAGAGACTAAGAGACAGACACTTAACTATAGAGAAAGATGGATGGTTACGAGGGGGAATGGGTGAAGTAGGTGATGGGGATTAAGGAGGGCACCTGTCATGATGAGCACAGGGTAGCTTACAGAAGTGTCGAGTCACTATATTGTACACCTGCAGCTAATATTACACTGTATGTTAAATAGCTGGGATTTAAACAAAAACTTAAATTCATTTTTAAGTTACTTTTTTAAGTTCATAGTAGAACACAAATTCATGAAATTCAAGCAAAAATTCATAAGGAAAGAACAGAGATGAGAGGAAAAGAATGTAAGAGAAAAAGGAAGTGAGTGAATAAAGCAAAATTTAAATTATTTAGTAATAAAATAATGCATTCATGTAGTTATTGTAAATGAGGCAGAAATTGAGCTTTCAAAAATCAAAAAGACACTAATGATTGAAAATAGTGTGGAAGAAAAACATGGCTGTCAAGGTGGTAATATTTCCAGAATAAGAGTTTTTTAAGTGATAGATGATAGAACAATTGGAACAGACAAATGTAAATCATAATTTGGAGATGAATGTAACATTTAAGACAGTTTTTTATTTTTTTGTAATAGTCTTACTGTGTTTTAGAACATTTTTAACAACCACAGAAAGAATAAAGAATTATTCTTACCAGGCAGAAATAATCCTGGTTTTCAAGTACAAAATTCTACAAAATTGTCATCATATCAAATTTATATTTTCAAATAGAAATTACTCTAATTTTACAATTAACATAATAAAGACTATTGTGTTTACTATTCAGAACCTAAAACAATAGCTTCGATATAGTAGTTGTTACTAAACATTTATAAATGAATAGAGTTTTTGTTGAAAGGACTATCATTTATAAAAGCAAGAAAGGAGAACACATCTGTAATCACACTGCAGCTATAGTCAGTGTTAATTTTTGATCTATAGCTTCCCAGACTTGTGTTTATCATAAATGTGTATGTATATTTAGAATGACACTATATCTACACTAAAATGCATATTTAGTATGATTTGAATATATTCCTCAATCCTTCTAAGCACAATATTTCAGAGGTTCTCAAAGCCCAGGCTAGGTTGAAAGAGTTCAGGATGTTTAGCTTCAACTGTGGTGGATCCCAAATATTTGAGGAGCTGAACAAAAACCACTGCATGGGCTTCCCCATTGTTCTGTGATCTCGCACATGCTTGAAAATGAAATCTGGTGCTTTCCTCCAAGGGAAAACATGAATATGGGTGTCCTCCAGCAACTCTGAGTTACATATAAAAATGTTTATTTTGGGGGCGCCTGGGTGGCTCAGTGAGTTAAGCCTCTGCCCTCAGCTCAGGTCATGATTTTAGGGTCCTGGGATCGAGCCCTGCATCGAGCTCTCTGCTCGGCGGGAAGTCTGCTTCTTCCTCTCTCTCTGCCTGCCTCTCTGCCTACTTGTGATCTCTTTCTGTGTGTCAAATAAATAAATCTTTTTAAAAAGCTTATTTTCTTTTATTTCTTTCTCTTGCTTTCTTTCAGTTTATTTCTTTGAAAAATGGTTTGCTTTCTATTTAGCCCATCTGCTGTCATAAGAAAACTCATTTTTGGGGTGCCTGAGTGGCTCAGGTCATGATCTCAGCGTCCTGGGACTGAGTCCCACATTGGGCTCTCTGCTCATCGGGGAGCCTGCTTCTCCTCTCTCTCTGCCTGCTTCTCTGCCTACTTGTGACCTCTCTATCAAATAAATAACTAAAAAAATCTTTAAAAATTAAAAGAAAACTCACTTTTTTTGGATAACTATTTACCTTGCCTATCTTAGAAAGGTGTAGAAGAATACAGTAGAATGCCCTATTTGAAAATACATTAGAATGTAATTCATTTTAGAGTAATGATTATCAGTTCCAAGAAAGAATCCTTCTACGATTCTCCATAAAATATGGCATACACAACTTCATCAGGCACAGACCTATTTTACTGCTATCCCAGTAAAATGATCTGTGTAGCTTTTATAAAATGTTATACTAAATATTCTTTATGCTAAAAAATGAATCTTAAGCTCCCAAACCATACAATGTGTAAAACATCAATGATAACATAGTGCCTGAGTTAATCTGATATGAATCATAGTGTTCTGATCCAACACAGTGTGCATCTCTCACAGGTGCACTACGAACGGCGTTGCAATCTGTGGCCAGTAGACATATTAAATCCTTGATTTACCGATGTACATTTTATAGTTAGAGGATTCATGTCTTAATTCTGCTTAAACAAAAAATAGCCATACTGGTAGTGGTAAGAAATGTTTCTTATTGAAGTGTGAATCAAAGCAGGAGGTAAAATGAAGTGGTGATCATTTCAGCTCTTTTCTCAGGACATTGTCTCTCACAGTAATGGAAACGTGCTGCAAGAAGTACTGGAATGGTTTTATATGTAATTTATCTCAGTGTGGATTTGTTTAATCCGAGGTGGCTAAATTGATGAATGCACACACTAGAATACAGTCAACACCAACATGTATCTTTCTTTGTGCGTCTCTACAGTAAGAGAGTGAATGAAAAGACCGAGGTGGGAAAGTATCAAGTTCTGTTAATAAAGATTTGGAGCGTGCACAGAACAATAGATTTTTTAAAAATTTTATCTTTTTAAAATTTCTTTTCAGTGTTCCAGAATTCACTGTTTAGATATTTTAATGAAGAAACATAGAAAAGTATAAGCCACTTAAATGAGAATTCTGAGCATCAATTTCAATATTGTTTATAGCTGAATTTGGAAAGAAGTATTTAACCTGTATCTCTAAAACATAAACATGTGCGATAAGTCTCCTCAGGTGCTCACGGAGAAAGAAGTAATGTACTGGTGTTTTAACTGAAACCTAGTTCAACAGTGGGTAGTAACTTAAAACTTTCCTCTGTCAACAAAGAATGATTTGGGCTATTTCCTGAGTATATGCACCACCTAAAAATTTGTTTAAAAAAAAAAAAGTGTAGCAGGGCACACAGTATTTTCTCTAAATTTTTTTTTTTAAAGATTTTATTTATTTATTTGACAGACAGAGATCACAAGTAGGCAGAGAGGCAGGCAGAGAGAGAGGAGGAAGCAGGCTCCCCGCTGAGCAGAGAGCCCTATGCGGGGCTCGATCCCAGGACCCTGGGATCATGACCTGAGCTGAAAGCAGAGGCTTTAACCCACTGAGCCACCCAGGTGCCCCTATTTTCTATAAATTAATGAAATAATGTGGTACCAGAGAAGTGACCTTCATTTGTTTTTTTCATAAAGTATTACTCAGAGCAATTCTATTATATATTTTCTACCCATCTTTGTAGCATTATATTTTTGGTAGAAATATTCCTAGAAACCTACACTTTAGTCTATTTGGCCCAATGATCGTGACACTTAAAAAAATTACAGTTGTTAGGTTTATTTGAATTATCTGTATGTAGCAGCGTTTAGACTTTTACTCGTAAACACAAATCTGGTTGAACTCAAGATCAGTCAGTAAAGCGACTGCCTTCCACTCAGGTCATGATCTCCAGGTCCTGGGATCCAGCCCTGCATCGGGCTCCCTGCTCAGTGAGGAGTCTGCTTCTCCTCCTCCCTCTCCCTCTGTGTGCTTGCTCGCTTGCTCTCTGTCTCTCAAATACATAAATAAATCTTTAGAAAAACCCACAAGCCAATACCTTCTGTGAGACAGTCTCATGATCCCTAAAAATGCAAGGATGTAAAACTCAGGTTAGGAAAACCTGAAAGCTAGTTCTTACATTTTTAGTGCTGTTACTTCATGTGTGTGCCGTGTGTGTGTGATACAAATTAAAATCATACAAAAATACCTGCTGTTACATAATATGTATGTAAAATTATTTTTACATAATACACATGATACCTAAATATTATGGTTAACTTTACTGGGAGATAAAAAATGAGAAGGCTCCTATATATAAAATACTTGTTGAGCGACAGGCCACAGATTTGAAATTTCAGCAGTAAAATATTTTTCATTTGGGTTAAAGTGCATTTTCCAAAACTTTCACCAAAACCAATTTACTCTGTTACCCAGCCTCCCCCAACATAGTGATATATTAATAAATAATGAAAATTACCATAGACTAATATATTTTAATCTAGTTTTATTTAGCACGTGCTTGATGAGTGAATGGTAACTATAAGAAACAGTCTCTGATAAATGTGCCAAGGTCATAGTGACAGAACAAATGCTGTACTGATAAGAAAAAAAGGATTGCAAAGAAGTGTCTGTCAGGAGCTGAGATTTGTATCCAAGCTTTGTTTTGAGAAACAGGATGAACGCACTAGGGTATACCTTCTGCCTGTACAACACACACATGTACACGCCTGTGTTCACACATGTGCTTATGTGTGTGTACACATACTTTTGATCTTAAAATCATCTAAAATTCTATACAAATATATAACCTATAGACCAGTTAAATTCAATAGGGGATATACCTTTGTACATATTTATCAATATATACATCTAGTCTATTAACATCTGAACTCAAATAATTTTATGGTGATTAAATGTCAACATAATAAATAAAACCACTTTCTGATGGAGACATAGTACTCCATAGTATATATGGACCACATCTTCATGCATTTGTCTGTTGAAGGGCATCTTGGCTCTTTCCACAGTTTGGCTACTGTGGCCATTGCTGCTGTGAACATTGGGGTACAGATGGCCCTTCTTTTCACTACATCAGTATCTTTGGGGTAAATACCAGTAGTGCAATTGCAAGGTCATAGGGTAGCTCTATTTTTAATTTCTTAAGGGATCTCCACACTGTTCTCCAAAGTGGCTGCACCAACTTGCATTCCCACCAACAGTGTAAGAGGGTTCCCCTTTCTCCATATCCTCTCCAACACTTGTTTTCTCTCTTGTTGATTTTGGCCATTCTGACTGGTGTAAGGTGGTATCTCAATGTGGTTTTGATCTGAATCTCCCTGATGGCTAGTGATGATGAACATTTTTTCATGTGTCTGTTAGCCATTTGTATGTCTTCTTTGGAGAAGTGTCTGCTCATGTTCTCTGCCAATTTTTTGACGTGTTTATCTGTCTTTTGAATGTTGAGTTTGAGTTGTTCTTTACAGATCTTGGATATCAGCTCTTTATAGCATCATTTGCAAATGTCTTTTCACATTCCGTGGGAATGTTTGTTTTGTTGACTGTTTCCTTTGCCGTGCAGAAGCTGTGTGTGTGTGTGCAGAAGTTTTGATCTTGATGAAGTCCCAAAAGTTCATTTTCACTTTTGTTTCCTTTGCCTTTGGGGACATGTCTTAAAGAAGTTGCTGTGGCCAGTGTCAAAGAGGTTACTGCCTATGTTCTCCTCTAGGATTTTTATAGATACCTGCCTCATGTTGAGGTCTTTTATCTATTTCGAGTTTATCTTTGTGTATGGTATAAGAGAACGGTCATGTTTCCTTCTATTCATAGCTGTCCAATTTAAGGGAAAAAAATTCTTACTCTTAGGTAAAATAAGATAGCCCATATATAGTACACCGTATTTGAAACTTATGTTCCCTGTGTTTCAATAGTAATCAGAGTTCTGATCTTCAGAGAAACTTAGGTGAGATAACCTTAAAGTCCTCAGATTCTAATTACTGAATATAATTAAAACGTAAGCTTTGGTGTTGGTAATTTTTCAGTGGATACCATGATCAACTAATCAACTACTTTAGATTAACTAATCTGCTTCTTTATGTTTTTACCAGCATTCTTTTTTTTAAGATTTCTTTATTTATTTGACACAGAAAGAGAGATCACAAGTAGAGAGGCAGGAAGAGAGGGGGAAGCAGGCTCCCCACGGAGCAGAGAGACCGATGCCAGGACCCTGAGACCATGACCTGAGCCGAAGGCAGAGGCTCAACCCACTGAACCACCCAGGTGCCTCTTTTACCAGCTTTCTTGAAGACTGAGGCTACAGGTGGATAATTTTCTCTCTCCTACCCATTGGGGGAGATAGCAAATTACCTCATGTACATACTTGGCCTTTCTAAATTAGTTTAGAAAAATAATTATAGTCTAGATAAAGCTAAGGTTCTTATTTCCTAAGAGTAAAGGAATAATAAAGCAAATTAATATATTATTTCTAAAGCCTACATGGCCAGAGGTATGACATAATCTATGTTTAAATTTTAAATTTTTTTTTTTAAGATTTTATTTATTTATTTGGCAGAGAGAATGAGAGATCACAAGTAGGCAGAGAGGCAGTCAGAGAGAGAGGAGGAAGCAGGCTCCCTGCTGAGCAGAAAGCCCGATGTGGGTCTCGATCCCAGGATCCTGAAGATCGTTACCTGAGGTGAAGGCAGAGGCTTAACCCACTGAGCCACCCAGGAGCCCCTTTAAATTGGTTTTCAAAAGTCTTTTAAATAGAGCTAAAACATGACACAGACACAAAAAAAATCTCCATTTTTAGCATCAGAGGAAACTATTTGTATGTGTATATCTTCTAGACCTCACACCCATATCTGGGCTAAAGAAAATGTTGAATAATGACTTATTAAAATAAAAGAGAAAAAATATTTAAAACTCTAGTAAAAAATTCACCCCTATATAGCCTTCCCTTTTCTTTTTTTTTTTTTTTTTTAAAGATTTTATTTATTTATTTGACAGAGATCACAAGTAGGCAGAGAGGCAGGCAGAGAGGCAGGCAGAGAGAGAGGGGGGAAAGCAGGCTCCCTGCCAAGCAGAGAACCTGATGTGGGGCTCAATCCCAGGACTCTGAGATCATGACCTGAGCTGAAGGCAGAGGCTTAACCCACTGAGCCACTCAGGCGCCCAGCCTTCCCTTTTCTAAACAATGTATTTTAAATATTAAACTCAGTCATTATTCATATTAATTTTGCTTTTGGTCTCTAGGGATCCAAGAAATAAAAACTGTAGGAAAAAAAATTAAGAGAAAAAGTCAAGACTTTAGGAGAATAAAAATAGAGTAATTCAGATTTTTCTTCCAGAAAGGCATATTTTTGTTCTTTCTCTAAGCACACCACTTGTTGAAGGCCCAACTGCATAACTTGTAGGACCCAATAGAAAATAAAAATGTGGGGCCTTATGTTAAATGTCTAACACGTACAAGACAACCACAGCAGATCATGAAACCGAGTGAGAGGTTCTCCTCAGCTTCTAAGTCTCACACCCATGAAACCTCCTACTTAGGTATTTTCCATGTGATTGCTTCTGATTGTAAAATGGCTTATCAATTCTTTGCCTTCTTCCATTTTATTTTATTATCTTATTTTATTTTAAAGATTTTATTTATTTATTGGACAGACAGAGATCACAAGTAGGCAGAGAGGCAGGCAGAGAGAGAGGAGGAAGCAGACTCCCCGAAGAGCAGAGAACCCCACGAGGGGCTCGATCCCAGGACTCTGGAATCATGACCGGAGCCAAAGGCAGAAGCTTTAAACCACTGAGCCACGCAGGCACCCCGCCTTCTTCCATTTTAAAACCACACTAGCTCTTATTAGAAAGTAGATGAATATTGATTAAAATCACTAAACATGTTCGTAATTTTTAATGTGAAAGAAGTATAATGTTATAATCTATTTGGTGAGTTTATTGGTTGGCAGATATATTCAAGAATTATCCTTGATTAATTCATTATAAATACTGGCTCAAGTAAAGCCAATGATGATCTTCCTAGTTGAATTGATGTCAGTTGCTCTGTAATTGATTTATTTAGATAAAATCATTTAGCCCTTGTCTATTGCACTTAAGACAGTATTTTATCTAACACCACTGCAATGTGAACTAAGTTTTGTTATGTACCCACTGACAAATTGAGACCAGTTATATGTAATAAAGAAATGCACGCTATAATATTTATATGCAAACTGTTAAATTTGAGTACAGGCAGAACATGTGAATAAATTGAGAGTAAGTAAAGGTCACTACTGAAAATGATAGATGTATTTTAAATTAACATAGGAAAATTATCCCTTTATAGCCCATAAAAATAAATTTTGCCTATATTTGAAGTATATCTGTAATAAGTTATTAATTTCATAATTAAAACTTCAAAAACAAACATGTATACAGTACATTGATTTGTTTTTTCATATTTAATATACAACGGGTATATGCATGGCACAAAAAAAATGAGGGATCATAATTGAAAGCCAGAGTCCTAGCCCAGTCCAGTGCTACTTCTCACCAATCTGACTGTTACCTCCGTATCACTGAGTAACACGGTCTATGTTTTTTGTCTTTAGAAATTTTCTCATGACTTATTTCTGGGATGGCTAAGAGTGCAGATCAAATTCACCATCCTGTCACTACTAGTATCATTTAAAATTTTTTACTTCTGGGATATTTAAAAGATACATTGTAACTTCTATTTTTTATCCTAACTGGTTTACATGCTGCCTCTTGATTTGCCTCTCAGATGAAGAAAGTTCCTCTGTCTAAGGTTCTTTCTCCTTCCCATCCTTTTCTGGCAGTTACAATCTTTGCTTTCATGTTGTCTAGGTTGATTAAAATTTACACTGCGGAATATAGAAGTTTCCTGCCAAGATGAAAAGTAATAAATGTTGAAATTCTGTGACTTAGAACCATGCTACTTGCACAGCAGTAGTAGACTGATGGCAAAGTTGTTTCTGTGTGGGTCAGTGTCCTAGCTCTGAGCTGCTCAAGAATGGAACTTACATCTTGTTGAAATGGACTCTGTCTTCTTACTCGTCATCAAGGTCTCAAAAGTGTGATTTGTTACAGTTGTTTTATGTTCGAATCAGTTTTGTCTTGTTTGTCTTTTTCCAGAATTTCTATTCCATCTTTATGCTGTCCTTCTCGATTGAAGTCAAGTGAGCTTTCTTTAGCATGGACGATTTATTCCATACATATTTTTGGTATCTAATCAGTTCCTTTTCTTTAAGATGATTTTTCCTTTAGATGTCACTCAACTTATGTTCTTATTTTAATGTTGTATTTCAAGGTCTCCTTAGTGCACATACCAAGTTACCATTTCCATTTTGCTGGAACTCTAGGTGAACGTCACTGTTGTGGGTACAGCCTTCCTTTATTTTATTTTTCACTTGTATTTCTCTTATTAATATGTTCAGACAGCATCCTTAAAAAGAAATAAGGATAGGGAAAGAGGCAGGCAGGAAGATACGCAGAGTGTGGAAGACACAGGAGGACAAAAAACATAGGAGGTACAATTTCTGTCTGGTGGTCTTGGTAGACAGAGAATTTGGGGTTCCAAATCGTATTTTACAATCAAAATGTTAAAGATACACCACAATTGTATTTGTAGATTCCACTCTGATGAAAATCTGATGCAGTTCTCATGTACTTTCTCTCTAGAAACTTAATGCTCTGCATTTCAAAGCTATGTATCAAGGGGAAGATTTATTTAGTTATATTTTCCACCTATTCTCAAGGGCACTGAGCAGTCCCTTTTATTGTGAAATTTATGGGGTTCCCCCCCTCAGCTTTTCTAAATGCCTTCTCTTCATGCTGTAGGTATTTCTCCTTCTCCATTCCCCCCCTTCTCCGTAGCTCAAATTCATGCCATTCGTATATGAACACTGTTGGAATGCTGCATCAGGCTGCATTTCTCTCAAAATCAATCTTTCCTAGTTTTTTTTTAAACTCTAAATAGAATTTCGTTTTGGGGGGACATTTTTTAATGTTTAAACTTTTTAATTTACATAATGAGTATACAATTTTAAAACTCTTTCCCACCCCATCCTACTTTTTTTGTAGTTCATTTTGTATAATATTCAGGCATTATGTAACCAATACATTCTTTTTTTTTTTTTTAAGATTCTATTTATTTATTTGACGGACAGAGATCACAAGTAGGCAGAGAAGCAGACAGAGATAGGAGGAAGCAGGCTCCCCACTGAGCAGAAAGCCCCATGCGATGCGGGGCTAAATCCCGGAACCCTGGGAACCTGAAGGCAGAGTCTTCAACCCACTGAGGCACCCAGGTGCCCCTAATGAAAACATTCTTGAGTCATTCTGAAAATAGGAATTTGAAATGTTTAAATTTTCTCTTAAAGCCTGCAATTCTAATTGTTTTCATTGCTTTCATGCTATTAGTTCTTCTTGGTCTTTCCTTACTCTGCTGCTGATTTGCATCATGCGTGTAGCAATAGGAAGATAATTTGGATTCTGGAAGCAGCATCTACCATAGGATCTCTCATTCTTTCAGGAATTGTGATAAATTTCTGCCGAAGCATGTAGTTCTCCACTGACATAGGTAAAGTCTGTCCTCTGGGTTATCTCTGTCCTCTATGGAATCTAAAATGGCCAGACAAAGGATACAGGAACAAGAGTGTGAGTGGAGGGGTGTCACCTATTCCACTTGTTCCATATATGGACTTCCTAGAAACCACTCTCAATCCCTGCTCCCCCTGCCCCCAAGCTTTATGTCTGTCTTGCTTTTTTCCAGAGCTGGATCCAGGAGCGTTTTCAGATGTCCTGCCTGGCCACTTCCTCCTGTGCTTCATCAGTAAAGAAGTGTCCACCATCTCTAATTCTCCCATAAATAGATTTAATTCTGTTACCCACTGTGCTCCCCATCCCCAGCTCACTCATACATCCCCAGATTTCTTGACTGTGACAAGTATGCTTAATGACCCTCATTTTTAAGTAGGTCTAAAGATGGATACATGTCGATATATGTGCTCAGATCCCTCTTCAACAGTTACTGTTGTTCCTATTTTATCCATTCCTTTTTGGAATTTTTGATTTCCATTTTTTGATGAACTTTGTTATTTTGAAGCAACTGCCTATTTAGAAATAGCACAGTAATTTTCAACTAGGTATATTTTTTAAAGATTTTATTTGTTTATTTGACAGAGAGATCATAAGCAGGCAGAGAGGCAGACAGAGAGAGAAGGGGAAGCAGGCTCCCCGCCGAGCAGAGAGCCTGATGCGGGGCGTGATCCCAGGAGCCTGAGATCATGAGCTGAGCCGAAGGCAGAGGCTTAAACCACTGAGCTACCCAGGCGCCCCTAAATAATTTTTTTAAAAATGTATTTCTTGTTCTGTCACCCCTTCTTCTTAAATCTCCTGTTTTCATTCTAGGCTTAGTTTTTTCTTGACATAAACCACGTGTAACACTTTCTACCATATTCTCCAGTAGTAAACTTTCTTGTGCATTCTGCTATCTGGAAATGCTCTTTTTTCCCTTAGTCTTGAATGATAGCTTAGTGGCATATGAACACCTAAATTGTTATCACTGAGCATATGGGAAACATTCTCTGGGGTCTGGTCTGTATTGTAAACATGAATCCTGACATCGATCTAAATTTTTGTCATGTCCTGTTAAGAATTACTACCCTTTCTCTTGGTTTTAATGTTCTTTGCTTGAATTTTCTCCCTTTTTTACTATAATGTACAACCTGTGTGTATGTGTATGGAGAAAGATACATGTATCTCCCTATCTATATATTTATGGAGAGAATAACTTAAGCTTCCTTAATGTGAAGATTAATATTTTTCAAAAGTTCTAGAAAATTATTATTATTTGGGGTTTTTTAAAAAGGTTTTTATTTATTTGCTTGACAGAGAGATCACAAGTAAACAGAGAGGCAGGCAAAGAGAGAGGGGGAAGGAGGCTCCCTGCTGAGCAGAGAGCCCGATGCGGGGCTCAATCCCAGGACCCTGAGACCATGACCTGAACTGAAGACAAAGGCTTAACCCACTGAGCCACCCAGGCACCCCTAATTATTATTTGTTTTAATACTGCCTCTCGAAAAGTTCTTATTTCATTTTCTTCAATTTATACTGTGATTTTCCATTCTATTTTGGTGTCTCTTATCCCTTTTTTCCTATTTTTTATATTCTTTTAGAAATGATAGTTGTTAGATGTGATGGAACCACCAACTACTAATACATTGCTAACAGCGTTGCAATATATAAATGGATAAAATCAATACATATACACTTTAAACTTGTGCAGTGTTTTATGTTGGATAAATGTAAATGAATCTGGGGGAATCCCTATGGGCTGTGCTGAGGTCTGTTGATCCAGTGCTACTTATTTACTTTCCAGAGGTTATAAAGATATTCTTCAGTTTTGCCCATTTTTCTAAGTATTCTGAATTTTTAACTTACAAGAGCTGAATTTTTTTTTTTTAAGATTTTATTTATTTATTTGACAGAGATCACAAGTAGACGGAGAGGCAGGCAGATAGAGAGAGAGGGAAGCAGGCTCACTGCTGAGCAGAGAGCCCGATGCGGGACTCGATCCCAGGATCATGACCTGAGCCGAAGGCAGTGGCTCAACCCACTGAGCCACCCAGGCGCCCACAAGAGCTGAATTTTAACTTGCAGAAATTCTAATCATTATATTACCCATCTCCTTGCCAGTTTCCCTGGTGTCTAACTTTTTAATATATTTTCTTTTTTAGGTTTGTAAGCTAAGTCATTGTAGTCTTTGCAGATTTTCTGTTACTTTTTTTTTTCAGTGTTCCAAGATTCATTGTTTATGCACCACTTAGTTTTTTTAAAGTTTTTTTTTTTTTTTTTTTTTTTTTTAATTCCAGCATAGTTAGCACAGAGTGTTAAATCAGTTTCAGGTGTACAATACAGTGAGCAGTTCAACAATTCCATACGTCACTCAGTGCTCATAGTGGTAAGTGCACTCTTTAATTCCATTGCCTATTCCCCCCTTTTCCCCCACTCACCTCCACTCTGGTGACCATCAGTTGGCTCTGTATAGTTTGTTTCTTGGTTTGTCTCTCTCTTTTTTTCCCCCTTGTTCATTTTGTTTTTTAAATTCTACCCGGGGGTCATCTGGGTGGCTCAGTGAGTTAAGCGTCTGCCTTCAGCTCGGCTCGTGTTGCCTGGGTCCTGGGATCAAGTCCTGCATCAGGCTCCTTGCTCAGGAGGGAGCCTGCTTTCCCTCTGCCTGCTGCTCCCCCCACCCCCGCTTGTGCACGTACTCTCTCTCTCTCTCTGCCAAATAAAATCTCTAAAAAAATAATTAAAATAATAAATACCCATTGGGAGTTCTATGGTATTTATCTTTCTCCAGCTTCTTTCACTTAGCATTACACTCTCTAGCTCCATCCATGCTGTGCATATGGCAAGATTTTCTTCTTTTTATGGCTGAATAATAATCCATTGTGTGTAATATGTGGACACACACACACACACACACACACACACACACACACCCCTTCTTTATCCATTCATCTATCTATGGATACTGGCTGCTTCTGTAACTTGGCTATGGTAAATAATGCTACAGTAAACATAGGAGCTCACATATCCCTTTGAATTAGTGTTTTTGTATTTTGGGGATAAATACCCAATAGTGTGATTGCTGGATCATAAGGTAGTTCTGTCTTTAACTTTGTAAGGAAATATCATATTGTTTTCCACAGTGGCTGCACCACTTTGCATTCCTACCAACAGCGCACCAAGTGTCCTTTTCCTCCATATGGTCAGCAACACATGTTGTTCCTTGATTTTTGTTTTTAGTCCTTCAAACAGGGGTGAGGGGGCATCTCATTGTGGTTTTGATATGCATTTTCCTGGTCATGAGTGATGTTGAGCGTATTTTCATGTGTCTGTTGGCCATCTACCTGTCTTCTTTGGAAAAATGTTCATGTCCTCTGCCCATTTTTTAACCGAATTATTTGGTTTTGGGTGTTGAGTTGTAGAACTTTTCTTTAAATATATATATATATGTTGTATCCTAACCTTTTATCAGATCCATTGCTTGCAAATATCTTCTCCTATTCAGTAGGTTATCATACAGTTTTATTGATTGTTTCCTTTGCTGTGCAGAAGCTTTTTATTTGATGTAGTCCCGATAGTTTATTTTTGCTTTAGTTTCCCTTGCCTCAGGAGGCATATCTAGAAAAAGATTGGTACAGCCAACGTCAGAGATCACTGCCTGTACTCTCCTCCAGGATTTTTATATTCTCAGGTCTCACACCTAGGTTCTTAATTCATTTTGAGTTTATTTTTGTGTGCACTGAAACAAAGTGGTCCAGGTTCATTCTTGGGCATGTTGCTGGCCAGTTTTCCCAAGACATTTGTTGAAGAGACTGTTTTGCTGCCGGTCAGATATTCATTCCTCCTTTAGAAGATTAATTGACCATATAATTGTGCATTTATTTCTGGGCTTTCTGTTCTGTTGATCTGTGTGCCTGTTTCTGTGCTACTACTATACTCTTATTATAGCTTTGTAATAGAACGTGAAGTCTGAAATTGTGAGACCTCCAGTTTTTATCTTTTTCAAGATTACTTTGGCTATTTGGGGTCTTTTTTTGGTTCCATATAAATTTTGGGATTGTGTGTTCTAGTTCTGTGAGAAATGCTGTTGCTATTTCGATAGGGAATGCATTAAATCTGTAGATAGCTTTTGGTGGTATAGACATTTTAACCATAGTTGTAATTCTGGAACAGCTGGGTGGCTCAGTCTGTGAAGCACCGCCTTCAACTCAGTCAGGATCCTGGGGTTTTGGGATCTAGTCCCTCATCGGACTCCCTGCTCAGTGGGGAGCCTGCTTCTCCCTCTCCCTCTGCCACTCCCCCTGCTTGTGTGCACTCTCTTTCTCTCTTTGTCAAATAAATAAAATCTTTAAGAAAATTTAAAAAAAATACTTGTTCTTCCAATTTAAGAGCATGGAGTGTTTTTCCATTTCTTTGTGTTATCTTCGGTTTCTTCCACCAGTGTTGTATAATTTTCAGAGTACAGTTCTTTTACCTCTTTGATTAAGTTTATTCCTAGGTATGTTACTGGTTTTGGCATACGTTTTTCTATTAAGTTTCTGGGTGCTGTTCCTCCTTTATGGACAGTCTTGGATGCTATCTCTAATTGCGAATTCTTTTTTTTTTTTTTAATTTTGGGTTGTAAACTGATCTTAAATGTAGATTGGTTAATTTATGGCAGTTCTATGAAGACTTGATTGTGGAAATACCTTTCTGTAGAGCAGGTGGATTTGATCATATTAATATTTTGGCTAGCCAGTGTAAGTTCAGACTCTGACTTTTTGGTAGCATAGGCCAGAAGTTGGATTTTTTTTTTTTTTTCATAAGTGGCAATTTATTTTGTTTTTTATTCTCCTTCCCCTCCTATAGATCCTTGGCCCTGAGTGCATATTAGCCTCCCTCTTGGCTTCTTCATCAGTTGGGGGGAGCTCTGTCTCCTGTCCCTTGGGGCAGCCTCAGGAGAAATATGTAGAAATCGCACTTGCAGTTATTTTATAATTTTATAATTTTCTTATAATTTTCTTCCATATCGTCCATCATTGTGGGATCTTTTGGCAGAAAATGGTCTTAGTTCGCCATGCTGTCAGAGCATTCTTAAGAATTGGTTACCAAAAAAAAAAAAAAAAAAAATAGGTTACAAGTCGAATTTTCTGTTTCCCCACACATGAACATTTTTTGTTCTAGATTTTGCTAACTTTGTCTTTAAATGGCTAGATTGCAAGTACTTTGGCTTTGTGGGTCCTATAGTCCTGTATCTACTCTGTAATTATAGCATGAAAGCAGCCATAAATAATACACAAGATAACTGAGTTAGGCTGTATTCCAGTAAACCTCATTTATAAAATCAGCCACTGGGCTGGATTTTTCCCATAGGTCATATTTTGCTGACCTCTGGTTAAATGAAATTTTTATTCTGATTCTCTAAACAAATCATATGAATTTACAAGGGTTTTTTTAATGTGTACAAGTCCAAAATATATGCAAATGTGTATAATAGTGTCTGTGTGTGAGTATATGGATATGGGTGAGAGTGTGTTGGATGGGATTATGTGCATGCACCTGTGATTTTTTTTCTCTGGGAAAAGTCTACATCTTTTTTTAATGTGAAAATCCAAGGCTCAAAAAATATCAATGACATCATGCAAATATTCCTGAATTCTGAAACTCAAGAATTCCCTGATAATCTTTTATCTTAACACATTCCTTTTCCAGCATAAAAATAAGTCATTGTTTTTAAATGATTTTCATACTCTGCCCCCCCTTTTCACCTGAATGTGGGCAAGGAAGGGAGAGCAGGTGGGAGAGAAGTGAAAGGCAGTTGGGTAAGACAGATGAGAACATTATTTTTGGATAATTTTAAAAGCCATGACATGACATTTAAAGAACTTAAGGTCAACTTATTGAACAAAATACTTTCTCTCTCACTAATTTAAACTGCTGATTTTAACCTCCTATCAGCAAAACCACATACTTGATGTTTAACTTGTGATGGAGAGTTCAAACCACCAATCTGAACTGTTATTTTCACCATTAATTGTTGGCTCCAAAAATAAAAAACTATGCAATTATAGCTTTATCTTTTGAGTGCAGTACACACTTCTCTTTCTTTTTTCTTCCTTCCTTCCTTCCTCTCTTTATCTCTTTTTCTTTCTCTCTCTCTTTCTTTATCACTTGGGCTAAGATAGATCTACTAGTAAATGCAGGTGTTTATTTCTGATCTGCATCTTACAGAAATTTGATGAAGCAGAAGTTTGATTTAAATAGTCGAAGTTTCTCCTGTAATATTTCAGGGTAGGGTATATTTTATAAGGGTTGTGAAAAGTAATTTATTTTAGTGCTAATGGATTGAATTAATTACCCCTGCAAGGACATTTGTGTTTTAACAAGTGTATAGTCATAACCAAAGGAAATGTCATTATTTGTACTAGCAATAAAGGTTAATGGAAAAGTTGTTATCTTTTCAGAAAGATAGATAAGATGGATAGATAGATCAGAAAGAGCCTTTTGTGACCAATCTATGGGACTCCATCAAAATTTAGACTTCATGTGAGCATGGTGTGTGACCTTAGCTGCCTAAAGCAGGCCCAGTGACCCAGACCTGCTTTATCCAGAGCAGTTCTGCTTTCTTTGTTGTGTGGTGGATCCCCACTAAAGATTTCTTTGAATTAAGAGCTTTCTAGCTCAAGAAAGGGCAACAGCAGGCACCTGGGTGGCTCAGTTGATTAAGTGACTGCCTTTGGCTCAGGTCGTGATCCCAGAGTCCCGGGATCATGTCCCACATCAGGCTCCCAGCTCCATGGGGGGTCTGCTTCTCCCTCAGACCTTCTCCCATCTCAAGCTCTCTTGCTCTCTCTCTCAAATAAAAAAATAAATAAAAATCTTAAAAAAAAAAAAAAAAGGACAACAGCAGCAGCAGCAGCAACAAAAAACATTTGAAAGCCACTGGTCTAATTTATTTATGATTTGGAGCTGTCTACACCCGAGTTCTTGTCTCTTTTAAACATCCCTGAGGTGAGGAGGCAGTATTTGGAACAGATTATTTCTACCTTGTTTCCTTTTAACCATAGGACTAAGTTTTCAACCCAAACCTATCTCATTAATATCTCGAAAAAATACATTAGTTCATGGTGATACAGTAGCTCTATATTCTAGAGAACAAATGTTTGATGGAACGTATAAAAACATTTAAAAATATTCAGATCACCTGGGGAAAACATGTCTTTCAATTTACTTAAGGGGCATTTACTGCTAATTTTACTATACATGTTCATAGAAGACCTATTTTCTTTCTATTATATTTGGTGGGACAGAATGCAGTGTCCATGAGTACTGGAAACTTGCAACAATCTGAGAATGTGACTTTGGAGTTGTAGAATCAAGCCAGGGAGGATGTGCATAATTGGTGGAAATTTGCTTTATGACTTTCCCGAAAAATTGGTTCTTCCTTCTATGATTGTATTCCCAGAATACCCAATTATTTCAACCCAACGAGGTATACCAAAGACCTCTCTGTTCCAGTGATTCAATCATTAAAACTGTGTGACAGAAAGAAACTTGATTATAAGATCCAGTAGAGTTATTATTTCTTAGAATTTTTTTAGAAATGCCATTTTTTTCCTTGGGATATTATTTTTCTTGTGGGGAAAAAAAAAGCATTAAAAAAAGAACAGACTTCCCTTTTTTGCCCCCACCCAAGTAATCATTTTTAAGTTTAAAGCTAATTTTAATTTTAAGTTGATTACCACCCTTAAGGAGAAAGGAACTTTTAATAAACATTCTAGTACATATTTGTGGATGGAATTTTGTGTGCATTTCTTTTAGGCATAACTATAGGAGCAGAAATCTGAGAGCATATGAAATGCATTTCCAGTTTTCGTAGAGATTGCAAAAACATATTTTTAAAGAAGTACCAACTTGCACTTTTTTCAGCAATACACGAGAGTTACCATTCTCTATATTTTCTCTAAAACTTAGCATTTTTGTCATGATTATTGATCTTCACAAATCTGATGGCTCTGTGGTTTTAACATCATAGTACATCATAGTGGTTTTAACTGACACTTATCAAATGATCCAAAAAAACTGCAGTTTTTGTTGTGTGTGGTTACACATAGTCTCGTGTACGTTCTCTTTATACGTGTTTTCCTAGAAATATTGGGAATATACTTCTCCACTTTATCCATTGACTTTTACTCTCTTAATAGTTGATAAACAGAAGTTCTTACTTCTACTGTAATCCGTTAGTGGTTAACACATTTTGCATCCAGTACAGAAATTTTGATCTTCTCTAGTGTCATTGAAATGCAGCTTTCGTCTCCAAAAGTTGCATTTCATGCATGCATGATGTATATTTAAAATACATGGTGTTAGGGCACCTGGGTGGCTCAGTGGGTTAAAGCCTCTGCCTTCAACTCAGGTCATGATCCCAGGGTCCTGGGATCAAGGCCGGCAGAGATCTCTGCTCAGCAGGGAGCCTGCTTCCCCTCCTCCTCTCTCTGCCTGCCTCGATGCCTACTTGTGATCTCTGTCTGTCAAATAAATTTAAAAAATATATTAAAAAAAATAAAATACACGGTGTTAGACCTTGGAGTTCACTATGTTGTCTTAACGTGCCTCGGTGCACAGTTTAGGAACTACAGAGACAGTGAGAATTCATGTTTCTTCTATCTGCTTTAGCCGTTATTACCTTGAAGGAGTTTGCCAATAAATCAATTAGCAAAAAGATAGTAATGATTACTTCCTATGGTCTCCTCTTCAGACCTGTCATCATAGTCCCTATTTAATCTTGATAGTTATGGTTTATTATTTTTCCTTTGCATCTTATTTTTCTTGAACAAATGATTAAGGGCTTATTTAATTAGTACATTGTACTATTTAAAAAGTAAGGCTTTGTTTTGTTTAAATTTCATATTACACCTTTGTTTTTTATTTAGTTTTTTAAAAAATACTCAGCCTTTCATATTTATTTATTTTTATTATGTTCAATTAGCCAACTACAGGCCATCATTAGTTTTTGATACAATGTTCAATGATTCATTAGTTATCTATAACACCCAGTCCTCAAAGCCACCTGTGAATTTGAAAATTAGGATAAAAAAATTTAAACTTCTTACTTTTAGGAATCATCAGTGGATTTAGTCATCCTAGTATTTCTTACCACTTATTTTTCATTTCTGAAGTGTGTTTTTCTTTTTTCTTTTTTTTTTTTTTAAGATTTTATTTATTTACTTGACAGAGATCACATGCAGGGAGAGAGGCAGGCAGAGAGAGGAGGAAGCAGGCTCCCCGCTGAGCAGAGAGCCCAATGTAGGGCTCAATCCCAGGACCCTGGGATCATGACCTGAGCTGAAGGCAGAGGCTCTACCCACTGAGCCACCCAGGCACCCCTGAAGTGTGTTTTTTTATTTATTAACTCTTTCCTACTTATTCTCACCTCATTTCTGAGATTTTCACTTTAAAATAGCAAATAATTACTTTTATCTGCTTTGTGAGTGTGAACCTAAGTCAGATTTTAATTGTATATAAGGTGTTACTTTGCTCTTTTCTCTGTGGTAACTTCACACCTTGTGTGACCTCTATGTTGAGCTGTTCATTTGGTATGAGATTAGTTTTCTGAAAGTCTTAAGAATGAGAGAGAAACTGGGACAATTTTTGTACCTCAACAAAGTAATGGAATTAAAATGTTCATAATAGTTACTTATTTTTTATATTCTTGGAATTTCAGTAGTAAGACCTTTTTACATTCTCACTGTAGTAGTTGGTCTTCTCTTTGTATCTGTGTTCCTTTCTCTCTTCTGGTGTCACTGTTATTATAGGTTGTTAGAATTATCTTGATTGTTTCAAAGGAAAAACTTCTGAACTTTTGGCTTTGTGAATTTACTGTTTACTTGCTACATCATTGATTCCTTACTGAATTATTTCCCTTCTTCTCCATCCTTGTCATTTAATTTGTTCTCTAGCTTTGTAAGATGAACACTTAGATCATTAATCTTAGGGCTTTCCTATTTTCTATCATAAGTATGTAAAGCTATGGTTTTTCTCTCTAAGCATAATAAATGCCTTCTGCAAATATTGGTGTGTAATATGTTCATCATAATTTATTTTAAATCACTTGTAATTTCCTAAGTTGACCCGTGAATTCTTTTTTGACCGATGTGTTATTAAAAAGCAAGTTGTTGTTATTTTTAAATACATAGGACTCTCTCAGGTATCTAATTTTACTGATTCTAATTTGCTTCTGTTTGTGTCAGAGGACATAGTCAGAAAGAGTTCTCTCCTTTGAAACTGAAGGGCATTTGTTTTCTCGCCCAGCTCAGTGTCTACACTGGTAAACATTTCATGTGTTCCAGAGAAGAACTTGTATTGTCTGGGTATTGGATATAGTTTTCTAGGAATACCATTTGGGATACAGTAATCAATAGTGATATTCAGGTCTTCTGTATCTCTATTGCTATTTTGCCTAGTTGGTCAGTCAGTTACTGAGTGGTGTTAAAGATCATAATTATGATTATGGACTTGCCTGCTAGTTTTGCCAAATCATAATTCAGCTATTTTGCAGTTCCATTATTTCCATTATTTGGGGAATACCTAGTTATCAGTGTTAAGTTTCCTGATATATTGAGCCTGTAATCATTATGAATTGTCACCTCTGCCCTCTGGCAATATTCCTTATCTCACCATCTATCTGTTCTTGTATTTAGACAATTATTCTAGTCACTCTAGCTTTATTACGATTCAAGATGCATAGTACATAATTTTGCTTCCTTTTAGTTTCTGTGTCTTTGTGCTTTTCTATTTAATGTGTATCTTTAGTAAAAGCATGTACTTGAGTTTAGATTTTTCACCTAGCCCAAAAATCTCAGTTTTTTGAGAATTTAGTCTACTTACTTGTACTACAGTGATTTAACTGTTCAAATTTTTTTACTTTATGGTTTTTATTAATAGACCATATTTTCAGAGCAGTTTTTTTTTTTAAATAATTTCTTTATTTCTTTGAAAGAGAACTGAGGAGGGATAGAGGCTGAGGAGGAGGGAGAGAGAAAATCACAAGCAGGCTACATGCCCCATGCACAGCCCGATGTGGGGCTCAGTCTCACAACTCTGAGATCCTGACCTGAGTTGATATCAAGAATCAGAAACTTAACAGACTGAGCTATCCAGGCACCCCTAGAGCAGTTTTAATTTCACTGAAAAAGGAGCTAAAGTACAGAGAGTTCCTATATACTCTTCACCCCTCCATGTATGTCGTTTCCCACCATTAGTATCTTGCATTAGTGAGATACAGCTGTTAAAAGGACGGGCCAATACTATTACATTATTATTAAAGTTCTTAATATTAATTCTTCCTGTTGTCAATGCTATTGCTTTTGACAAATGCAGAACTACATGTATCCACTGTTATAGCAGTGTACATGATACTTTTCCTAAAAATGCCATTTTCTGCCTCTTTTTTCCCTCTGTCCCTCCTTTCAACCCCCAGCTACTGTTGAGCTTTTTTACTACCTCCGTTGATTTATCTTTTCCAGAATGTCATACTGTACATAAACTTCTCAGGTTGGCCTTTTTTTTAACTTAGCAATATGTATTTAAGTTTGTCCCATGTCATATCCTGGTTTGTTAGTGCATTTCTGTTTAGTCTTGAACAATGTTCCATTACCTGGATGTGTCACAGCTTGTTTATTTACCTGCTGAAGGACATCTTGGTTGCTCCCGAGTTTTGGCGACAATCAATGAAGCTGCTATAAACATTCCTCTGCAAGATTTTGTGTGGATTTCTGTCTTCCGAATTTGTTCTGTGTGCTAGTTTTCAACAACTTATTTAGGTAAATGCCATGCACGTGTTGGGCTGTAAGCTGAGTTTTGTAAGAAACTGTCACACCGTCTCTCAAAGCGGCTATGTATGTACTATTCTGCATTCCATCAACAATCTGAGTTCCTATTGATCTCTGTCCCCACCAGCAATTGGTGCTGTCAGCATCTTGGATGTTTGCTGCTCTAAAAACCCATGCAGTGGGATCTCATTGTTTCTTCCTTTGTTTTGAGAGAGCCTTCATCTGCACTTGTTGGGCGGGGTAGGGGTGGAGGGAGAGAGAGAATCTTAAGCAGGCTCCCTGTGGAGCGCAGAGTCTGACATGGGGCTTGATCTCACAACCCTGAGACCATGACCTGATTCAAAATCAAGAGTCAGAGGTTTTCATTTTAAAATAGTAAAGAATTGAGCCTCTGCCTTCAGCTCAGGTCATGATCTCAGGGTCCTGGGATCAAGTTCCGCATCGGGCTCTCTGCTAGGCAGGGAGCCTGCTTCCTCCCCCTCCCCCCTGCCTGCTTCTCTGCCTACTTGTGATCTCTCTCTGTCAAATAAATAAAATCTTTAAAAAAAATAGTAAACAATTGGGTGCCTGGGTGGCTCCATTGGTTAAGCAACTGTCTTTAGCTCAGGTCATGATCCAGGAGTCCCGGGATCGAGTCCCACAATAGGTTCCCTGCTCAGTGGGGAGTCTGCATCTCCCTCTAAGCCTCCCATGTCTTGTGCTCTCTCTCACACACACATTCTCTCTCTCAAATAGTAAACGATTACTTTTATCTGCTTTTAACAAACTGAGCCACCCAGACACCCATCTCATTGTTTTAATTAGCAATTCCCTGGTAACTTAAGATGCTGAACATCTCTTCAAGTGCCTACTTGCTATCTGTTTATCTTCTTTCGTGAGGGATCTATTCATATTTTATCCAAGTTTTAATTAGGTTATTTATTGTCTTAATATTGAATTTTAGGAATTCTTCATGTATATTGGATACCATTCTTTCACCATATGTGTTTGCACATATTTTCTACCAGCCTATGCCTTTTCATTTGCATTACAGTGTCTTTTTTTAAGATTTTATTTTAATTATTTGACAGAGAGAGAGATAGAGTGGGAACACAAGCTGGTGGAGTGGGAGTGGGAGGCAGAGAGAGAAGCAGACCTCCCGCTGAGCAGGGAGCCCAGTGCAGGGCTCAATCCCATGACCCTGGGATCATGACCTGAGCCAAAGGCAGATGCTTAACGACTTAGCCACCCAGGCACCCCTGCATGACAATGTCTTTCACAGAGAATACATTTTTAATTTTAGTGAATTCCAACATATTAATTTTTTTCATGGATCACTCATTTCAGGTTGTAACAAAAATGTATCACCAAACTCAAGATCATCTAGATTTTTTTTTTTTTTCTGAGTTTTATACTTTAGTGTTATATGTTTTGGTCTATGATCCATTTTGAGGTGATTTTTCTGAAAGGTGTAAGATCTGGGTCTAGATTCATTTTTTTGCATGTGGATGTCCAGTTTCAACACTATTTGTGTTAAAGAGACTTATCTCACTTCATTGTCTTCTTTATCAAAGGTCAATTGCATATATTTGTGTGAATCTATTTCTGGGCTCTCTCTTCTGTTCTGTTGATGTATTTGTTCTTTTACAAACACCACGCTGTCTTGGTTACTGTAGCTTTACATTAAGTCTCAAGCTGGGTAGCATCAGTCTTCCAGTCTTGTTCTTCCCGTTCCCTGTTGTGTCAGCTCTTCTGGGTCTTTTATCTCTTCATACGAATTTAAGAATCAGTTTGTCAATAACCATAAAAAACTTGTTGGAATTAGGATTGTGTTGAGTCTTTATATCAAGTTGGGAAGAACTGACATCTTGACAGTGTTGGGCCTTCTCAAATATGAAAATGGAACATCTCCAGATTTCCTTAGTTCTTTAATTCCATTCATGAGTTTTACATTTTTCCTCATGCAGCTCTTGTACATATATTTTTAGATTTGTATGTCTTTCACTTGGGGTATGTTATTGTAAATGTTACTATGGTTTTAATTTCAAATTCTGCTTCTTCCTTGTTAGTAGTCCTTTTCTTTTCTTTTTTTCTTTTCTTTTTTTTAAAGATTTTATTTATTTATTTGACAGACAGAGATCACAAGTAGGCAGAGAAGCAGGCAGAGAGGAGGAAGCAGGCTCCCTGCTGAGCAGAGAGCCTGATGCGGGGCTCTATCCCAGGACCCTGGGATCATGACCTGAGCCGAAGGCAGAGGCTTTAACCCACTGAGCCACCCAGGCGCCCCAGTCCTTTTCTTTTAATTGCTATCTTTAGGAAGGGTATTTTCTAACAATCTGTCTTTGATTTCATGCATGTTTTCTTCTAGTCTGTTGTTAAGCCAATCTTATTTTTGAAAATATATTAAAATTCTCAAGTTGAGAAGAAGTCCCATTTGTTTTCAGTTTTTATTTTTTGAGATATGTAAGCATTTCGTTACACGTTCTTAAAAGATTTTATTTATTTATTTGACAGACAGAGATCACAAGTAGGCAGAGAGGCAGGCAGAGAGAGAGAAGGGGAAGCAGGCTCCCTGCTGAGCAGAGAGCCCAATGCAGGGCTCTATCCCAGGACCCTGGGATCATGACCTGAGCCAAAGGCAGAGGCTTTAACCCATTGAGCCACCCAGGTGCCCCTTAATTTCAGATTTTGAACAAGAGATTGTGCAGTGTATATTGCACTTTTTGAACAATGTATTTAGAAGTTCAGGGTCTGGGATATCTTGGAAGAGTGATTTTCTTCTAGCATATGGTTAATTTGAATGGACTCAAGCTCCAGACTGGATTCCCCTGAATATAATGGTAACTGAAATCTCTGCTGAGATTTTTTTAGTTTCTAGAAGCTGCTTTTTCTTTGTCAAACCCCACCACCTCCCCCCACCACCAGCCCCTAGCCCTTCCCTGTGGTTGTATGATTTAGTGGTCAGAAAAGGAATTGGATAAATTTTACATGCAGATCTGGGCATTTATCTCACCTGATTTCCTTCTCCCCATGTTCTTTACTTAACTCTAGATTTGTACTCTGCTGCGAACTCTGTGTTCTGACCAAGCCAGGAAGGCTGCAGCTTTCTGCCTTCCCAAGAAGCACATAGATTTAAAACTATCACTGAAAAGGACTCACAAATTTGTTACTTTGACAATGTGGTTTCTTCTTTCAATTTTAGACTCTTCTTTAGTATTAGTTTACTTGTGCTTGCTTTTCATTGCCTGTAAGTGGACTTTTCTGAGATTTTCTCTTGGAACATTAACCTAAATTAACTATGTTGATGGTGAAGGAGTTCAGGACATGGCATCCCAGCACATGTCCCTTTGGTATATAGATTATTTTGAGTTAAAGTCTCTTTCTGAATTCCCCTCATCTGACTATGAGAGATCCTCCAAGGATCTCAATCATGATAAATCCCCTCCCTGGGTGTTTCATCATTCAGAGAAGGTTGACTATTGTCACAGAAAGAAAAAGAGAAGTTGACAGCAGTTTGGCACAAACTATCCTATCTCACATCCATTCTTCTAAGGGCCCATTCATCATTGCTCAACATCATTGGCTCTCCCCTAAGGTGCCTACTATCCTAGGGAACAGGGTAGTGACAGGTTAGGTAGAGAAGGTGGTCAGAGTGACTGGAAGTTTTGTTACATTGCGCCAAGTTTTTTGATTGGGCAAATTAGTCAGTACATTGGGAATAGTTGGATTTATACTGAGGTAATGCCCTAACAAAGGATTCACAAACATGGCAGGGGCAAAGCCCAGTTTGAACCTTGAGATTTAGGGTTGGAATGGGAAATACAGGTATGAACTTTTATCATCTTTTTAAATATACAACTTAATCCCAATTATTCATGGATTACATGTTTCAGGATTCCTTGGCTTACAAGAATTTATTTGTAACCCTCAAACCAACTAGTCTTTTCATAGTGAATTGCAGACATGAATAGAATCATAGAAAAAAATCAGTTGTCTAACTTGCATGTTGCCAACTGAGGACAAACAAAGTAATGCCCTGCTTTTTGTTTAAATGCCCACAGTGTGAGCAAATCTTGTTTTTTCAGTCTGCTTAGTGCCATGGTTTTCACATTTCTGTACTTGGGACGGGGGGGGGGGGGCAGATTTTATTTCTTAAAATGGCTCCCGAAGCATAGTGCTGAAGGTCTGTCTAGTGTTCTTTTTTTAAAAAGTTTTAATTAATTAACTTACTAATTTATTTTTACTTAAGAGAGGGAGATAAAGGGGGCAGAAAGAGAGGGAGAGAGAGAATCTTAAGCAGGCTGCATGCCCAACATAAAGCCCGAAGCAGGGCTCGATCTCACAACCCTGAGATCATGACTTGAGCCAAAATCAAGAGTTGGTCACAACTGAATGAGCCACCCACATGCCCTTCCATCTAGTATTCCTAGTCCAAAGTAACTATGATGTGCCTTATGGAAAAAGAATACATGGGGGTGCCTGGGTGGCTTAGTGGGTTAAAGCCTCTGCCTTCAGCTCAGGTCATGATCCCAGAGTCCTGGGATTGAGTCCCGCATCGGGCTCTCTGCTCAGCGGGGAGCCTGCTTCCTCCTCTCTCTGCTTGCTTCTCTGCCTACTTGTGGTCTCTCTCTGTCAAATAAATAAATAAATTCTTAAAAAAAAAAAAAAAGAATACATGTTTTAGATAAACTTTGCTTAGGTTTGACTTGTATTGTTACCATGAGTTATATATTAATGAATTAATAATATATATTTAAAAAATAGGTTTTCAACCAGAAACATGCAGAGAATGTGGTCATGTATTGATCATTTGGTGGAAATGTGACCAGAGGTTGCTAAGAAATTAACCCTATATCTACAGGGACAATGATTCAATGTTTCCTAATTTGGAACTTGCAATGACTTCATAGAATAAAGTCTATTTTTGTGCTATAAATAATAAGAATCAGGTGTGTGTGTATTCACAGATGAGTATAGGCTTACTGATAGCCTCTTACCATTATTTTTGGCTTCTAAATATCGCTGGCACTAATAAGACCTCTTGTTCAGGAATAACTTATACCAGAAAGTGAAGACGTGCTCAAAGAATGATAAAGACATGTCGAAGTATATAAAAGCCTGCTTGATGGTTCTTTCACTCAGTATTATCTGGGGCAATTGGACATCAAAATAATTAAAACTATCAGATTATACCCCCTTTCATAAAACAGGAACTCATGAGTCCATACTGACACAAACATATAAGGGAAAAAAGAAAACTCTTCTTTAATAAAATAACAAAATAAGGAAGTAATGCTAGGCATTAAGAACTGGGAAAATAATGCTGGTTGCTGAAGCTTTGTTAAGAACAGCATGTTGGTATAATACTGAAATAACTGTCTTCACAATGATGATTTTACCACGGAGAAATCGGAGTCTGGTTATGAGGAAACATCCTCCAGACCCAGGTAAGGGATCATTTTATAATGTGAAAACTTGCAAGAGTTCAAGACTGTTAAGGATATAAAAGAGGCCAGATTAAGCAACTCTTTCAGACTGAAGATTTATGAGGCATGAAAATCACTAGCAACTGTTTCCTGGGCAAGTAGCTGGACGGAAGTGGAGAAGGAACATTCATGTGATGGTGGCAAATTACAGTGACGTCTCTGCACTGGAACATAGCATCGTAGGAATGCTGATTTCCTAAATGGGAGGGTAGTATGATGGTAATGTAGAAGAATGTCCTTATTTTTATTTTTATTTTTTTTATTTTTTTTAAAGATTTTATTTATTTGTCAGAGAGAGAGAGGGAGAGAGAGCGAGCACAGGCAGACAGAATGGCAGGCAGAGGCAGAGAGAGAAGCAGGCTCCCCGACGAGCAAGGAGCCCGATGTGGGACTCGATCCCAGGACGCCGGGATCATGACCTGAGCCGAAGGCAGCTGCCCAACCAACTGAGCCACCCAGGCGTCCCTAAGGTGATTTTTTTTTTTTTTTAAAGATTTTATTAAGAATGTCCTTATTTTTAGAAGGTGCCCACTAGAGTACTTGAACGGTGGTGAGGCATTATAATAGAAAAAGATTCCCTCTTTCTTTCTTTCTTTGCTTATTTCTCTATGTTTATATATCTGTATATATGTAATATTTCTATATAATTTATAATAGAGAGCAATATTTTTTAATCATTTCACTCGGGAAATTTTTGGAGTAATTTTTAGGTTTAGCCATACAGGAAGTTATTATATTCACAGCTTTTAGTAACTTAATGAGGTCACTGATTTGTAGATATAATATTGCAGCAATAATTTTCAGTGCTATTTTAAGGAGAGAAGGACATTTTCCTGTGGATGTGCTTATTTCAGCCAATTCATTAGCTTACTCCGTGTAGTTTACCGTCCCCCAAAACTATATCCATGTTATGTCACGAAGGCAGGTCATAGAAATTACAGTTTTTCCATGCCAAAAAAAGTATTCAGTTAAATCTTAAATTCTTATCAAAAATCTCTTCTATACAAGTTGCTAATAAAGTAGATAAATACATGATTTATTTAGCATCAGTTTCAAGGGTCCCCATTCTTCAAACTAAAGGCAAACTTCTTGGGAAGAACAAAAAGGGCTCTTAGGAAGAACTGACTTTTCTTAAACTTAATTTTGTTTCTTTGTATAAATTTTTTAAAGTCATTAAGGTAAATTTTAGTTTTTGTTAAATTACTGAAGTGAAATCAAAGTTGATTTAATTAATGTTATTGACATTGTTCAATAGCAAATTTTAACTCAGCCATAATCCAAAACAATAGGTGTTGGGTCCATGGCCAAAGTAGCGAGACTAATACAAAGCAAAGGTCAAGCAAAGCTTTATTTCGTGCCAAGCATTGAGACTCAAACTGACTGGCCAGGGCCATTGTTATGCCCCAATAATGGGTCCGTGATTAAAGGAGCGAGACTGATACAAAGCGAAGGTCAAGCAAAGCTTTATTTCGCGCCAAGCATCAAGAATCTAACCGAACGTTCGGGGCCGCACCTCTTACAAGAGAGGGCGACCCTTCTCTGTTTCACAGACTAGCTTTTAAGGGCAAAGGCCATGCGGTCGGGCCTGGCCACGCACAGGTGGCCAATGAGATTGTGACACACACAGGAAACTCCACAGTGATGCTAGGTGATCAATTGAGTTACAATTTACCCTCGCAGACATTTGAACCAGCCTATTACACCTTGATTGGGATTGGCGCCCAAAGGGCGGGGCCCATACTCCTTGGTAACGAGGGAGACAGTATGCATCCCCCAACTGATCGGATGTCTCCACCTGCCCCGACCCACCTTTGTATCTGGGCTTTGTTACCTGAAGCTGGTTTCCGCGACTTGTCTCCAAGTAAATCCCCTGGGGGAAGGGGAGCAGGGACAGTTTCTAAATAGGTCCTTACAGCCCTCTCTTGCATAGAGGCGACCTCTCTCTGCCTTACAGACTAGTTTTTAAGGGCAAAGGCCATGTGGTTGGGCCTGGCCCCGCAGGTGGCCAATGAGATTATAACACAGAGAAAGCTGCACAGTCCTGCTAGGCCACACATAAGTGACCAATTGAATTACAATTTACCCTATAGTAGATATTGGAACTAGCCTATCACCTTGGTCAGAATTGGTGCCCAAAAGGCACCCAAGGAGTGGGGCCCATACTCCTTGGTAGCTAGGGAGACAATATGCACCCCCACTGATTGAATACCTCCACCTGGCCTGACCCACCCTTGTATTTGGGCTTTGTAATCTGGGACTAATTTCCGGGCCTTGTTTTAAGTAAGTCCCCTGGGGGAAGGGAGGGGGGCAGGGACAGTTTAAGTTTCACTGTTTAAACAACAAAGTCATTGTTTAACCGGATGGAATTGCTCTGGCTAAATAGGCCCTTACAATAGGAAAACAAATTAGTCTAAGACACCAATTTATAACTTTGAAAAAACGTCCTCACAGAGTGGCATCACAGAAGTGAATTGTTAGGCATAGGAATTACAGAATTACCATATAAAGGCTTTATTTCCTTGAACTCCTTTTACAAGCTTGTGTATGTATAAAAAGTATTTTTATGCTACAAGTAAAGAATTGAAATTTCTTTAATGTGAGACCTGTGCCTAGTTTTTGCTGCACAAAATACTTAATTCTCAGGCAAAATTGAGTAAAATCAAAGGAATTTATTTTCAACTGAAATGAAACAAATTCTACTCTTGCTCAGGATGCCTGTTAAACACAGCAGCTTGCTCATACATAAAAGAATGGAAAACATATCAAACTATTCACTGCTTTCTTAGGAATAGCAAGATAGTCCTAACAAACTGTCACAGAAGTATGCTGCTGCTTTGGGACGGAGCAGTCATCTCAACTGGAATGTCATCGGACTACACCCCACAGCTCACGGACCTTTTCTTCTCTCAAACTCACTGCTCTGGCTGAGCCAAAGGTTCAGAGAAAGGGTTACACTTGCTCAGTCCAGAAAGGAAGCTGAATGTTCATTTTGTCCTGTAGTGCTTCCCACCCTTCGATAAGACTTGAGACTTGAGTCCCTTCTGCACTCTCAAGCTTAAGCACAAAAAGAACAATTTTTGAGTGGCTTTTGGTCAACGTGATTTTCCATTAGATTTCATTTCCATTTAAATCAAAGGATTTTTGCCATCTGAGGCCAAAACATTTTCTCCAAGGCCTTGCAGAGACTTGTTTGATTGGATTCTGTATTAAAAATTGTCTCCTAAGCCTAATGTTGTAATAGAACTAACGTGAGTTCACTTCTTGGTGAGTCACAGAGAGTGACTACACCAGGCAGAGTTTTCATACAAAGGATGTTTTTGCAGCAAAGAAGATGTCGGGGAAGAAGTTATAAAGCTGTGACTCCCCAGCTGGGGGGAGTGGGTTTCTTTTATTTAAGGTTAAGATGAATGTTCACAAAGGGGAGTGTTGTCATCGCATGTCCAGGTGGGTGTGATGTCATGTGTGAGTACTTAGGAAACAGGCCTATATATGCATTGCATGTTGTGAGGTTTGTAGTGCTCCTTGAGTGGAGACTTTAACATTATAATGAAGCAGAGGTAGGAAGAAGGGAAGCGGGCTGTGGGCATGTTCCGAGAGAGCATACAAACTAGATGGGGCACTGGCTGTGATGAGCACTGGCTGTCATCTGTAAATGATGAGTAACTAAATGTTACACCTGAAATTATGTATTACACTGTATGTTCATGAACTGGAATTTAAGTGACAGGTTGACACTAACAAAATAAGCAAAATAAAAAATAAATAATAAACTAGATGGGGTTTGGGACTCCTTATCTCAGGGAATGCAGGGTCTCACTTACTTCTGGCCCAGCACTGGGGCTTTTCTACTCACTTAGTGTCTCTGATATGGCTAGACTCTTTCCTTGTCTGATAGGCTGTTCATTTTTTGCAGTCCCCTTTTCCCTTTAAAGTCCGTAACTACGAAGATTTTTTCTTTTCTTTTTTTTCTTTTTCTTTTCTTTCTTTTTTTCTTTTTTTTGTAATTCTGACACTTTCTAGGAGTTCTGCAACACCTGCGCTTGGGCGAGTCACGTATGGATTACAGAAAATAGCTGGGAGCCTAAAATGACTTTGTGTCACAGAAGCTACATCTTCTGGGGCACCTGTGTGGTTCAGTGGGTTAAAGCCTCTGCCTTTGGCTCAGGTCATGATCTCAGGGTCCTGAGATCAAGCCCCGCCTTGGGCTCTCTGCTCAGCAGGGAGCCTGCTTTTCTCTCTCTTTCTGCCTACTATTCTGCCTGCTTGTGATCTCTGTCAAATAAATAGATACAATCTTAAAAAAAAAAAAAACCTGCTTTTTCTTATTCTGGGGACTCTGAACTCTTTCTATTTACAGTTTTTGAACTGACTCTTTATCTTCAAAGCACTAAGCAAAATCTGTCCCTATTTTCTTGAAAGTATTCCTTCAATGACCCTTTGGGCTAAAGCATCCTACCACAAAGTCTTCCTCTGCTACAACTTTTGATTTCTTAGCGGAGGATTTACATTCTCTTTGTCCACGTTTCACCTCATTGTCAAATGTGCTCAAGTGAGCTGGTTCTTGAGAAACAGCAACTTTATGGCATTATCTAGAATTGTTTTTCATTTTATCATCAAGAATCGTTGACACCAACATCTATGACACCAACATCTATGAAGATAGTTCTGTATTGTTATGCAAGGGTCCCCCTCTCTACCCCTCACCACCACCCCACCTTATTTTTAACAGTTGAAACATCTTGTGCCACAAACTCTGGACAGTACAGCAGAAATACTGATATCAATACAGTCCCTCCACACAGGCATTTTGTTTCTAGATATAAGGACAGAAATAGTAAGTTGATTTCTACTTCTGCTTATCCCCAGCAGTGTTTTGCTACAGAAAACTAAGTTTTCTTTAATTTTACCATCATTTATAAATATTTTTATTGAGGTGTAATTGACATATAACAGTATATTAGTCTCACCTCTACAACATAATGATTCAGTATGTATATATGCTGCAAAGTGTTTACCGCAATAAGTAGTTACTATTAGTCTTCATACAATGATACAGAACATTTGTTTATGATTACAACATTTAAGATTTACCTTTAGGGGGCGCCTGGGTGGCTCAGTGGGTTAAAGCCTCTGCCTTTGGCTGGGGTCATGATCTCAGGGTCCTGGGATCGAGCCCCGCATTGGGCTCTCTGCTCGGCAGGGAGCCTGCTTCCTCCTCTCTCTCTGCCTGCTTCTCTGCCTGCTTGTGATCTCTGTCAATTAAATAAAGTAAATTAAAAAAAAAAAAAAAGATTTACCTTTAGTAACTTTCAAATATGCAATGAAATACAATGTTATTGATACTAATCACCATCCTCTAAAATTACATCCTCAGAACCTACTTATTTCATAACTAGAATTGAAACTTCTTGACTCCATGCATTTCACTTAGCGCCCCGCCCTCCTCTGGCAACCACCCTTCTAGTTCTCTGTATCCATGAGTTTTATTTGATTTTGTTCATGTTTTGTTTTCTTAAGTTCCACATAAAAGTAATATATGGATTTCTCTTTCTCTTTCTGACTTATTTCACATGTCATAATACCCTCAAGCTTCATCCATGTTGTTGCAAATTGTAAGATTTCATTCTTTTTTGGCTGAGTAGTATTCCTAAATACCTCCAGATGTATCCATAGATCTATAGTATGTGTATTCCTAATATTCCATATATATATTTTATATATATAGGGATATATATAGGAATATTTTATATATAGAGAGATCTCTCCCTATATATATATAAAACACAGTATTCCATTATATATATAATGTATATGTACTACATATTATAGATGTATGTATGATGGATACTCAGGGTTTTTTTAATATCTTAGCTATTATAAATAATGCTGTAATAAACATAGGGGTGCATATATCTTTTTGAAATTAGTGTTTTTTACTTCAGATAAATACCCAGAAGTGGAATTGCAGAATCATGTGGTAGTTCTATTTTTCATTTTTAGAGGAACCTTTGTAATGTTTTCCATATTGGTTGTACCAATTTATATTTCTAGTAACATTGCACAGAAGTTTCCTTTTCTTTATGCGAACACTTGTTATTTCTTGCCTTTTTTGCAGGGGTGAGGGGAGTGCAGAGGGTGAGAAGGAAAAAAGAGAAGCTAAAGAGGGATCCATGCTCCACACCAAGCCTGAAATGGTGCTCGATCTCACAAGCCTGAGATTATGACTGAGCTGAAATCAAGAGTCAGACGCTTAATTAACTGAGCCACCCAGATGCCCCCTTATTTCTTGTCTTTTTGATAATAACCATTCTGATAGTATGGGATAATATGTCATTGTGGTGTTGATTTGCAATTCCATGATGATTAGTGAGTTTGGCATGTTTTCATGTTGGCCATTTGTCCCTCTTCTTTGGGAAAATGTCTATTTAAATCCTCTGCCTATTTTTTAATCAGATTTTTTTCTATTGAATCGTATGAGATTTTTTTAATGTATTTTGGATATTAGCCCATTAATAAGATACACGAGGCAATTGGTTGCCTTTGGATTTTTTTGAGGTTTCCTTTGCTGTGCAGAAGCTTTTTAGTTTTATATAGTCCCACTTGTTTATTTTCACTTTTGTTCTTTTGCTTTTGGAGTCCCATAAAAAAAATCATCACTAAGATCAGTGTCCTGGAATTTACCACCTAGGGTTTTTTTGTTTGTTTTAATAATGAGCATTTCATGGGTTCAATTCTTAGGTTCAAGACCTCAGCGAAGTTTGAGTTGATTTTTGTATATGGTGTAAGAGAATAGTTTGATTTTTCTTTTTCTTTTTCTTTTTTTTTGCATATTGCTGTCTAGTTTTCCACATGTCATATATTGAAGAGACTATCCTTTCTCCATTTTATATTCTGGTCTTCTTTAACATAAGTTCTCATATGTGCATGACTATATTTCTCTTTATTCTGTTCCACTGATCTATGTGTTGGTTTTCTTGCTAACACTGTACTGTTTTGATTACTCTCATTTGGAAAATGAGAGAGCTAAGGATATTTGAGAAATAACCTATTACCATAGTAGAGAAAAATCAGTGAATCAAAATTAGTAATATAAAAACTCAGTTTTTATTTTTTTTAAGATTTTTATGTATTTATTTGACAGACAGAGATGATAAGTAGGCAGAGAGGCAGGCAGACAGAGAGGGGGGAAGCAGGCTCCCTGCTGAGCAGAGAGCCCGATGCAGGCCTTGATCCCAGGACCCTGGGATCATGACCTGAGCTGAAGGCAGAGGCTTTAACCAACTGAGACACCCAGGCACCCCAAGAACTCAGTTTTTAGATAAAGAGTTAAAGGGGAATGGATTGGGGAATTTTTTATTACTAAAAGTCCTGCTGCCCGCTCCCTTTTTTTTAGCATTTGTAAGATTATTTTGATAATTCTTTAAGCCAATTTTTTTTGCTACACCAATCACTAATATAACTTGAATTTTGTCATTTCAAAAATTTGTTGACACTCATTCTTAGAGTGTCAAAGGCAGTGACAAATATCATATGTAATTGAAGTTTCAATAAATATCACAGAATGGTTCCCTAAATCATATCTTCCTATATTCTTTTCAAAACCCATACAGTTTTGTTTTGCCATATTTACAGTCACCTTTTCTTGCCTGGTTCTCTAGGATATACATGCCAGCTGTTGTGATGTTTTGATTTTTTTAAAAAGAAAACTCATTATAGGGGCGCCTGGGTGGCTCAGTGGGTTGAGCCTCTGCCTTCGGCTCAGGTCATGATCTCAGGATCCTGGGATCGAGCCCCGTGTCCGGCTCTCTGCTCAGCGGGGAGCCTGCTTCCCCCCCCCCCCCCCGCCTCCCTCTCTGACTACTTGTGATCTCTCTCTGTCAAATAAATAAAATCTTAAAAAAAAAAACTCATTATAAAACATTTTATGTCTTTCCATCTTCAAGCTGGAAGGCAGTCGTCAAGGTACAGAGCCATAGCATTTCCTTCTGGAACACTGAAAATTTTCTTAGACAATGAAGGCAATTTCCTTCTGAAACCATTTTTAGAAGATAATCCAACAAAAACAGGATTTTATTTGCATGAGCCACACACTTTCTGGCATCATCCTAGAGTGTATTAATCAAACTCTGGCACCTGCTGATATTCCAGCAGCAAATTTAAAAATAAAACGCTAAAATCAGAAACTGACATCAGTCTGAATGAGCTTTGAAGTCCACTGATAACTTACGTATCTTCCAAATGCTCTTATTTTGTCCATTTCTGGTTTCACTGGCAGGAACCATGTTCCACATTTCTATCTCTTATATCCGTTGAGTAGTTATATGTAAATGCCAGGTGCTATTCCTGGCACAAATTAAGTCTATAATTCACAGCATGGCAGGAGTGTGGTTGCTGCTGTCCGTGGTTCTGAGAAAATTTAGCATCATCATTGCAAAACCTAACCTTCTCCACAGAGCTTTTGATTTTTCCTGAGTGTTAGTTGACAGATGGAGTATCACTAATTCTCCCTTCAAGCTAAAAATATGCGTGGCTGCAGAAAAGTCACCAGTAGATAGATAGTTACACTGAGAGAGACGACATTATGAGGAACTGAAGGTTTGGTCACAGAGTCATGTAATTGCTTTCCTTATGGGACTGGTGAAATGTCTTTATAGCTAATTCTGAATGAGCTGCTGCTCCAAAGATCTGTCATCCACTGAGAGTCAGTGTCAGGTCGCTGATGACTTAGGAAGTCAACTCACATTTGATTATATAAGTTCAGCTGTGTCTCAGAAAGTGTTTGTTTTACACTTCTGTTTTCCTGATGACACATTATAGAGATCTAAATTGAAGAGAAAATAGATAGTAATCACAGGTTTAAAAATTTACTCATAATATTCCTTAAGCATGTAAAGGAAAGCTAGCATTTTTGTTTTCCTATAAAAGATCTAAATTTGCTAGCAGTTTTCCATTTTGCTCTGTTTTAAAAGAAGGAAAAAGAACAGGTGACTTTTGAACAACAGATTTGGACTGCATAGGTCTACTTATGTGTGAGCTTTTTCAGTAAAGTACAGTACTCTAAATGTATTTTTTCTCTTCCTTGTAATTTTCTTAAGATTTTCCTTACCTTCTTAATGATAAGAATGCAGTATAGAATAGCTATAACCTACAAAATATGTGTTAATAGACTGTTTAAGTTATCCATAAGGCTTCTTGTCATAGGCTTTTAGTAATTAAGTGTTTAGGGAGTCAAAAGTTTCACTTGGATTTTCAATTTTACAGGGGTTAGTGACCTTAACCCTCACATTGTTCAAGGGTCAGTTGTGTAGTTTAACCTGCCAACATATGATCTCAGTCTTCACAAGTATAAAAACCTATTTTCAATGATTTAGTCACTTTCAGATAAATATTCTGCCTTTCAGGCCAGTGGGTACACACGGAGTTGCTCAAGTTCAAACTAGAATGATCTATCACCTCAACCTGTTAGAATGGCCGTTATCAGAAAGATGAGATAAGAAATGTCAGCATGAATGTGAAGAAAAGAGAACCCTAGTGCACTGTTGGTGGAACTGTAAGCTGGAGCAGCCACTGTGGAAAACAGTATGGAGGATCCAAAAAACTAAAAATAGAACTACCCTAGGATCCAACAGTTCCACTCCTGGGAATATATCCAAAGGAGATGAAAACACTAACTTGAAAAGATAGCTGTGCCCCCATGTTCACAGCTGTATTGTTTACAGTAGCAAAGACTTGGAAACAACTTAAGTGTCCATTGATGGATGAATGGATTAGGAAGTTGTGGCCTACACATAGACAGTGGAATATGACTCAGTCACACACACACAATCAGGAAATCTTACGATTTGCAGTCACATAGATGGATCTTCAAGGCATTGTACTAAGTGAAATAAGCCAGACAGAGAAAGGGAAATACTGTACAGTGGAAAGACAAATACAGTATGATCTCATATGTGGGCTCTAAATATATATGTATCTAAATATACAAGTAATCTAAACATACATAAGGAGATCAGACTTGAGGATTCCAGAGATGGAGGTTTGGGGGAAGGAGAAATGGGAGGAAGGTGGTCAAAATGCACAAATTACCAGTTATAGATAAGTACTAGAGACCTAATTTACAACATGACTACAGCTAACACTGCTGTAGGATAGATAGGCAAGTTTAAACCAGTTTTAAAAGATTAAACCATGAGACTTCTCATTACAAGGAGCACTTTGTTTTCTTTTTTTGCTTTTTCCTGGATCTATATGAGATGATGGATGTTAACTGAACCTCTTGTGGTCATCATTTCACTATATGTGTCTATCACACCATCATGATGGATATTTCTTAAACTTACACAATGATGAATGTCTGTTATTTCTTCCTAAAACAGGGGTGGGGGGGGAATTCTGCCTTTCCGATGTTTCTTGATGTTTTTTCTTCAAGATGAGGTCATGACATAACAAGTCTTTCAATGTTCTTATAGTCACACAGGATAGGAAGGCCTTGGATCGCCTTTTGATTTTGAGTACCCCTCTCATCTTTGCCGTGCTGTCCCTGGTGTAGTCCAGATTCTGTGCTTGTGGTCAGTGAGATGTGACTTTCTAGCTGGTCTTTCAGGGGACAGTATTCAGGCATCTACTTGTGGATGCATTGGTGCAAACTATTTGTCCTCAGTCAAGAAATCCTTCTTTGAATCTTTTTCAGCCTGACTCTAAACCCTGTAACCTCTCCATTACCACACTAAAACTTCTGAGTATCTTACTTTATCATCACATATTTTTTTCTGGGCTTCTTGACAGAGCCTGTCATCTTACCTATTGAGCCACCTCAGGTGGCACTGTTGGATTTTTGTTTTACAACATGCTGGGTATTCAACTATTGTGGCAGTACTTTCTAGCACTTACTGAATTAAATTTTCCAGGGGGAGGTACTATGATTATCAACCTTTGTTGTTTTGTCTTAAACTCTTGAAATCCTGGGGCACCTGGTTGGCTCAGTGGGTTAAGCCTCTGCCTTCGGCTCAGGTCATGATCCCAGGGTCCAGGCTCTCTGCTCAGCAGGGAGCCTACTTCCCCCTTTCTCTCTGCCTGACTCTCTGCCTACTTGTGATCGCTGTCAAATTAATAAATAAAATCTTTAAAAAAAAAAAAAACTCTTCAAATCCTAATCTCTAATACAGTACCTATCTGCAATAGTTAGTAATAATTAACTGAATTTAAAAAATTGTTAGTCAATTAATATGGCGGTGAAGCTTCTTAATTAAGGAAAGGGAAAAAAACATAGGATGGGAAATTGCAAAAAGGTAAAGAAAAAGATGGAATAGGGCGCCTGGGTGGCTCAGTGGTTAAAGGCTTGGGTCATGATCTCGGAGTCCTGGGATGGTGTCCCGCGTCGGGCTCTCTGCTCGGCAGGGAGCCTGCCTCCTCCTCCTCTCTCTCTCTGCCTGCCTCTCTGCCTACTCGTGATCTGTCATAAAAAAAAAATAAAAAAAAAAAAAAAAAATCTTTAAAAAAAAAAAGAAAAAGATGGAGTAAATATGATTTTGGTGTACACAAAGTGTGAGCTCATGGAGATTGATCATTTCTAAACATGAAAAGCATGATCCATGTATCTCTTCAAGGGTGAATTGAGTGATATAAAAATGGCCTTGAAATATCTAGAAGTGACTGACAATTCAGGTGGCAGAAGGGTCATTATTGCTGATGGTGAAATTGTAAAAATATTTGGCAAGGTAGGAGACAGTGATAAAAGCCAGGAGCTTGCTGGTGAAGTCATCAACGAGAGGGATTGCATTTTGATTGTTAGTTGCTGACACCACTTGTGAAAAAGCTTGTGTAAAGGTTTGGTAATGATTTCCAAAAAGCGATTGCTGTCTAGTGGAAGCAAAAGCATGGTCTGCAATTGGCATGGAAATCTCAGTTTCTAATGAATTAGGAAAGATAGAAAATAATATTCTCTGGTGAAGAGAGCTGGAGGAAAAAGTAAAATTTCAGTTAAAGCAAAGAATTAAACTGTTGTTATAAAAATAAGCAATGATACAAGAAAAGGTATTTTAATAACATATGGTTACCTTAGGCTCGTTGGAAAAGCCCAGGGATAACCATGAAGATGGGCATACTGAGGTGGGCAGTTTAATGAAATCATGGTGCAAAACGTAATGTGGTGTTGAATTTTTCTACAGTAAATGAGAAGGAGAAAGCAAAAATATAGGAACAAATTCACTATAAAGGTTTCAGTTTCTGTGTGGCCAGATTGCTCAGAACATGCAATAAGGAATCTCAAATTTTAAGTCATGAAAACTGTCATATATGAAGCCTTGTTTTAGGAATATTCAGAAGTATCTATGTTGTGATTAGTGCTGCCACATTCATTAGTTTGCTTTTGTAAATGAAGGGCTAATGATTTAAATGAAGGCAGCTATCAGCTTTTCTTAAACGATGCATTTTATTTTTCTCAGACACAGAATTTATGCCAGTACTCAATAAATACTTTAATTACTGTCTACTGATTAAACCATAAAAATCTTTATTCAATAAGTAAAAGTAAATTCAGGATTACTATATATAAATGGAGCAATAGGTTGATCCCTAAAACCTGCAAAAACTGAAAAATTGGTAAAATGGAAACACACAACACCACTGAAGTATGCAAAATACAAAGTACATAATATACACAAGAGGAAATCTGGCAAGATCCATTGCTTAAATTATTTTCTAGACTCTGAGACACCAAGGTGAAATTTTGGTTTCCAAAAGGTCTAAACGGAAACCCCAGTAACCTAGAAGATAGTTTCTAAGGGTTACAGGAAAGTCTTATTTTCCATTAATATCATTTTAGTCCAGATGGGGATTTCTCCTCTGCTCTGTTTTTCATTCAAGTTCTCATCTCTTTCAAATTTATCCCTTGTATAATATTTTCTGTTTAGAAATTCTCTAAGAGAATCCTTCTTGAGTTCCACAATTTCACTAGAAGTAAGAATGTCATTTTCCTCCCACTGTACAGATGAAAACAAAGTATTGCATGATGAGTTTACACTGTTGGTTCATTTAAATTAATAGGGCCAAAATAAGAAAATAAGCTTTCTATTTTAAGTTATGCTATTACGTATAAACTTTTTACTTCTCTCTTTGGTCTCTTCCACATACAAAATCTAGCATCCTCTTCAAACTGAAATCATTCTCTACCTCAGCTATAAAATACTTTTTTTTTTTTTTTTCAGGCCAACTTTTCACTGACTTTCTCATTGTGGCTTTCATTGATATCTTTTCCTATGTGAACATCGTTAGCATGTAAAATGAAATTATTCCTCAGCCTTAATTGTATACAACATGCTATTATAACTTCATCCTAGAATTGTAAGATCAAATGTAAATTATAGGTTCTGCTCAGACTGAAGATTTTTCCCAATTCAAGGACTTGCCACCAATCTGCTTTCCCTTACTGTTAAAATGCAGTAAAGTAACATCCCTTACCACACTCAAACCACACTAGAACAGAATATAAAACAGTTCCTTAAGAGAGACATCACTATATTTCCTCTGTTTTTAAAATTTCCATTAAATTGTAATGGATTTTATGTACTTCATTGACAAAGAGAGCCATTGCTTACCTTTCTCTAGAAGACAAGCGGAAAGAAGGCCTCAGAGCACAGTGATCTGAAAGCCAAGAGATAAAGATGTTAATTTCCATTCTGGTGCTCGCTTCCTTAATAACCATGAGATACCATATGAGCCTCAAGAGCAAAAGAGTGTAACTGGAATAGCACCACTTACTTTGGCACTGTTCAAGGGCTCAAAGGACAGGACTTACTTGACAAATCTTTGAAAAGGACAGAACACTTCTGGAGAAGCATCATATTAATAAAATCACATCTCTGCTCTATTTCAGCTCTCACTATCCGTGACAAAAAAACTAACAAAAGAAACCACAAAGAGAATACTCTCAAACTTGCTTCAAATCTTTACATTCTTCACTTGCCCCTTGGCTGCCTTAGATGTCATGATCTTTATCCAAGAGATTTGCCCATTCAGTGTCCTCCTAGCTGTTGCCATCCATAAATGATTTTGTGGAAGCCTCCCTTTCTGTTACCCCTCCCTGGCTCAGCTTAGCCCTGTTCCCATTCCTGCTGCTGTCACCTCTATAATTTTTCATCCAGACTTAAAACTGTATAAGGTAATTATATATGTATTTTCTACATTCCTCAAAATGGAAAGTTCTGAGAGCTGGAAAGTTACCTATCTTATTCACTGTTGTTTTCCCCTGCCTCATCACATACTAAAGCTTCCTAAAAATGCACAAATAACTACAAGAGATTATTATGAGCCCACAGAATTTTCTTTTTTCACTTCAAAGTGGTAGCCAAATAAATTTGGAAGGTAGAGCTTACAAGATGAGTCTCCTCTAATTTTTTTCTATAGCATATACTTTTTCTTTAGAAAAAGATTTTATTTATTTACTTGAGAGAGAGAGCATGAGCTGGGGGTAGGGGGCAGAGGGAGAGGGAGAGGCAGACTCCTTGCTCCCTGCTGAGCAGGGAGCCTGAATTGGGGCTCTATGTGGGGCTTGATCCGAAGGCAGACCTTGAACCATCTGAGCCCCCCAGGTGCCCTCCAGAACATATATTCTGCAAACTAGAGATTTACTCTTCTTTGGGGGTGAACTCTCTATTACTTTATTACTTTATTTGTTACTAATTATTTAATAGCTTATTGAGGAATAATTTATATACAAAAATACTGCACATAGACATTCACTTTTAAATGCACGACAACAACAACAACAAAAAGGACCGACCAGGGGCACCTGGGTGGCTCAGTCGTTAAGCGTCTGCCTTCCGCTCAGGTCATGATCCCAGGGTCCTGGGATCAAGCCCCGCATCAGGCTCCCTACTTGGCGGGAAGCCTGCTTCTCCCTCTCCCACTCCCCCTGCTTGTGTTCCCTCTCTTGCTGTGTCTCTCTGTCAAATAAATAAATAAATAAACAAACAAATAAATAAATAACCGACCAAAAAAGGAGTCTTGAGTCCATCACAAATATAATACTTTATATGTCACTTAATGAATAAAGTTATCAGAATTTTTTCTTGGGCTGACAAGCCACATTCAGAACTCCATTTTACCTTATGATCTTTGTATGAGGAGTTGAGTACACTCCCTGTAAGTCCATCCATATTTTCTTAGAGCACTTTCAAAATGCATTGCATGAGCGTCTATATTCTCTATGAAATTGCTTTCTTGAGTGGAAAATAGTTATCACATCAATGATTAAAGTTTCTCCAAGAGAACTTAATTTTCTAGGTCCAGATAACAAACACAGTCGTATTCAGGCATTCGAGACCACAAAATTCCTTTGCCTCAGTCGAATCCTAGCATCCCTGTGGCTGAGGTTGATTGGGAGGTGTTACTGGTGCGGTACATGGGACATCCTGACCTTCACACCCACTTTATCACCTTTCCTATTTTCTGAGCCACAGTGGTGGTGTTCCTGTTGCGCACAGTCATTTTTAATCATGTTTTCGATGGGCTATTTTCTGCCGTGCTCTCAATTATCATGTATACAAGCCCTCGCTGCTTTATTCCCTTGAGTCTGTTTGGAAGTAGAGTCAGCCGGCCTAGGATTTTTGTTTTTACTTTCTTAATTTTTATGTATTTATTTTACCTTGTGCCAAGTACTTCACCATCTGGACATCTTGCAAACTAACATCTGTCAAACTGAGGTCTCAAATTCAATATTTCTGTTCTGAGACATGTGGTGTTTTTTAGGAAAAAGTAGGAAGTGAGGTATAGGAATTACCATATGTTTTCTTAGTTCCTGACCATTTGAATTCTGAATCAGCATTTTTCCCGATATTGAATAGTTCTCCATTTACTAATTTTTGTAATCTTGCAAGCCTTGTGCTGCTAACTATTTTATGGCATTGAGGGGGTGAAGAAGATTTACCCGTACTATAAGACCAGCTATCTATGCACTGGCTAGCTTCCCTTCATGATGGTTACACGTGATCCTCGGCATCGTGTGAAAGTGGAAACTTTCATTGTTCATTGTTCACTTCTGTAACCTTCCATTTTCGTCAAATTCATCTATATAATTAAAAGTTTTCACCCACTCAGTTACCTCTGTGACTACATAAGAAATCAGTAATATGTTTCTCAGGTCTTTTAATAAAGCCATAATATAATAGTAGTATTTTTAGAAGTTAAAGGGATTTGAGAATCTGGAAATACAAACTCTGTAGACAGCCAAATCGACTGTCACATATGCTTTTTTGACTGAAAATAATTAAGAAGTCAAGTATATTTTTGTCCTTCCCCTTTCTAGTGCCCTTGCCCTTAATATGTGTATGTGTGCACACGTTCTTTGTTGCTTTCCTTCCTCAGTGCCCGTGATTGATATGGGGGCACCTGGGTGGCTCAGTGGGTTAATCCTCTGCCTTCGGCTCGGGTCATGATCTCAGGGTCCTGGGATTGAGCCCCACATCGGGCTCTCTGCTCGGCGAATAGCCTGCTTCCCTCTCTCTCTCTGCCTGCCTTTCTGTCTACTTGTGATCTCTATCTGTCAAATAAATAAAATCTTTAAAAAAAAAAAAGAGAATCTGGAAATACAAACTCTGTAGACAGCCAAATCGACTGTCACATATGCTTTTTTGACTGAAAATAATTAAGAAGTCAAGTATATTTTTGTCCTTCCCCTTTCTAGTGCCCTTGCCCTTAATATGTGTATGTGTGCACACGTTCTTTGTTGCTTTCCTTCCTCAGTGCCTGTGGATGATATGCTCCTGCTGTTTCAAACCCTTCTCTCTGCACAGCAGATGAAAACTGCATTGAGACTGCTAACACTATAAATCCCCACAGTGTTGAGTGAAATGTTTGCGGGTTTAGGTCTTGACAGGAATAGAATTTCAACACTGCCGCTCAATGATACAAGACTGTCTTTACAAGTACTATCTGCAAGGCCATACCATCCTGTCATCAAATTTCTACTTAATATGTGAAATTAATCAGGGTGATTATCAGTTGGTTATCACCCCTTTTGGAAGGCAGACATAGGCCTACCCAGAGTGGGATCTATGGGATGGTGCTCACTCAGCATTCAGGAACACAGACTTAACCCTTCATCGTGTTCCATTTCCTATGGCCCATTGTCCTCTGCTGTGCTTAGGCAGAGCTGCTGTATTTCCTGTGTTGTCACCTTCTGGAGGAGGAGAAAGAAAAAGGAGGCACTAATGTAATTGTTTCTTATCCAATACATGCCCTGTCTCCAGAGAACCCTCAGACTTTAAGGTGTAAGGGATATCTAAAGATAGAAAACCTAGATCCTTATTCCTGTTTGATGCTGGAATCTGCTCTGACAGTTTTAACTCATTAGCCAATTTATTCAACAATGATTTCAGCCAAACAGGATTCACGAGAGTCCTTCATTTATCCATTTTTTCTTTGAATATTTATTTCATACTGTGCTCTGAAGATACAACCAAGAAATAGCAAAAATCCCAGCTCTCATGAATTTTACACTCCAATAGGAAAATAAAGACCAAAAAACAAAAATAATTAGCAAAAAATGTGACACCAGGTATCATTAAGAGCCATAGATGAAATAGGGAAAGAATTGCTAAAGAGAATGAGAGAGCTCAGTTTCAAATCAGATAAGGAAACACCTCACTGAAGAAGTGTCTGGGGCAGAAGCCTCGGGAAGTGAGCATGAGTGTTATCCATAGAAGAGCTTCCTAGGCAAAGCCAAAACCCTAACCCAAACACTTACGGATATAAAAGCTCTTACGTGTATATAGCCTGGTGTGTTTGAAGAGCAAAGATCCCGTGTGGCTAACACACAAGAAATAAGGGAGATAATAACAGGACATGTGGTCAGAGAGGTGATGTGATTAGAGGAAAATGATGTGCAGATCTCCTGGGACATTGTAGGTGACTGTGATGATTTTTGCTTTCTCTCTGACTAGTAGGACAAGTCACTGATAGGTTTTGAAGGATGAAGTGGCATTATATGATTGACATTCTAAAGGACGAATGTCTATATACTTATATATTGGTGTAAATATAAATACAGATATGGATCATTTCCCCCAGCTGCACTGTGGATAATAGGTCATTGGGCCGAAATCAGAATTAGGGAAGAAATGAGGAGGCCGTCACAATTATCTAGACTAGAAGCACAGATGGCTTGGATCGTGTCACTGTGGTGGATGTAATAAGCTACAGAATTTTAATCATATTTGGAAAGTAGAGTGATAGGATTGGTGGCCAGAGTGAATGCTGGGTATAAAAGAAGAAGAATTAAGGGTGGCACCAAGATTTTTAGCTTAGGCAGCTAAAAAACAATGTAGCTATAATCCAGACGGAGAAGATGTCAGGGAAAGCAGGTTTTAGGAGATAGGACAAGTCTGCTTTGGAAATGCTGAGTTCACGGTGTCTTCGACTACTTAGGTAAAGGCAGTAGGTGGTATTGTACAGATCTGGAATTCAGGGATTTAGGAGAGAAACCCAGGCTGGAGAATACTTTTAGAGTTCATTCATATTTAGATAATATTTAAAGCTATGATTATCAAGGAGTACATTTAAATAAGGAAGAAATATCCAAATATTTTGTTTAAAGGTTCTGTGATGTTAGGATAATGGGAAGCTAAAAGGAATAACCAGTGATACAGAAGGGAAAACAGTGGGAGGGGGAAGGGCACTGGAACACCGCTGAAGAAGGATTTTTAGAAAATGGCTATGCCTAAAACTACTATGTTATATGTCAGTTCTCTCAAGTAAGAAAAGTGGAAGTGAATAATATGTAAAATTCTGCTGATAAGTAAAGGATGGCAAAAGCCGAGGACTCCTGCATTTAGCAATGTGTTTCTATATGATTTTGATAGAAGTAGCTGTGGCATCAAAGTCTCACAGGAATATTCTTGAGGAGAACAGGGTGCTAACCAATTACTTTGAGAAGACTGTTAAATAGAGTAGAGAAAGATGGATGCTTAGGGAGAAATGGGGCGTGTGTGTGTGTGTGTGTATTTCGAGATGGCACATATCACAAGCAGATTTTCTTCTCTGGGAATAGTACCACAGGAAAATCAACTCATTCCATCTTTGACCTTTCTTTCTTTTCTTTTTTTTTTTTTTTTTAACTTTTACCCTTTACTTTAATCATCCACCAACTTCTCTCACCACCATCTCTATTAAAATCTTCTTGAATTAGTGACCTTGCTGAGTTATTTTTTTCCTCATGCTGCCAAACCATCCATAAAGGTTTGGGTTGCAAACTCCAGTTTCATTGGAGTATGGGAGCATCTTAACATCTATACAAATGTCTTTCTGAACAGGAAATGCAGAGATCTAAACTCCCTTTTTCTACGTCTCAAAAAATAAACACTATGGGTAATGCAAGACAAGGATGTCTCTGTTTTAGTCAGTAGTTTAGCTTCCTTTTTACCAGTAACTCATACTTTTGGGGACATAGTGGGACTGTTGCAGGTGAGGTTTCTGTGACTAAAATGTGCATCCATAATTATTTCAAACAAGCAACTTATAATTCTGTTTGTATTATGCCACAAAAGAAATGTCTGTGAGGTAATCTTACACTGAAGATTAGAATACACCAAGAGGTTTTCTAAACTATGGGAAGGACTAGGCAGTATCTACAGTTTTTAACAATTATTGACACAAACAACGCTATATAACAAACCACTTCCTAACCTATGTGCCCAGGTCCATGAGGTGGGGAAATGCTGTCGACTCTTAGTAGACAGGACTGCAAAACGGGAAGTTGTGAAAAATAACACAATTCATTTTTGACCGTGCTGTTGCAATTTGCTGTGTTTTCTAACTGGCTCAGGATATGTCCTAAATAGTGAATATTAAAAAGAAAAATGGGGACGCCTGGGTGGCTCAGTTGGTTAGGCGGCTGCCTTCAGCTCAGGTCATGATCCCAGCGTCCTGGGATCGAGTCCCGCATCGGGCTCCTTGCTCATCAGGGAGCCTGCTTCTCCCTCTGCCTGTGGATGATATGCTCCTGCTGTTTCAAACCCTTCTCTCTGCACAGCAGATGAAAACTGCATTGAGACTGCTAACACTATAAATCCCCACAGTGTTGAGTGAAATGTTTGCGGGTTTAGGTCTTGACAGGAATAGAATTTCAACACTGCCGCTCAATGATACAAGACTGTCTTTACAAGTACTATCTGCAAGGCCATACCATCCTGTCATCAAATTTCTACTTAATATGTGAAATTAATCAGGGTGATTATCAGTTGGTTATCACCCCTTTTGGAAGGCAGACATAGGCCTACCCAGAGTGGGATCTATGGGATGGTGCTCACTCAGCATTCAGGAACACAGACTTAACCCTTCATCGTGTTCCATTTCCTATGGCCCATTGTCCTCTGCTGTGCTTAGGCAGAGCTGCTGTATTTCCTGTGTTGTCACCTTCTGGAGGAGGAGAAAGAAAAAGGAGGCACTAATGTAATTGTTTCTTATCCAATACATGCCCTGTCTCCAGAGAACCCTCAGACTTTAAGGTGTAAGGGATATCTAAAGATAGAAAACCTAGATCCTTATTCCTGTTTGATGCTGGAATCTGCTCTGACAGTTTTAACTCATTAGCCAATTTATTCAACAATGATTTCAGCCAAACAGGATTCACGAGAGTCCTTCATTTATCCATTTTTTCTTTGAATATTTATTTCATACTGTGCTCTGAAGATACAACCAAGAAATAGCAAAAATCCCAGCTCTCATGAATTTTACACTCCAATAGGAAAATAAAGACCAAAAAACAAAAATAATTAGCAAAAAATGTGACACCAGGTATCATTAAGAGCCATAGATGAAATAGGGAAAGAATTGCTAAAGAGAATGAGAGAGCTCAGTTTCAAATCAGATAAGGAAACACCTCACTGAAGAAGTGTCTGGGGCAGAAGCCTCGGGAAGTGAGCATGAGTGTTATCCATAGAAGAGCTTCCTAGGCAAAGCCAAAACCCTAACCCAAACACTTACGGATATAAAAGCTCTTACGTGTATATAGCCTGGTGTGTTTGAAGAGCAAAGATCCCGTGTGGCTAACACACAAGAAATAAGGGAGATAATAACAGGACATGTGGTCAGAGAGGTGATGTGATTAGAGGAAAATGATGTGCAGATCTCCTGGGACATTGTAGGTGACTGTGATGATTTTTGCTTTCTCTCTGACTAGTAGGACAAGTCACTGATAGGTTTTGAAGGATGAAGTGGCATTATATGATTGACATTCTAAAGGACGAATGTCTATATACTTATATATTGGTGTAAATATAAATACAGATATGGATCATTTCCCCCAGCTGCACTGTGGATAATAGGTCATTGGGCCGAAATCAGAATTAGGGAAGAAATGAGGAGGCCGTCACAATTATCTAGACTAGAAGCACAGATGGCTTGGATCGTGTCACTGTGGTGGATGTAATAAGCTACAGAATTTTAATCATATTTGGAAAGTAGAGTGATAGGATTGGTGGCCAGAGTGAATGCTGGGTATAAAAGAAGAAGAATTAAGGGTGGCACCAAGATTTTTAGCTTAGGCAGCTAAAAAACAATGTAGCTATAATCCAGACGGAGAAGATGTCAGGGAAAGCAGGTTTTAGGAGATAGGACAAGTCTGCTTTGGAAATGCTGAGTTCACGGTGTCTTCGACTACTTAGGTAAAGGCAGTAGGTGGTATTGTACAGATCTGGAATTCAGGGATTTAGGAGAGAAACCCAGGCTGGAGAATACTTTTAGAGTTCATTCATATTTAGATAATATTTAAAGCTATGATTATCAAGGAGTACATTTAAATAAGGAAGAAATATCCAAATATTTTGTTTAAAGGTTCTGTGATGTTAGGATAATGGGAAGCTAAAAGGAATAACCAGTGATACAGAAGGGAAAACAGTGGGAGGGGGAAGGGCACTGGAACACCGCTGAAGAAGGATTTTTAGAAAATGGCTATGCCTAAAACTACTATGTTATATGTCAGTTCTCTCAAGTAAGAAAAGTGGAAGTGAATAATATGTAAAATTCTGCTGATAAGTAAAGGATGGCAAAAGCCGAGGACTCCTGCATTTAGCAATGTGTTTCTATATGATTTTGATAGAAGTAGCTGTGGCATCAAAGTCTCACAGGAATATTCTTGAGGAGAACAGGGTGCTAACCAATTACTTTGAGAAGACTGTTAAATAGAGTAGAGAAAGATGGATGCTTAGGGAGAAATGGGGCGTGTGTGTGTGTGTGTGTATTTCGAGATGGCACATATCACAAGCAGATTTTCTTCTCTGGGAATAGTACCACAGGAAAATCAACTCATTCCATCTTTGACCTTTCTTTCTTTTCTTTTTTTTTTTTTTTTTAACTTTTACCCTTTACTTTAATCATCCACCAACTTCTCTCACCACCATCTCTATTAAAATCTTCTTGAATTAGTGACCTTGCTGAGTTATTTTTTTCCTCATACTGCCAAACCATCCATAAAGGTTTGGGTTGCAAACTCCAGTTTCATTGGAGTATGGGAGCATCTTAACATCTATACAAATGTCTTTCTGAACAGGAAATGCAGAGATCTAAACTCCCTTTTTCTACGTCTCAAAAAATAAACACTATGGGTAATGCAAGACAAGGATGTCTCTGTTTTAGTCAGTAGTTTAGCTTCCTTTTTACCAGTAACTCATACTTTTGGGGACATAGTGGGACTGTTGCAGGTGAGGTTTCTGTGACTAAAATGTGCATCCATAATTATTTCAAACAAGCAACTTATAATTCTGTTTGTATTATGCCACAAAAGAAATGTCTGTGAGGTAATCTTACACTGAAGATTAGAATACACCAAGAGGTTTTCTAAACTATGGGAAGGACTAGGCAGTATCTACAGTTTTTAACAATTATTGACACAAACAACGCTATATAACAAACCACTTCCTAACCTATGTGCCCAGGTCCATGAGGTGGGGAAATGCTGTCGACTCTTAGTAGACAGGACTGCAAAACGGGAAGTTGTGAAAAATAACACAATTCATTTTTGACCGTGCTGTTGCAATTTGCTGTGTTTTCTAACTGGCTCAGGATATGTCCTAAATAGTGAATATTAAAAAGAAAAATGGGGACGCCTGGGTGGCTCAGTTGGTTAGGCGGCTGCCTTCAGCTCAGGTCATGATCCCAGCGTCCTGGGATCGAGTCCCGCATCGGGCTCCTTGCTCATCAGGGAGCCTGCTTCTCCCTCTGCCTCTGCCTGCCATTCTGTCTGCCTGTGCTTGCTCTCTCTCCCTCTCTCTCTCTGACTAATAAATTAAAAAAAAAAAAAAAAAAAAAAGAAAAATGATGGTATGAGAAGTAAGCTAATGTAATTCTAATTATTAAATACAGAATAATGTTGTGGTTGTGAAAAGTTCTTGAAAACAGAGTTCATTATCTCAACCTCTTCACTCAGTTCACTGTGTGTCCATAGACAAATGTATCATTTTTTTCACTGAATTTATGATAAAGTTTATATATTTATATATACTTTTTTGGCCTGCTCCTTGTAGTGAACTGAAAACTCCTCAAAGACCTAAACCATATTAATTTTGACCCCCAGAATATCACTAGCCCTTAGCACATAATAGTACTCAGTAAGCACACTGAAGGAAAGAGGGAAGAAGGGAAATGTGGAGTCAGAGGGAGCCAAACGAAAGGGAGAGAGAGGAGACTGACAGGCAGATGGGAAAACAGAGTAGTGGGCTCCGAGGTGAGAAGGAATGTGGTGTGCAGACCTGGAAGCAGTCTGTCCAGTCCAGTATGATTGGCTGACAGGAAAAGGGCAGAAAAGATTTAGAAATAATCCATGCTCTGAGGACACAAGGATGCTAAGGTCATTTTCAATAGTTTTAATGGCAGTGAGATTCTACTGGTATGTTCTGTAAGAGAAAGTTATGTGATGCGATTTCTCTTAAAAACAAAAAATATTACTCTGGTGTCTCCCACAGAAGTTCTGGGAAGACATGGCACTGAACACATACTCACCCAGCTGTACACACATTTCTCTGTCACTTCTCCTGAGCCAACCACCTCAGGGAGCGGGGCCATTGTGGAGCTTGGAACACATTCCATGGAAGAACTGGTGCCGGTCTTCCCCTCCAGCAGAGCCAGGAGAGTGCTGTTCAAGGGAGCTTGACTGGACTGTGTGTAAGAGCTTGATTGGCTCTCTGGGAGATAAGGAATTACCAGCTGCCTGGGCTGGGTCCTGGGGCTGCTTATGGGTTTGGGAGCGCTCTCAGCTTCCCCCCGATACTCTCACTGCCCAGCCAGGCCTCAGGGGAAAGGTCTTTGTCTTTCTTGTAGAAAACGAAGCATATCACTTCCCACCAGGCACATTATGGTAACTGAAAAATGTCTTCCAGAATAACAAATTCAAGTCCATAAATGGTGGGATAAAACTGCTTGTCTCACAAAACCAAGTGGAAATACTATTTTAAAGTATCAAGATTGATATAAGACACATGAAGGAAAAGATGAGACTTGGAGAAAAAATCTGAAAACCAAATAGGATGATACTCGGATTTTCAGGAAGAGAAAAGAATTGGGCAGGCTCTCAGAGTTAGCTAAAAAAACAACAATTTCCGTGACCTCAAGAGAAAACCAAATACACACACTCAAAGAGCAAGAATGTAAGTCCCAAGAGAGGTCTGCCCGCCTTGTTCTCCACCGAATCCCCAGAGCAAGAAAAGTACCTGGCACATAATAGGTCCAAAACGGAGTTTTGCTTTGAGAAATAATAAACTTGAAATTTGCTTCTGGCTAAATTCGATGAAATGTTTTGAAGGCATAATGTTAAATGACATATAATCTACTTAGGGCAAAGGGGATCTAGATGGAGAAAAAAGTACAACTATAGTTAAAAATGAGACAGAATGGAACATTGGGGTTTCCTTCAATATGCCTCAACATTTGACTCTTAACCAAAAGGTAGTAAATAATTACTGATCACTCATTCAGGCCATAAATAGCAGTCATGGTGATGCCATAACAAACTACCAGAGTCAAAAGTGATTGGAATGGGGCTGCCTGGGTAGCTCAGTGGGTTAAACCTCTGCTGTTAGCTCAGGTCAAGATCTCAGGGTCCTGGGATCGAGCCCCGCATCTGGCTCTGCTCAGCGGGGAGCCTGCTCCCCTCCCCGCTGCCTGCCTCTGCCTACTTGTGATCTCTCTGTGTCAAATAAATAAGTAATTTTTTTTTAAAGTGATTGGGGGGTGCCTGGGTGGCTCAGTGGGTTAAGCCTCTGCCTTTGGCTCAGGTCATGATCTCAGGGTCCTGGGATGGAGTCCCGAATCAGGCTCTCTGCTTGGCAGGGAGCCTGCTTCCCCCCGGCCCCCTCTCTCTGCCTGCCTCTCTGTCTACTTGTGATCTTTGTCAAATAACAAATAAAATCTTAAAAAGAAAAGAAGTGATTGGAAGGTATATTTAGACTAAATTTAAAGGCTTAAACAAAAACTTTGTGGGGCGCCTGGGTGGCTCAGTGGGTTAAAGCCTCTGCCTTCAGCTCAGGTCATGAGCCCAGGGTCCTGGGATCGAGCCCCGCATCGGGCTCTCTGCTTGGCCAGGAGCCTGCTTCCTCCTCTCTCTCTGCCTGCCTCTGCCTACTTGTGATCTCTGTCTGTCAAATAAATAAATAAAATTAAAAAAAAAAAAAAAAAGCCTTCAGTTTAAAAAAAAAAAAACTTTGTAACACTGATAGGCTTGCCTTGTAATTATATGAATAAATGTGTGTTATTTTTAGCAGAGAAGTTCATATTTAGTAGAATACTTAATTTCTTTTATAATCTCCAAATACTTGTTAAATGTCCAGTAATGGGCTTTATGTCAGCATAGAGCCATTAATGCTATGGGAGTGGAGAGGTTGTCAAGGGAAAAAATGCATCCCTGTTGCTTTACCCTGAGTAGAATGTCTCATGTCCCTTGCTGAGTGAGAGAGGCAACATGGTAACAAGAATAGAAAACTGAATTTCATGATCTCTGGGTGACTTTATGTATGTACAATGGTATGATTTTCTATTGATGACTGTGGTGTATAAGGATGATCGCTACTTCTTAGATTCTTGGAAATTTTACAGAGCAGTTTCTTCTCATTCTTTGGGATTTTAATAACATTTACACTGGTCAAAAAACCATAGATCACTATCTGAATATTTTTAAATGAACTATTTTTAGAAAATCCACAAACACATACTGAAACTGTATAAAGAAGTATTACATTCTCTTCTGAATATGTTTGCCAATAATCCCAACAAATTTTGTATGACTCCTATTTTCCCTTGGTATCTAGGAAAGTATAAAAAAAGAAGTAACAGCAACTTTTCATAGGTCTATCAGGACGATGGACATCTCCTTTATGGCCTCTATGGGACAGAATCACTCCTATCATATTTTTAACATGGTTCTAATAGTCAATGTTGATTGACTTATTTTACTCCCGCCGATTTTGTCCGTATCATCCATCACGTTGTAGGACGCTAATTCATTCCAAATAATGAACTGTCCCACTGGAAGTATGAGTGTGCAGTGCTGCCAAACTCAGGGAGGCCAAAAGAACATTTTATTGGTCCCATGTACTCACCTGGGGAAGGGTTGCTACATTGTTCTATAAAAAAATCTCTAAAACACTTAATTTATCACATTGCTTGGAGCACAGACTGTATCTTTAAGGTTTGCCCTGTGAAAACACGGTATGCAGTATCATTAGGCAGAATGAGAGAACGACTATATGGAAAACAAAATGAAAACTTTCTTGTTTCTGACCCTTTGGAATCATATTCCACTATTGATGGGAGAACAGAAGGCAGGCTGAGTACAAGCACAAGCTGACACCTGCACCCTCCCCCAGCCCCCCACTCCTGGGTGGGACATGGGGGACACTCTTCCAGGAATCTCCCCCAACTATCTTGACATTAATACCTTGCAAGAGGGAAAAACCTTGAAAATGGCAAGGCCCTGGTATCCGGTTTCTTGTCAGTGCTGTTTAGCATATGAAAGTTCTTTAGAAACTCCTTTTTCCCTTACCTCCCTCAATCACCCACCGGTCACAACCCCATGGCAGCAGCTCCCTCTGCCTATGGGTCTTGTCCCCTTGCTTTAGTAAACCATCTTGCACCAAAGACGTCTCAAGAATTCTTTCTTGGTCGTGGGCTCTGGACTCCACCCCACCGACCCTCACTTCTATTCTAAAACTTCATCATTTGGTGCTTGAACGTGGGGCTGTGAGTCTTTACATCTGGACACTGAGCTTCGGTGCAAAATTGGTGAGTACTTTCCTGTTCCTTTAGTCTCATTTCAGGGGCTTTTCAAGGAGTGTGGTCTTATTGGAACACTTGCATGTCGATTGCTCAGGCTGCTCTAGCCCGTGGCTGCCCTGTGGGGAGAGAAACCCTGCCTTTTGGCTGGAGTTAATATCCTGACCAGAATGGTAAAAAGACCCAGAAACTTGATGCCCTCTCTTTATTCCTGTTTTTCTTCCTTTCTGTTCTTTTTCTTCCTTCCTTCCTGTAAAGTTTCACAGGCGATATAAACACAACACCAGGCGAGGTAGGCACAAGGCAAGATTTATTAAAGGCACTCTCTGGTGAAGTTTCAGGGCTCAGGAGAAGGGGAGCCAGGAAAGTCACACCGGGAGGTCAGCACTCTCGGCGAGGTTCCGTGACTCGGGAAGGGGGAGTTGAAGTTGGGAAGGAATCAGCTGGGGTCTTTTATTGGGCCAAGGCAGGGCCTGGGCTCACATCCATATATGGTAGGGTATTTGGTGATTGGAGGGTATGGGGTGGGGGGTCCTGATACTTCTGTTTCCTGCATAGGTATCGGGTTACCTATGGAGATGTGACCTGGGCATACATCCTTTTGGCAGGAGAGTCAAGGGTTGAGGAAGGGGGAGGAGGGGACTGGAAGATGGCGGCCCTGGGCGGTCATTTCTCTTGTTCCTCCTACATTCCCGGAGCCACCGACCCAACACTTCATTCCTCCCTTTCTTTCTTTTTCTTCCTTCTTCCCTTCCTCCTTTTCTTTTCGCTCTTTCCTTCCTTCCTTCCTTCCTTCCTTCCTTCCTTCCTTCCCTCTCTCCCTCTCTCCCTCCCTCCCTCTTTGACAGAGACACACCGGGAGAGGGAACACAAGCAGGGGGTGGAGAAGCAGGCTTCCCTCTGAGCAGGGAGCCCAATGTAGGGCTCAATCCCAGGACCCGAGCAAAAGCAGATACTTAATGACTGAGCCACCCAGGCATCCCTTTATTCCTGTTCTTATACAAAGTTGTCTGTCTTGGGCATGGGACAGCCACCTAAGTCATCAGGACGGCTGCCAATCTTAACTCCTGTGTGAGGTTTCCTCCTGATTGAGCTTATGTGATCCCCTCCACATCCCTGGTCTAGCCGCTTCTGGCCATGGGACCTCCACTGGGGATGAAGTTTTAGAATACAGTTGAGGTTCAGTGGGGTGGAGTCCGGAGCTGACAACCAAGAAAGAATTCTTGAGACATTTTTGGTGCAAAATGGTGGTTTATTTTTATTTTTATTTGAAGATTTTATTTATTTGACAGAGATCACAAGTAGGCAGAGAGGCAGGCAGAGGGAGAGGTGGAAGCAGGTTCCCCATAGAGCAGAGCGTGTGATGCGAGGCTTGATCCCAGGACCCTGGGATTATGACCTGAGCCAAAGGCAGAGGCTTTAACCCACTGAGCCACCCAGGTGCCCCAAAATGGTGGTTTATTAAAGCACTGGGGGCAGAACCTTTGGGCAGAAAGAGCGGCTTCCCCAGGGTTGTGAGGTGTGGCAGGTTAAGTACCATCGAGTGTAAGGAAAAGGGCGGTTTCTGTAGAACTTTTGTATGCTAAAGAGAACCTGTAAGATACCGGGGAGCAGAGCCCTTGCCATTGTTGAGGTTGGTTTTTCCCTTATAAGCAAGGCATTAAGATAGTGGGGAGATTGCTAAAGAATGTCACTTCTGTCTCACCCAGGAGTGGGGGTAGGTAGTCATTGCAGGTTGTCAACCTGTTGCTTTGTCCTCAGCCAGCCTTCTTTCTGTTCCCTCATCCCTGGGAGCTGGCTGAAACCAGTACCTGATTGAATTAAAACCCAACCCAGAACTGTTTCTTAGGGAAGTTGGCTGTCAGGACCACGTGTGTGGGCATGTCGCTTAGACCATGATGGATTTCAATATTTACTGTTTCTTGTCAGTGCCCTCTACTAAATATTAAAGCTACAAAATTCGGTAATTTCCCTTTGTAAAACTTTTCTAGTATTTTCTGAATACTATTCTGAATATTTTCTGAAGTTCTAGAACATAGGTGAGGTGAGGTTTGGGTGGGGTGAGGTCTGGAGCTGATGACCAAGCAAGAATTCTTGAGACATCTTTGGTGCAAAATGGTGGTTTGTTAAAACACAGGGACAGGACCCGTGGGCAGGAAGAGCTGCTGCTCTGGGTTGTGAGGGGTGGCAGGTTGTGTACCATGGGTGTGGGGGGAAGTAAGGAAAAGGGAGGTTTCAATAGAACTTTCATATGCTAAAGAGGACCTACAAAGATACCTAATACAGGCTTTGCCATTGCCAAGGTCATTTTGCCCTCTAACAAGGTATTAACATTAAGATGGGTGGGAGACTCCTAAAGAATGTCACATATGTCCCACCCAGGAGTGGGTGTGGGGGAAAGGTTGGAGGGTGTCAGCTTTTGCTTTGTCCTCAGCCAGCCTTCTGTTCCCTCATCATTCCCCCCTGAACAATTTTGACCCTTAAATCTTTAAAGTTGTTGAAGGTGGAAGGTCTCAGCTTCTTTAACATCTTCCTGCTGAACAGGGCATAGAGTTGTCCCTACGTACTCGGGTCAACACTGGTCAGTTGGGGAATGTGTAGGGGAGTTATGAAAGACAGAGGCAGCTGAATCTAGGGGTACTGCTCAGGTGATCTTTGCAAGTGGAAAGGATCATCTGTGGAAGTTATGGCTACGAAGGAGTCGACGCCAAGTGAGGAGACACGGGAGAAAACAGCAAAACATGGTTAGTGTAACAAAAAGAAAATGAAGCACAAATTAAGTTTTTTGCTAGTTGACAACCCTTTTCCAGTCCAGGAGTTTAATCATTAAAAGAAAGAGGGACTATTTAAAGTGCTAACTTGAGTAGGTCATAACCCAAGAAATATTTTGTGATCATCTGGAACATAAACATAGTACTTTGCCATTCTATTTTGTAAATCTGCTTTACACTTAAACAATAATTTGTATTACCATAGTATTTGAACAGAGAAATGTTACTTCAAGGGTCATTTAGGACTGACCATGTACTTTGTAAGAGCTTCCATGTGCCAAATACCCTCCAGTTCCAAAGGGGGAACAAAAGTGGATGTTAGTTGGTCATACCAATGAGACAGAACAAGTTCACCACTGTTTTAAGTTCTGAAAGGTTGGCCAGGTTGGTAATGGTTTTAATAATGCATCCGTGATTCCAGGCAAAACCCAGGGTACATTGGCCTATCCTTCCTGGGGGAAGCCATGAACGCAAGTTAGAGCCATATAACCATTGGGTTGCACTAGGTGACAGTCCTCCAATTTTTGGTTTCTGTAACTGTAGTCAAGATATCAAGGGCTATTCAGTTTCGAAGGGCCATCTTTTTAATGTGTAATAAAAGGCAGTCCACTGTTGCTTTGTAGGGACCATGGGAGTCCAAATCTAGGGACAGTTTTCCTTTATGAAGTTTTTGTAATCTCCATGGCCCTTTTGCCCAATCAGTGGCCTGGTGTAAACCATGTATTACTTTCATTGGTTCCGAAGGTCATATCCTTTGACATCCTTTGAAGTAAACTACAGCTATCTCCTTAGGTCGGTGTACAGCCTTAAGGAGAGTAATCATTTTAGGCCTGTATTTGATTGTGGAGTTATGGCTTGATAATAATCCCCCCTTTTTTTTTCCAAATTGCTCCATGGACGTGTAGGACTAGGAAAGTATATTTGGAGTCAGTATTACTATTAATTTTCAAAGCTTTGGCGATTGCAAAGTGCCAGTGAGCACTGTGGCGTACCCAGCTTTTCTTACTCCTTTTATGAAAACTACTGTCATCAGTAAACCAATTGTCATTTGTATTTTTAATAGGAGCATCTTAAATCTGGCCAACTAAAGTAAGCAAGATCAATAACCTATCCGTTTTTGCTCTATATAGAAAGAAGTATAATGGTCAGGTTCAGGCATATGGGTAACTAGGTTTAAAGTTTGACAAGTTTTATTTCTGGCATATCTGTTAAGTGTAGCCCAGTATTTAGTAAGTCAGCCTTATCACCCATCAGTGGCCTTTGGTTTTTAAGACATTTTGGACCTGATGTGAAGTCATTACAGTCAGGGAGTGTCCCGTAGTGAGCTTTGAGGCTCCTTTTATGAGGAGGGCTGTTCTATGCTTAGCTAAAGCCTTTGTTTGCAACTGTACCTCAATAGAGTTGGCTTCTAGGATAAATAGGACTAAGATCCAGCCTTAACAATATCCTAATTACAAAGGATCACTGGCAAGTGTGAGAAAACTTGTCAAGAGATAAGGGGAGTCCCACATGCATCATCCAATCCAATCATAAAGAAAGTGGGGTCATCCATTATCTCCACAAGTCCACAGTTAATCTTATGGAGTGCGGTATGCTGGCTTTTAGGCATTTCATTATCCCAGCCACACACAAGGTGATAATTAAGTTATACAATTGTTGGAGAATCAATGCTATTTTCCAGTTGTTTAATCATGTGCCATGGGGTCTTGTTATTATCCCCACAGAATAAAAAAGCAACAAGATCGTCTAAAAGAGCTATTGTGCAACTTTTCTGAAGTTTACCTCAAATTGTCTAGCTTAGGTAAACAAACATTTAAAGACAATCAAATCTAGAATTTAACATCCATAAAGGTGTGTTATTAAACATAAATTTTCTCTCTAAAATAACCCTCATTTCCAGAGATAGCCAAATCAGGACTAATTTATTTGAAAAACAAGTCCAGTTTTAACAAACTTGGCCTAAATTTACATAAGCTCAGCAAGAACAGTGAGTGATCATATAGGTCTTTTAGAATTTGCTTTTCTGGAGCTTCTTATAAGGAATCTCTATGTTGAACTTTTAGTGCCTCCCAGGCCAGAAGACAAGGCCATGTACTTGCCATCAGACATGCCTGTAATACCTGTCGATTTGGGTGAATTCCTCTTCCTGAGGTCCCCAAAGTATCCTGAGGTTCCTGCACCTGCCAGGAAGTGACATTCTTTACTCACCTGGTGAGGCTGGTGGGAACTCTGTAAGCAAGGTATCAGGCCCACAGTTCCAAGGGGCTTTATGGCTCTAGGTTTCATAAGGTCAACCTTAGTTTCTTAAAGCTGCCTGAGTCTATGTCAAGTCTATAGACTTGAGTCTATGCATGTCTTTTTCAAATATGACATTCTAGTCAAAGCGTTGGTAAAATAACCAATGTTTCCAATGGTGTCCTGTTAAAAGGAGAACAGATTCTTTTTTTTCTTTTTTTTTTTTTTTTTTTTTTGACAGAGATCACAAGTAGGCAGAGAGCAGAGAGGCAGACAGGAAAGGAAGCAGGCTCCCTACTGAGCAGAAAGCCCAATGCAGGGCTCGATCCCAGGACCCTGGAATCATGACTTGAGCCAAAGGCAGAGGCTTTAACCCACTGAGCCACCCAGGTTCCCAAAAGGAGAACAGATTCTTATTGAACTTAAGCAAATGACTGATTGCCATGGAAGAAAGAATATTTACTGAGACTTTTGAGTTTTGGAGGGTTCAGATAGAAAAGTTGAATGATTTGTTTACAAATAAATATTTTTACATTTCTGTAAGTCACAGACAGATGTTTTCTTAGTCTGGAAGTTAGGTAAGAAAGTTTTCTTAGTCTGGAAGAGCAAACATTAGAGAACCAGCAATGTCTAAAATAAGAGACGTAACACTATAATCTTTTAGTTCATTTAGTCCCATATTACTAATTCTGGTTTAGTTTGATTGCCGCTTTAGTTAGTTCTGGAAATTCTTACCCATTTTAGTTTAATATACTGAATACCTGTATTTCTCCTGAAAGTCCTTTATATGAATCTCCTTGAAGATAAAACTCATTTTACAAGAGAATCAAGACTTTGTTCAAGATTTAAATCTTGGGGAAGTTTGTTAAAACCTTTTAAAGCACATGCCTAAATAGGATTAGGGATGTTAAAGATCTGATAAAACATAGACACTTTTTTTCTGGGCAGGCAAAGAGGATACAACTGTTTACATTTTCTACTTAACAGCAGATTAATTTAGGAAAACTTTGTCTTTTTGAACAGAGAATTTCAGTTTTATACCAATGTACCTTTAAAACCCATTCATTTCTGGGACGCCTGGGTGGCTCAGTTGGTTAAGCAGCTGCCTTCGGCTCAGGTCATGATCCCGGCGTCCTGGGATCGAGTCCCGCATCGGGCTCCTTGCTCATCAGGGAGCCTGCTTCTCCCTCTGCCTCTGCCTGCCATTCTGTCTGCCTGTGCTTGCTCTCTCTCCCTCTCTCTCTCTGACAAATAAATAAATAAAATCTTTAAAAAAAAAAAAAATAAAATAAAACCCATTCATTTCAATCTTAATCTGTCCTGACCACACCTAAAATTCCATTCCAAAGTTTTCCCTACACAAACCTTCTACAACTTTCCTTTGCAGTCAGGTTTTGTCCCAAGCCATTTCCTTCCAAACAACCATCTCATTTAGGACAGAAATTACCTTTTTTTTTTTTTTTTAAACCTTCAACAAAATGCATTTCCATTCCTTATCTTTCTTCCATACCTACTTTTCCACATACAGAGTTTGTTTCCCTTATTTCCATCAGTCTTAGTTACATTTAGCAGAATTTTGTACTTTTAGAAACACCTTAGTCTCTAGTCAGTTTTTAACTATGAACTGTTACAACAGAATTCTTTAGATGGCAAATTTATGAATCAGTTAAGCACGAAACATGTTTACCAACAGATTTAAATATTCTTATTTTCTTTGCTTTAAGAAGTCAAAAGCACAAACCTACATCCAGTAATTAATGACTTAGCATTTTATCCTGTTTGAAAGACCTAAATGTCCAATGAATTTAATTCCACTTGTCATCCAAGCAAAACTTTCAGGTTACCAAAGACTCTGAAAGCTATCTCAACAATTACCCACGAAAACTTTGAGACAATGAACCATCAGTTTAGTCATCTTTTTGCTAACAAATTGCAACAGAGGTAACACGAGGTTATTTGACCTTCAGTAACCTTGATAGAATAAAAGTTTCACATTTACTGCGGTGACTTCAAAGACATGTCTATCTTAATAAAACCAACAAACCTAACTTAGTTTAAATACTGATTTATGTTCCACCTGGACCCACCCCATTTTCAGTGTTTACCTGAGACACAGGTGGGGAAATCTGGAGTGGGGGTGTTAGGTCCAGGCAGTGCTCTTCTTTCTCCTTGACAGTGAAGAGATTAATAAGAGCCTTGGTGAATGGTCTAGAGGCCAGTCATGCAGGCCGCACCCACGTTGGTGCAGAAACAGGAGAAGGGGGAGGCAGAAGAAACAGTGCTGCCAGAAGGCAGTGTTATGCCCGAGTTTTCATGTCTGAGAGACCACCAAGGAGCCAACACCAATGTAATCGCATGAGGGTTTATTTGACAAGCTTAAGCTTGGGCCCAAGTATACCCGACGCAGCGGAGTAGGGACTTGGACCCTGAACCAGATTACAGTCAGAGGTTTTTTGTTTTTTTTTTTTTTTTTTTTTTTTTTTTTTTGATTTTTTCCATTTTTTTTGACAGAAATCACAAGTAGGCAGAGAGGCAAGCAGAGAGAGAGAGAGGAGGAAGCAGACTCCCTGCAGAGCAGAGAGCCCGATGCAGGGCCCGATCCCAGGACCCTGAGACCATGACCTGAGCCGAAGGCAGAGGCCTAACCCACTGAGCCACCCAGGCGCCCCACAGTCAGAGTTTTTAAAGGCAGAGTAGGGGTAGACTCGGCGGTGGGTGAGGACAAAGGGGGTGTTCAGAAGTGCTATCAGGGTAAAGAAGACTGTCAGGATATTGGAAGCCTGGTTATTATCAAGCCAAGGCCGTTTTCCCCTCTAATGAGGCACTAACATGAAGACAGGTGGGAGTTTCCTGGTGGAACGTCATATTCCTCCTATCAAGCGTCCTTGTTAGTGAGATTTAGCACTGGGACATTTGTAAACTGAGGGAGACTCCTGTCTTGCAGGATTGTGATCTCTGCAAGTTAACTATTTGTTCACATATACTACCAAGGGGAGGGGAGTGGGTGGAGAGGGGGTGCAAGGTGCCAGCTTTTGCTTTGTCAAGATGGCTGAACTTATGTCAGGGCTAGACTTGAGGTGGGTACAGCCTTGTTTTTCTTGGCCTCTACAGGAGAGAAAGGATTCCTGGTTTTAGAGCTCATCAGCTCCAACAGAGGAGCAGACGCCATGTTTTCCCGCCAGCAAGGGGGGAGGGTTTAAGCAGTCCAAGTCGGCCAGAGAAGATGGAATTTCCCCGAAACAAAGGGAGTTTTGGCAGCTGCTTGGGAATATTCCTTCAAGTCTCCGTCTTAAGTTAGACTAACCCCAGTTGGCTCCAGTTATAGCCATTACCACGGGAAATGAGTAAAGGAGAAGTCCCCACATCTATTCGGAGAAACAGAGATAAAGTCAGAGTCCCCTTTGCTAGAGGTGGCCCAGCAAACTGGGTTTACTAGAAGGCTTATTTACTAATTATCATCCAATAAGTCAGGAGGGAATTTACTCACTCATTCAGGCAAACACATTCTGCAAAAGGCCCTTAGGTCGGGGTCCTACTGTAGAGCAAAGAAGTCCTAGGTATGAGCAATGAAGGTATCGTAGGTGCATTTGTCCTATTTCCTGCAGAGATCATCTAACTGATAGATCCCATTGAGGCCATACATGCAGTGTTACAGGAGCTCAGTCCTTTCCTAAGTTTTGCAATCTAAATTTTTTCCAGAGGGTTAAAAGGCACCCCAAGGTAGAGTCCTTGGGAACTGAAAAAGCCTACTGAGGCCATGCTCCCAGAAAAGTAAAGAAGGTCCATTACCAAATACCCCCTGACTCCTGGATGGCGTCCCATGCAGAATATGTCAGAGGTTCCTATGTGTCAAAAGCGACCAGAGGCATCCCTCAAGACATCGCTATTGATCACGATCCTGCCTTCCCCAGAAGGCATTCCTGCCATAAAAGGCCCTGGAGGGGTGCCAGCGCCCTTCCCCTTCCCCATTGCTTCCTAGGTTGCTGATGGGTGCCTGGTGAATGTACCAAAATACTCTGCTGTGCCATGCCATTGTCTGTCCTAAGACTGCATACTGTTTTGCCATTTTTTTTTAAGATTTTATTTATTTGACAGAGATCATAAGTAGGCAGAGAGGCAGGCGGGGGGGGGGGGGGGGGGGGGAGCAGGCTCCCCGCCAAGCAGAGAACCGGATAGTGTGATTCGATCCCAGGACCCTGAGATCATGACCTGAGCCAAAGGCAGAGGCTTTAACCCACTGAGCCACTCATGCAACCCTGTTTTGCCATTTTAACCCATGGAAATACTAGAAAAGTTTGGCAAGGGGAAATTACCCAATTTCATAGCTTTAAGTAGTTTGTAGAAGACACAAACAGTAAAGACTGAAATCCATCATGGTCTGTAAGACATTGCAACACATGTGGTCCTTACAACCAACTTCCCTAGGAAATGGTCCCCGGTTGCATTTTAATTCAGTCGGGTACTGGTTTTGGCCAGCTCCCAGTGGAGGTCCCGTGAGGGGATCACTTTAGATCAATCAGGAAGAAACCTCACACGGGAGTCTTAAGATTGGCAGCCGTCCTGGTGATTTAGGTGGCTGTCCCATGCCCAAGAGAGACATTATATAAGAACAGGAATGAAAAGAGAGCATCAAGTTTCTGGGTCTTATTACTCTTAGGGTCCGTAATGAAAGGAGCGAGACTGATACAAAGCGAAGGTCAAGCAAAGCTTTATTTCGCACCAAGCATCGAGAATCAAACTGACTGGTCAGGGCCGTCTCTTGTAAAGAGGCGACTCCTCCCAGCCTCACAGACTAACTTTTATAGGGGTAGTTTAGCCGGGCTATACACAGGCGGCCAATGAGATTGCAATACACAGAGAAAACTGCACAGTCATGCTAGGTCGGCCACACACAGAAAAAACTGCTAGGTAACACACGGGTGGCCAATTGAATTTCAATTTACCCTAGTAGATATATGCGTGCCCCACTGATTGGATGTCTTCACCTGGCCTGACCTGCCCTTGTATCTAGGCTTTGCGAGTAAGTTCCTCTGGGAGGGGCGGGGTCAATCTAAGTTCACTACATAAACACAAAATGACTCCCTTTGGTCAACCAGGCCCTTACAATTACCATTTCGGCCAGGGTACTAACTTCCAGCCAAAAGGCAGACGTTCTCCTCCCTGTAGAACAGCCACGGGCTAGAGGATTACAGCCTGAGCTATCGACATGCAAGTGTTCCAATTAAGACCATACTCCTTGAAAAGCTCCTGAAATGAGACTAAAGGAAGAGGAGAGGAAAGTACTCACAAATTTTGCGCTAAAGCTCAGAGTCCAAATGTAAAGACTCACAGCCCCACATATGGGTGCCAGATGATGAAGTTCTAGAACATAGGTGAGGTTCGGTGGGGTGAGGTCTGGGGCCAATGACCAAGAAATAATTCTTGAAACATCTTTGGTGCAAAATGGTGGCTTATTAAAGCACGGGGACAGGACCTGTGGGCAGGAAGAGCTGCTGCCTGGGGTTGTGAGGGTTGGTAGGTTACATACCATGGGTTTGGGGGAAGGTAAGGAAAAGGGAGGTTTCAATAGAACTTTCATATGCTAAAGAGGACCTACAAGGTACCAGGTGTGGGAGGAGACTGGCACCAGAGGCAATGCTGGCTGTCAAGGTTGTTTTTCACTCTTAGCAAGCCATTAACATTAAGATAGTTGGGAGATTCTTAAAGAATGTCACCTATGTCCCACCCAGGAGTGGGGGTGGGGGAAAGTTGGAAGGTGTCAGCTTTTGCTTTGTCCTCAGCCAGCCTTTTGTTCCCTCATCAATTATGACTAAATAGAAGGGCAAAGTAATACCTTTGGCAAGAATGGAGGCATGTATAACTCTGGGTATGGGAGCATGCAAATAGGAGATCCCACAGGGAACTTTTGCAAAATGCTGAAGCAGCTTACTCTGATTAAATATTAGGAGGTTTTTTGGGTAGGAAATGTTTGTTGAGAATGTTCCTTTTTTTTTTTTTTTTTTTTTTTTTAAAATATTTTTTTTTTGAAAGAATATTAGCAGGCAGAGGCAGGCGGGGGTGGGGGGGGGTGGAAGGCTCCCCACTGAGCATGGAGCCTGATGCAGGGCTTGATCCCAGGAGCCCAGGATCCAGGACCCTGGGGTCACATCGAGCCCGGGATCCAGGACCCTAGGATCATGACCAGAGATGAAGGCAGAGGCTTTAACCCACTGAGCCACCCAGGCACCTCTGTTGGGAATGTTTTTTTTTTTTTTTTTTTTTTAAAGATTTTATTTATTTATTTGACAGAGATCACAAGTAGGCAGAGAGGCACGGAGAGAGAGAGAGGAGGAAGCAGGCTCCCTGCTGAGCAGAGAGCCCGATGTGGGGCTCGATCCCAGGACCCTGGGACCATGACCTGAGCCGAAAGCAGAGGCTTTAACCCACTGAGCCACCCAGGCGCCCCGAGAATGTTCTTTTCATAAGCATAATGACACTGAGTGTTTTTCTCCCACTAACAAGTTGTTGTTTTTTTTTCCTTAACATTGCCATCTAGTTTCATTTTCTGGTTCACTGATAAAGAGCTCCCTAGCTCGCCCCATTTCAGCTCCTAATCCCGTGCTGATCTCCAGTGGAGTTTATTTAATCCAAGCAACGTGAAACTTTATATAGTCGCATTCAGGAAGGGCTTGTAATTTCATGTTTTATTTACCTCCCTTTCATAGAAACAGTGTATCAATTAACCAAGATTCCTGTTTTTTAACTCAAACCAATGCATCCCTCCCAAAAACCGAACTCTGGAGTACTTTTCTCCAAGCGTTTCTAGAGAATTCCAGTTGTTGCTATTCCTTTCATGGACCTTTTAAAATTGTCCACTTCAGGTCCCTGGGCAAATGCCAGAGCCCCAGGCAAGCTTGAAATTAATCACTACTACTGTTCAGATCCCTTTCCTCTTGTCATGGGATTTTTTTTTTTTTTAAGATGGACATTTATGAATCCTGCATACCCCTGTCCTACCTGTGCCCCAATACCACCAGCCTGGATGGGACACTCTCCACAACTTCCTTTATGAGCAGCAGGAAAACTAGTGATTGCCCCCTATTATATATCCCAGATCAAATTAGACTGTCCACTTAATGTAACCTAGGAAAGCACTTGTTCGCATTTGGGAGGATGTGAAATGCCTAAGGTAACTGCGTGCCTTCCTAAAATGCGTGTTCACTTTAATACCATTTTTTTTTTTTTTCTTAAAATGTGACCCTGGATAGGACTAGTTACAGTCAGATAATCTCAAAGCATTTAGACTTTGTGCCATAATTTAGATCACAATACGAATGTAGACACCATCTCCGCTTTATTATAAGGGCATTTCTGATATTTTTGCCTGCTGTCTGAAAGGCGAATAAAAAGACAAATCAACAAGAGTGGAGGAAAGTTGACAGAGAAGTAGAGAGTGGTGGTCTGAATCTTATGAAAACAAATTCTTACCTTTCTTGGCGCCACAGTAAGGATCCACCATAGGGCTGTTGGGGTTAATGGGGAGCAGGAAATCAGCAATACCAGGCTTGCTAAAATGCAACACTGGGGGCGATGGAAGGTTTGGGAGGAGGGCGGAGGTCTTTGGAAAGGCTGGCTGGCTCCCCACTCTGCTGTTGGAAAGCCTTGGGGAGGGGCCTTCCCCAAAGCTTTGTTAGTCCAAACAGCTACCTGTTGGGTCCATGGTCAAAGGAGCAAGACTGATACAAAGCGAAGGCCAAGCAAAGCTTCATTTCGTGCCAAGCATCGAGAATCAAACTGACCGGCCAGGGCCGTCTCTTGCAAAGAGGAGACCCCTCCCAGCCTCACAGACTAACTTTTATAGAGTAAAGGCCTTGAGATTGAGCCTGGCCACACACAGGTGGCCAATTGAATTACAATTCACCCTATAGTAACTATTTGAACTAGCCTATCACTTTGGTCAGAATTGGCGCCCAAAAGGCAGGGCCCATATTCTTGGGTGGTTAGGGAGGTGCTTTCCTGATTCAGGGATGTCTCCACCTGGCTTGACTCATCCTTGTATTCTGGGCTCTGTTACTTTCCCCGGACCTGACTTGTCCTGGTATAGGGGCTCTGTTATCAGGGGCTGGTCAGTCATATTTTACTGGTTTCCAGACTTGTTTCTAAGTAAGTTCCTCTGGGAGTGGCAAGGTCAATTTAAGTTTACTGCATAAACAACAAAATGGCTCGCTCTTACACTGCCCTGTGATCTAAGAGATGGATGCTTTGGCCCCAAGGCTATGTTTGGCAGGACTGGTAGAACAGGAAGATTAGCATACTGTATTTTTCCTGGAAACAGCTCCTCCTACTTTTAGTAAGACCCCTTATTGAGAAACACTGGGAAGGATTTATATAAGAACAGGAAGGACCCATAAAGCAGGAGCAAAGAAGGGCAAAGGGTCTCCAAGAGTTGCCTCTCTGAGACAGCAAAGTTTGGAGTAATTCTAGATCCGTTGGCACAGGGATTGCTGTCCATTCCTGGCAAGGTACTACTTTTCTGAAATCATGTATTTTCATGAATTATTTGAAGTATAATTAATACATAGTCTTATATTGGTTTCAGGGGTACAATATAATGGTTCATCAGTTCTGTACATTACTTAGTGCTCATGAAGATTGGTGAACTCTTCCTCTCTTTTATCTATTTCAGCAACAGCCCCCCCCAAATAAGATAAGGACATATATGTACAATGTCATATTCATTAGCCATAAAAAAGGAGATCTTCCTGTTTGCAAAAACATGGATGGACCCAAAGGGAATAAGGCTAGGTGAAATAAGTTAGAGAAAGACAAATATATGATTTTATTCATGTGTAGAATTAAAGAAGCAAACAAAGAAAAATGGACAAAAAAGACTCTTAAATAGAAGAGACTGGTGGTTCCCAGAGGGAAGTGGGGGTGAGGTGGAGGGGAGGATTCCAGAGTACTAAGTTTTGGGTATGTGCACACATGCATCTGCATATGATTTAGGATACAGACATTTTCGATGACCTAGTTTTCTTCTATTAACACATTTTTATTAATAAATATCAATTGTAATCGATAGGTTCCCCAATAATGGGTCCGTGATTAAAGGAGCGAGACTGAAAAAAAAAAAAAAAAAAGGAGCGAGACTGATATAAAGTGAAGGTCAAGCAAAGCTTTATTTCGCAGAAGCATCAAGAATCAGACCGAACATTCAGGGCCGTACCTCTTACAGAGAGGGCGACCTTTCTCTGTTTCACAGACTAGCTTTTAAGGGCAAAGGCCATGTGGTCGGGCCTGGCCACGCACAGGTGGCCAATGAGATTGTAACGCACAGAGGAAACTCCACAGTCATGTTAGGTCACACATAAGTGACCAATTGAATTACAGTTTACCCTATAGTAGACATTTGACCTAGCCTATCACCTTGGTTAGAATTGGTGCCCAAAAGGCTCCCAAAGGGCGGGGCCCATACTCCTTAGTAGCTAGGGAGATAGTATGCAACCCCCCACTGATCGGATGTCTCCACCTGGCCTGACCCACCCTTGTATCTGGGCTTTGTTACCTGGGGCTGGTTTCCAAGACTTGTTTTTAAGTAAGTCCCCTGGGGGAAGGGGAGCAGGGACATTTTAAGGGTTAAACAACAAGGTTTTTGTTTAACCTGGATGGAAGCCTCTGGCTAAATAGGTCTTTACAGTAATAAGAGTTTTTATTTCTAAAATTTATTCTATAATCTGTACAAAATAATGTACCTAGTAAATAGATACTATCTACAAAGTCAACTTGTAACTCTCTTAGAGTACTTTGACTTTTCATGACAGTCATCATGTCTAAAAATAATACATTTATACTTCTAATTCTTTATCTTTCAACTGGAGTGTCTTTAATTTCTTAGATTGGATTTGCTGTTTGTTTTTTTCTTCTTGGCTACTTTTGAATATGCCAGAGCACAACTTGAAGCAACCTCCCTAAGAAAGGAGTGTAAAAGAGGTAAATTTTCTGAGTTTTTCTGTTTGAAAATGTTTTTATCTTGTACCTGTATGGTTAACAATTTGGTAGCTGATGAAAGTACATGTTGAACCTTTTCTTACTGGTTTCTACGTACTTGATAGTACTTTCTGAATATTATTTATATTATATTGAAATATCTTTTATTTTCTCCACTTTTACATTGTTTTATTTCAATTCTTCTGAAATTTCATGATGATGTGTCTGTGTCTAAGTCTCTCTAGAAAGTATTAGATTCTCCATTGAGCCTTTTTCTTTTTGTTGTCACTCTCTCTTATACATCTATATTCTGAAATAATTTAGTTAATTCTTCAACTTTATATTTGATTTGAATTTTTTTAGATAACTTTGTCAGTCGTGTTTAAAAACATGATCTAGTGCATTCAAGAAAAGAAATCTATGTAGGTCTTTGAATTGTTGAATTTTAGAGGCAAAACCTTTTTTTCAGGGGACATAGAACCTTACCCACGACCAAAATTAAAAAGTAGTAGCAGTAGTAGTCTTTGCCCTTTCTCTCCACCTTCCCTTCTACCTCCTCTTCTCTTCATCCCACTGTTGGTGATGATGTAATGCTGTTGGTACATAAATTATACAACCTTCCTAGAGGGTACTTGCTTAGTAGAGACTGAAGCTTTAACATTTGACTATGACCTAACCACTCATACAAAGACTACCTCTAAAAATGTATAACTAAGAAAAAAAAATGTATAACCAAGAAATGGTAAGAATACCACAAAAATGTATTCAAGAATAGGATAACTCATGGCCAAGATTGAGAAAATACATCAATTAAGTTACACTTAGGTGAAAGTAACCAGTAAAAAGTTCCTGAATTAATAGAGTGACTTATTTCAAATTAAATACATTAAAATGGGTCAATTCAGCATCAGTTAATTCAGTGACTTATGCATATCTTTAAAGAAGTTGGCTTCATTTCTCATATTGACGTATGGTACCTGTCTACAAATAAACTGGCAAGAATTATACTATTATTGTAATTGATTAGACTAAACAAGATTGAGACTACTTTCTGAAAAAGTTGTCGAGATGATGTTGGTAATTAGCATGGTGGTCAAGCTTGCCACTGGAATTGATGAATTAAAGATTTGGAATTTTGTATGACCATACAGAAATGGATCTCACAAAGGTCTAAAGCTAGGACCAATTAACCTTTGTTTTGGGGTGACAAACTTTATTGACTCTCAAAGAGAGTTCATAATTGTTTGTGCTTCAAACCTAGTGCAGTAGACAGATATTCAAGTCTCCAGAGCAGCTGAGACGGAGTCAGGCAGGGGTTTTGGGGATGGGTGGCAGAACACAAGAGTACAAAATAGGAAAGGCAAGCTTTTACCACATCCATCCACCTTCTCACTGTGCATAAGTGGAATGAATCCCTTATATCTCAGAAACCAATTACACCTCACATACCTGAATTGAGTTATTTTGGGGGTCTAGCCCTTGACCTCTGGACAAATTCCTCTTTTGTTCAGTCATCCCCATAAGCTTACATAACTTTTGTCACATTGAAAAAATCCCATCCTGTGTCCTTCATTGTTTTTCTATCACTGATACAATTATCCATGCTAATAATCATGTGGATGGTGTACTGTGCAAATCTCGCAATTTTAAGAGAATTGGAAAATACTTAGGACAAACTTTAAGGATAGAAACTTCTATCTTACTAGGACTTTGTGCTTATAAACTAGTGTTATTTTCAAATTAATTGGGACTGGATGAAAAAGAGTAAGATTCAGTCTGACTTAGAACTTCAGAAGAGCAGTAATCTGTGTGTACCAGAGACAAATGCTTATGTCTGTAGAATTCACTGGGAGTTTCTAAAATTTATGTGATTTTGAGAAACTCATTGGAAAATTCTGCAGGAGAGAAGAAAAACATCATAGAGACCATATCAACATTTAAAGAAAATAATTTGAACTTTGCTTTTTGGTATAGGGATGTGATGATGATGATGATGATGATGATATATCAATGACATGGGGGTGCCTGGGTGGCTCAGTGGGTTAAGCCTCTGCCTTCAGCTCAGGTCATGATCTCAGGGTCCTGGGATCGAGCCCCGCATGGGGCTCTCCACTCCAAGGGGAGTCTGCTTCCCTCCCCCACCCCGCTTTCTCTGCCTGCCTCTCTGCCTGTTTGTGATCTGTCAAATAAATAAATAAAATCTTAAAAAAATATATATATATATCAATGACATATATCTGCTTAACCTCATCCATGGAGTAAGTGCTGCTTTTGCTGTTGAAAGAAGAAATTCACCAGAGCTCTAAGTGTTCGCCTTTTTAAATGCAAATGACAGCAGTGTTGAAAGAGCAAACTGAATAGAGGATAGTACATCACTAAGTAACTTTTTAATTCAAGATAAATAGATAAAGCACAAGCAATATCAAGGACTGATCAAGAGTAACTTCAAATAGTCTGATTTTAGCACATCACAAAGTAAACTCGGAATTTTGGTGAGAGGAAGGTATTCACTAGCCATCTGTGGAATTTGAAATAGTACAACTTTTCAGCAAGGGAGGAGACATAAGCTTGATCCACCTCCCAGTGTCTCATATTATAATGTTATTTTTATTTTTCCTTATTTTCTTGCATTTTTCTCCAATTCCAGTAATTTGAACAGATTCACAAGATACTTAAATAGCAAAGAACATAGGATATACTCATACTCAGCTGTCCGGTACAGGCCAAATAATTGAGGTCCTTTCTCCTTTAAGAAAAATGCACATGTAAGATGTCTGTCTTGTCTCTTTAAAGATAGGTTATAGGGGCACCTGGGTGGCTCAGTGGGTTAAGCCTCTGCCTTTGGCTAGGGTCATGATCTCAAGGTCCTGGGATCAAGCCCCATATTAGGCTCTCTGCTCAGCGGGAAGCCTCCCCCACTCCCACCCCTACCCCCCACCTGCTGCTCTGCCTACTTGTGATCTCTGTCTGTCAAATAAATAAAATCTTAAAAAAATAAATAAATAAAGATAAGTTACAGAGGTGGATGGCTAAGTGCATAACCATGAGATGTCATGACCTGGATTTGAATAACAGTCAAACCATTTACTAACCATGTAATTCTGGTCAAGTCTTTTAAAATGCTGAAGACTTAGCTTTTTTTTTTTTTTTTTTTTTTTTTGGTCTTTATCCACCTGTATTCATTGGGTCATTATGAGGAATAAATTAAATAATGTATATCAAAAGTTACATAAAGTTTTCAGACAATCTTAGCAAATGGATCTAGTGTGGATCACTATCCAGGCAAAACTTCATGAAAACTATTGATAAACCATGACCAAAATGTCATTATATGTCAAATATTTTTTCAAAAAATGGTTAAAAAGGAGCTCTGTCTCAAATTAGAGGAATAAGAAGAATCTCAGAGTAAAGACATTAAGTTGACATTGGTGATCCTTGCCTGGCTCTGAGTACTTGGTTTCCATGTGGATTGTGGTGAATAGTGATGTGGCCTTACTTGAAGGCAAGCTTGAAACTGGCTATAAAGATGACCACTTACATAGCTGGGGCATTTGAAGTGATAGATAATCTCTAAAAATGAAGGAGACAAGCTACAAAATGGAATTTTTCTCTCCTTTATGCTATGGATGGGAAAAATAAAAAGATCTTTGAAAACTTGAATCCCCAGTACTGGACCACATATGAGAAGAGATCAGAATTCCATAAGACAACACAACTTTAAAGTATTACATAAGAGAGCAAAATCAATATCTAGAAATGAAAATACAGAGTGATTTTTAATATAATAAATAGCCTAAAAATTTTTAAGTGAAGAAAATTCAAGAACTGTTAGACATAGGAATACACACACATAAGAACAGAAAGATAAACATAGAAATAGGAAGAAAAGAGAGGGTTCTCACACATTTATAATGGTAGTTTCCAGCACAGAATATGGGTCAGATTATAGCAGTAGAGAATGGATTAGAAATTTATGGATTTGATGAACTATAATAAAGACCTGAATGCATAATTGAAGAATCACAAACAAAGCAGAGAAAACACCCAGAAATAAGTAGTTAAAACCAAAAGGATTGACACTTAGATGTAATAGGGCAATAAATAAAAGGTCAAGAGTCCATGTAAATACATCTTTGATTTTCAAACAGTAAAAAAAAATTTTTTAATGTAATTTTCTGTATTTTCTTTGGGAAAACGTCAAACATAAGAGCAAAATGAAGCCATTATTCAGGAATATGACACAATATTACTTACAATCTGATGTTTACAGAATGAAAATATTTTCAGTAAGAAGCAAGATAGTACAGAAATTCAGCTTCTGGCCAGGATGGAATAACAGGAACCAGATCTGTGTTTCCAAGTGAAACTATTTAAAAAACGAATGAGATCATGAAAAATTGGTTTTCAAGACACTGGGCATCACAGAATGAAGAAAAGGGATCCCTTAGAAATGGGGTGGGAAGGAGCATGAACCCTAGAAAGACCATGCTTACTGCATTCAGACTTCAGTTAGGGGCATCACAGAGGACAGACCCACGTGTAATTCTGTAGATCTCTGCGTTAGCATAGCTGGGAATCTGGAAGGTCAAAGCAGCAGGGGTTCACAATAGGGAATCCTATGAGGAAAGAGTTGCAGAGAGAATATCAGAGATCACTAGAAAGTTCCCTTGAATATTCAGCTGAGTACTTCCCAGGCATGCATGTGAGGAAACTAATCAAGGCGGGGGGGGGGGGGGGGAGCACCTGGAAGAATTGGAAGGAAGAGTGATTGATGTTTACACAGAGCTAGGAATAGGGCCTGCACCCCTCAGTGATACTGGAAAACTTGGTGATTCCCAGAACATGACACAAAGTGTTTCCTTGAGCTTATGTACTAAAGGTGTAACAATTCATTTAATGTTCTCTTCCCTCATATCCAATATCTATCCGCTATGGGTCTTTAAGTGGTATTTGCCCTCAGCAAAGATTGTATCTTCCTGCACTCTTTCAACTTTTTTTGGGCTTTCTCAGTCCATGAAGCTAGCATGACCTTTATATAGGGGGTACTTATAAATTTAGCATAAAAATTATTTTATAGCCCACTTGTGGTATGTTATAGATTGATTGATCTGCTCATGAGCCCTTCCTAAACTTCAAGAAACTATTAGGGTATGTTAAATATGTTAGCGTTCTTTGCTCTGAATTCTGATATGCAAAATAAGCTAATCAGTTGTCAAATAAATTACCTCCAAAGCCCTCTAATGGATTTGCTTTCTTTACTCTTCCAGTTAAATTGCTGATAGCAGTCTTTTAAAATACTTCAGAATTTGTTGATTTCTCCAGGGCCTAAGGATCTTGACTGAATGTGCCTATATCTGTGCGGAAGGGGTATTCTGGGATGCTTCTGTATGTTAATACATTTACAGAAAAATAGATCTTCTGCAGTTTTTACCTGCACAAAATAGGCACTAGAGTTTGAGGAAGCATTCTTACTTTCCTATTACAGAGTTCTTTAAGCATGAATTATTCTCAATGTTAAACAACAAAATAACATTTAAAAAACCACTATTCCAGAGAAGATACTGTTTTTAACATAGAAACACCCCCCACACACAGATTAGCACACGTGTTTGAAGACAAAAGTCCTTTCTCCAATCTAACAAATTCCCAGAAAGAAAAAGTCTGTGTGGGTTATACCAGTAACTTTCTCATGTAGTCATGTGCTAAAGACAACACTGTCAGTGGGGTGCTGAATTACCAGAATAGCCTTCTTGTTATGAACCACTGTACTGAGAAAAAGCCACTCCAATTTCTCCCCCTCTGTTCACTCTCAGTTGTGCAGAGGGAAAGTCGTTCCCTTTGATTTTCTCCAGAGTTCCCTTATCTCAGTAGAGCCAGAACGCTTACACTGAGAGACTTTGGAAAAGCTGTGGAAGCAGCAGGGAGTAGTGATGAGGGAACAGAAGGCTGGCTGAGGACAAAGCAAAAGGCAGACACCTTGTAACCTCCCCACTCCCCCCACTCCTGGGTGGGACATTTGTGACATTCTTTAGGAATCTCCCAACTCTATTAATAGCTTGCTAAAAAGGGCAAAGTGACCTTGGCAATGGCAAGGCCTCTGGTATCCGGTATCTTGTAGGTCCTCTTTAGCATATGAAAGTTCTATTGAAACCTCCTTTTTCCTTACTTCCCCCACCCCCATGGTACCTAACCTGCCACCCCTCACAACTGGGGGAGGGGGGGTGTGGGGGGGTGCGCAGCAGCTCTTCCTGCCCCAGGTCCTGTCCCTTTGCTGTAATAAACCACCATTTTGCACCAAAGACGTCTCAAGAATTCTCAGTCATCGGCTCCAGACTCCACCCCACTGAACCTCACCTGTATTCTAGAACTTCATCAAGTAGGGCAGTCCTGGACTCCACTGCAGTGGTGAATGAACAGAGCCCGGAGGAACAGAACGATTTTCCTGTCTGCCTTTCCTCTCAGCAACCTCAGGACTTGTCCCCGTGTCTCAAAGGCAACGCTGCACCAAATCACGGGTTTTCAAACCCACAAGGATTCTTTGAGATTTCTTGGAAACTCCTCTAATGATGTGCTTTTAACAGGGACAAGGGGAAATTTAAGGGCAGGTGGGACTTCTATTTTAATAGAGCAGCTTTGCTTTTAGCTTTTTTAATATTTGGACTTTATTATGATTTGAACTAAAAGGAAAAAAATTTGAGAACTACTAATCCAAGTGACCACCATGGTCCTCTTTATCTCTGTCATGCTGATGAAGTTTTAGAATTCGGGTGAGGTTCAGTGGGGTGAAGGCCAGAGCAGATGACTGAGAATTCTTGAGACGTCTTTGGTGCAAAATGGTGGTTTATTACAGCACAGGACAGACAGGACCCGTGGGCAGGAAGTGCTGCTGCCCTGGGGTTGTAAGGAGTTGATGAAGTTCTAGAACATAGGTGAGGTTCAGTGGGGTGAGGTCCAGAGCCGATGACCAAGAAAGAATTCTTGAGACCTCTTTGGTGCAAAATGGTGGTTTATTAGAGCACGGGCACAGGACCCGTGGCAGGAAGAGCTGCTGCCCGGGGGATATGAGGAGTGGTCTATTATATACTTGCAAGTTGGGAGGGGGTTAGAGATGGCGTAAGTCCCTAAGGAATTTTGGAAGCAAGGTTTCTAGGACCTTGAGGGGCTAGCTATTGTTTGGGGAAAAGGTTATTTATTACCAGTAATAAAACCTTTTGGTGAGACCCTTTAGATGTAAATCAGTGGGCCATATGCTTGGGAATGATTGTCGACAGTATCTAGGAGGTTTACAGATAAAGTTTCCAAAGGAATTGTTAAAGTAGACTTACAGGATCCTGGTTGGGGGTTGGGGTCAGTCAGGCTAGGATTGCCTTTTGCCCTTAGCAAAGCCTTAAGGTGGGGGTAGAGTCCCTAGAGGAGAGTCACTCTGCCTGTTTTAAGGGCTTGTCATTAGGTAAGGAAATTTAATAATTTTACTTCTGCCTCTGTTTCCCACATCAGAGTGGTGATGATAGACTATGGGTTTGGGGGAGGTAAAGAAAAGGGAGGGCTTGAAAGAACTTTCATGTTTTAAAGAAGACACACAGGATACCAGAGGCTTTGCTATTTGTCAAGTTAAGGTGGTTTTTCATTTCAGCAAAGCATTAACAGTAAGATAGTTGAGAGCTTCCTTGAGGAATGTCACACTCCTGTCCTTATCAATGAGCTTTAGGTTTAGAAGAAATTTAACTTTATTTACATTTCCCTCTGCTTCAGGCTCCCTCAATCATAGGAAGTGGAAGATGATGTTAGGGCTACAGGATCTGAGTTATGGGTCTTTGGAAGTTGGGCTATTGGTAGGAAAGCCTGTTCCCTGTAAATCACCAGGACATTTGTAAAGTGAGGGAGACTCAGGTGTTGCCGGATTGTGATCTCTACAAGTTAACTATTTGTTTCTCCTTGAGGGCAGCCTGGAGTGCCTGAGGAATGTCACACAAGTCACAAAGGGTGCCTGATGGGATTCCGCTGTAAGGTGTCAGCTTCTTTGTCCTCGGCTAGCCTTCTGTTCCCTCTTCACTGCTATTAAGTCTTTATTCCATTAAAACCCAAGTAAACAGCCATCCTCCTGACTTATCTTAAGCTATTTGACATTCATTTTAACACTGATGTCACCCAAGTAACCTAGTCACAGATTTCTGTACAAAATCAAAATATTCTGCTAGTCTTGAAAAATTTCTTTAATTCAGAATATGCTATTTTAAAACAAATTCAAGAACCTCTGTTTCTTACAAGTATTATGTCAATATAGTTTCTTTATTGAAAATGTGGAATATTGCAGATTTACCTTATCAGACCTTGATGTGACATTGGAATGATTCAAGCTCTAGCAATATAATTTACTGTCATCTGTTCTTTACTCAAGGAAACAAAATACAAATAGACTTCATTTGGTTTTGTCCTGTTTCTCTCCTTCCTGGTCTTCTTCAAGCAAATATCAATTTATTGATAATTCATTTGGAACAATATCACCTGTTTCTACCACAGTATTGTCTTTGCTGCCAGTGGACCTCAGTGAGGTGGCTGAACAACCAGCCATAGATGTCTTCTACTTAAGGTCACCCATGATAGTCCCATTTTATCCTGAGTAAAAAGATACTCTTCTCCATGAATTACTAGTGTGGGACTGAGAGGAGACTGCGGTATTTAGTAAGACTTGCTCAGGGGTTGAGAGGTGAAAAGCACCTGTGTTCCTGGCCTTACAGCCTGTCTTACCTGTTGGAATAACTGCTAAACATAGACCAAATCTGATTCATTCAGGTTTACAAAACTGCATGAGGGATATTAATTAGACCAAATTATAATTTGCACAGTTTCACGCAGATACATTTGAAAACCTAGATGAAATACATAACAAATTCTTTTAAAGTCTTTTTTCTAAATAAGTTAATATATATAATTTTTCCTAAGTAATTCTCCTCAAAATCTATCCCCGTAGAGAGAAAATTCAGAGACCAATGCCAAAGAAAAACTAGGAAAATAATAGTTAAGGAAAATCCCACCAGGGATTTTCACAGGGGAAAGACACCAGGAAGATGTGCAGGGGAGCTAAACAAATTCTTTAAAAAAAAAAAAAAATCCCTAAATTGCATGAAGTACTGCAGAATATATGAAAAAGAAGTTTTTAAAAATTTCTTTGGCATGAATACAAGATAGATACCAAAACCTGACAAAAATTACAGATGATTTTTTAAAAAATATTATTATAGTTGACTTACAATGTTACATTAGGAGTGGATTTAACAGATGTAAAATATCAGAGTAGTTATGTATAAGAAAAAAAGACAAATGGATCTATTTTGTATACTTTCTGAGAGTAAGCATTTGAGATTCTGAATAAAGAATCTGGGAGGAGGTAAGGAAACCAGCAGAACTTTTGACAATATCACAGGATTGTAGAAACAAAAAGCCTGGAGCTGTCAAGGCAGCCGAATTTGAGGAAGCCATGATGCCGGGGTTAAGTGAAGTATAGGAGTTTGTACCTGAGACACCTCGTGGATGCACAGGGCTGACTCTGGGACGCCAGCTGTGCTGGAAAAGAAAACGGAGTTCAGGTCTGGACTCGGGAGGAGCTTCCGGGAGACTTTTCGAGGGCTGTACCCAGCAACCTGGGGAGAACAGAGTCAGACTGAGCCTTCCTAAAATTGCAATCCACGTTTGAATTAGTCAATCCTATGTGCACAACAAGCAATAAAATAGTCTCTGTACATAAAGATCATCCTACAAAATTCAAAAATGTATCATACAAAATGTTCTATATTCCAGGGTAGGATTAAGCTAAATTAAAGAAAATCTAAGACTATATGACAGAGTAGAAAACTCACTATGGTAAAGATATGGCTTCAGCTCATTTTGATCTATAGATTCCGTTGAATTGCACTCAAAATTCCAGAAGTTTGTATTTGATGGAAAAGAACAATCTTACTCTAACATTTATTTTTAATTGGGAAAAGAAACAAAAGAGCAAAGAAAAACTGTTAGAGGAAAACATGCCTTGGAGACTTATCCTACCACATACTAATACTTATTCAATGAAGTAAATATATTGCAAGGACAGAAAAATACCACAACGAAAGAACAATCTGGAAACACACCCATCCATAATAGCAAGTCCCCTTACATTTAGAGTTTATTTTTTATTTTTTAAAAAAGATTTTATTTATTTATTTGACAAAGAGAGATCACAAGTAGGCAGAGAGGAGAGAGATCACAAGTAGGCAGAGAGGCAGGCGGGGGGTGGGGTGGGGGGAAGCAGGCTCCCCGCTGAGCAGAGAGCCCAATGTGGGACTTGATCCCAGGACCCTGAGATCATCACCTGAGCCGAAAGCAATGGCTTAACCCACTGAACCACCCAGGCACCCACATTTAGAGTTTTAACATGAGTAATGTTTTTAAATGACAAATGACGCTGCTCTTCATTTGGGGAAGAATAATTTTTTCAGTAAATGCTACTCACTCAGGCAGATATTTGTATGAAAAAGGTAAACTTTAACTCAAATGAAAATAAATCTGAATGCAGAGATAAGTAAGACATCCCCACACGTTGCTAGGAATCAATTATATTTAAAGGAAAAAACTTACTATGAGTGTTCCACCTGCCAAGAGTTTGAATGTCTGTGTTTTATGTAAGAATAAAGGAGAAACTAATACTGCCAGTCAACAGGTAGAATAGATTTTTAAGAGCATATTGTTCTCAGCATTGTCCAGGACGTGGCATTACAGTAATGAAGAGTTAAAGCATGATTTTACTACATAGTAAGTTTTTTTTAAAGATTTTATTTATTTATTTGACAGAAATCACAAGTAGACAGGCAGGCAGAGGGGGAGGGGGAAGCAGGCTCCCCACTGAGCAGAGAGCCTGATGTGGAGCTCGATCCCAGGACCCTGAGATCTTGACCTGAGCTAAAGGCAGAGGCTTAACCCACTGAGCCACCTAGACGCCCTTATTTAGCAAGTTTTTAAAGTTGCTCAAAAAAATTAAAAGATTCCCCACATAAGGAATATAAAGGTTAAGTCCAATATTAAGAACCCATATCCTGTGAAACAAAATAGTAGCATTATGAGTGCAGAAGTGCTGGATAAAATTTCTATAATATGGACCCAAACAAGGGTGTCTACTCTAGCTCTCATATTCAATATGCTCCTGGAAGTCCTTGCTGTAGCAGTCCAGCAAGGAAAAGAGTAAAAGGTATTAGAATTTGAAAGGAAGAAGTAAAATTGTCTCTGTTTGCAAATGATATGATTTTATATATAGAATCTCAAGATTGAACCAAAAACCATTAATCAATGAATTTACTAAGTTTCAGGATACAAAATTATCATAAAAAATCAGTAGCTTTGGGGGGCATCTGGGTGGCTCAGTGGGTTAAAGCCTCTGCCTTCAGCTCAGGTCATGATCCCAGGGTCCTGGGATCGAGTCCCACATTGGGCTCTCTGCTCAGCAGAGAGATTGCTTCCTCCTCTCTCTCTTCCTGCTTCTCTGCCTACTTGTGATCTCTGTCTGTCAAATAAATAAATAAAATCTTTTTAAAAGGTATTTTAAAAAATCAGTAGCTTTTCAGTATACTAACAGTGGATTTTCTGAAAAATGAAAAAAAAAATCCCATTTACAATGGCATCAAAAATGATAAAGTACTTAGGAATCAATTTAATTAAGGATATAAAAGATCTTTACTCTGAAAACTATAAAACAAAGTTTTTTTAAAAAATTGAAGTCTCAGATAAATGGAAAGTTATCCCATGTTAATGGGTTGGAAGAATTAATGTTGTTAAAATGTCACTACTACCAAAAGCCATCTATAGGTTCAATACAAATTCTATCAGGATTTGAATGACATTTTTTACAGTAGTAGAAAAAAGACTCCTTGGGGCGCCTGGGTGGCTCAGTGGGTTAAAGCCTCTGCCTTCGGCTCAGGTCATGATCCCAGTGTCCTGGGATCGAGCCCCGCATCGGGCTCTCTGCTCAGCAGGGAGCCTGCTTCCTCCTCTCTCTCTGCCTGCCTCTCTGCCTACTTGTGATCTCTGTCTGTCAAGTAAATAAATAAAATCTTTAAAAAAAAAAAAAAGACTCCTAAAATTTATATGGAACCACAAAAGACTCCTAATATCCAATGAAATTCTGAGGAAGAAGTACAAAGCAGGAAGAATCATACTTCCTAATTTCAGGCTCTACTACAAAGCTGTTATCATCAAAAACAGTATGGTACTGGCAAAGAACAAACAAATGGGCCAAAGGAACAGTATCAAAAGCTCAGAAATAAAGCCAAGCACATGCGGTGAACTAATATTTGAGAGGGGAACCATGACTATTCAGTGGAGAAAAGGCATCTCTTCAGTAGATGGTGCTGGAACACTGAGTCATCACATGTAAAACAATGAAAGTGGATTCAGAACCTCTACCACTCCCAAGATTATCTTAAAATGGACTAAAGACTTAAAGTACGACCTGAAACCATGAAACTCTTAGAAGAAAACATAAGAATAAAACTTCTTGACGTGGATCTTGGTAAGGATTTTTTAGATACGATACCAAAAGCACAAGCAACAAAGTTGAGAATAAACAAGTGGGGCTACATCAAACTAAAAAGCTTCCACGCAGCAAAAGAGAACATCAACGTAGTGAAAAGACAACCTATGGAAAGGGAAGAAAATATTTGCAAACTATATATCTAATGAGGGGTTAATATCCTAAATATATTTTTCTTTCTACACTTTTTAAAAATTTTTATTTTTTCATTATTCCAAATTTCATTGTTTATGCCTCACACCCTGTGCTCCATGCAATGCGTGTCCTCCATAATACCCACCAGGCTCACTCAACCCCTCACCCCCTCCCCTCCAAAACCCTCAGTTTGTTTCTCATGGTTCGTCTCCCCCTCCAATTTCCCCCAATTCACTTTTCCTTTCCTTCTCCTAATCTCCACGTTATTCCTTATGTTCCACAAATAAGTGAAACCATATGATAATTGACTCTCTCTGCTTGACTTATTTCACTCAGCATAATCTCTTCCAGTCCTGTCCATGTTTATACAAAAGTTGGGTATTCATCCTTTCTGATGGAGGCATAATAGTCCATAGTATATATGGACCATATCTTCTTCATCCATTCATCTGTTGAAGGGCATCTTGGTTCTTTCCACAGTTTGGTGACTGTGGCCATTGCTGCTATGATCATTGGGGTACTGATGGCCCTTCTTTTCCCCTCATCTGTATCTTTGGGGTAAATACCCAGCAGTGCAATTGCAGGGTCATAGGGTAGCTCTATTTTGCATTTTTTTTTTTTTTTTTGAGGAATCTCCACACTGTTTTCCAAAGTGGCTGCACCAACTTGCATTCCCAACAACAGTGGAAGAGGGTTCCCCTTTCTCCACATCCTCTCCAACACTTGTTGTTTACTGTCTTGTTGATTTTGGCCATTCTAACAGGTGTGAGGTGATCTCTTAATGTGGTTTTGATTTGAATCTCCCTGATGGCTAATGATGATAAACATTTTCACACTTATCTGTTAGCCATTTGTATGTCTTCTTTGGAGAAGTGTCTGTTCATGTCTTCTGCCCATTTTTTGACATAATTATCTATTTTGTGCATGTTGAGTTTGAGGAGTTTTTTATAGATCTTGGATATCAGCCCTTTGTAGTGTTATTTGCAAATATCTTCTCCCATTCTGTGGGTTGCCTCTTTGTTTTGTTGACTGTTTCCTTTGCTGTGCAGAAGCTTTTGATCTTGATGAAGTCCCAAAAGTTCATTTTCACTTTTGTTTCCTTGGACTTTAGAGACGTGTCTCGAAAGAAGTTGCTGTGGCCGATGTCGAAGCAGTTACTGCCTATGTTTCCCTCTAGGATTTTGATGGATTCCTGCCTCACGTTGAGGTTTTTTATCCATTTTGAGTTTATCTTTGTGTTTAGTGTAAGAGAATGGTCACGTTTCCTTCTTCTATACGTAGCTATCCAATTTTCCCAGCACCGTTCATTGAGGAGACTGTCTTTTTTCTACTGGATATTTTTTTCCTGCTTTGTTGATAATTATTTGACCATAGAGTTGAGGGTCCATATCTGGGCTCTCTACTCTGTTCCACTGGTCTACGTGTGTTTTCCTGCCAGCACCATGCTGTCTTGTTGATCACAGTCTTGTAGTAAAGCTTGAAATCAGGCAGCGTGATGCCCCCAGCTTTGTTTTTCTTTTTCAACATTTCCTTTGCCATTCGGGGTCTTTTCTGGTTCCATACAAATTTTAGGATTGTTTGTTCCAGCTTTTTGAAAAATGCCGGTGGAATTTTGATCAGGATGGCCTTCAAAGTATAGATTCCTCTGGGCAGGATGGACATTTTTCTTTGAAGATTTTATTTATTTATTTGTCAGAGAGAGAGAGAGCACAAACAGGCAGAGTGACAGGCAGAGGCAGAGAGAGAAGCAGGCTCCCTGCCAAACAAGGAGCCTGATGCGGGACTCAATCCCAGGACTCTGGGATCATGACCTGAGCCCAAGGCAGTGGCTTAACTGACTGAGCCACCCAGATGTCCCAGGACAGTATGGGCATTTTAACAATGTTTATTCTTCCGATCGATGAGCACAGAATTGTTTTCCATCTTTTTGTATCTTCTTCAATTTCTTTCATGAGTATTCTGTAGTTCCTCAAGTACAGATCCTTTACCTCTTTGGTTAGGTTTATTACTAGGTATCTTATCATTCTTGGTGCTATAGTAAATGGAATCGATTCTCTAATTTCCCCTTCTGTATTTTCATTGTTAGTGTATAAGAAAGCAACTGATTTCTATGCATTGATTTTGTATCCTGCCGCATTACTGCATTGCTGTATGAGTTCTAGTAGTTTGGGGGTGAAGTCTTTTGGGTTTTCCATATGAAGTATTATGTCATCAGTGAAGACAGAGAGTTTGACTTTTTTACCAATTTGAATACCTTTTCTTTTCCTTTTTTAAAAAAATATTTTATTTATTTATTTATTTATTTATTTGGCAGAGAGAGATCACAAGTAGGCAGAGAGGCAGGCAGAGAGAGAGGGAAGCAGGCTCTCTGCTGAGCAGAGAGCCCAATGCGGGGCTCGATCCCAGGACCCTGAGATCATGACCTGAGCCGAAGGCAGCGGCTTAACCCACTGAGCCACCCAGGCGTCCTCTTTTCCTTTTCTAATCGCTGTTGCTAGGACTTCTAGTACTATGTTCAACAATAGTGGTGAGATTGGGCATCCTTATCATGTTCCTGATCTCAGAGGGAGGGCTGTCAGCTTTTCCCCATTTAGGATGAAATTCGCTATGGATTTTTCATAGATTTTACGAAGTTGAGGAATGTTCCCTCCATCCCTATACTTTGAAGAGTTTTAATCAGGAATGGATGCTGGATTTTGTCAAATGCTTTTTCTGCACTGATTGAGAGGACCATATGGTTCTTCTCTCTTCTCTTACTGATTTGTTCTATCACATTGTTTGATTTGCGAATATTGAACCACACTTGCATCCCAGGGATAAATCCCACCTGGTTATGGTGGATAATCTTTTTTTTTTTTTTTTTTAAAGATTTTATTTATTTATTTGAGAGAGAGACAGTGAGAGAGAGCATGAGTGAGGAGAAGGTCAGAGGGAGAAGCAGACTCCCCATGGAGCTGGGAGCCCGATGTGGGACTCGATCCCGGGACTCGGGATCATGACCTGAGCCGAAGGCAGTTGTCCAACCAACTGAGCCACCCAGGCGTCCCTGGATAATCTTTTTAATGTACTCTTGGATCCTCTTAGCTAGGATCTTGTTGAGAATCTTGGCATCCATATTCACCAGGGATAATTAGCCTGAATTTCTCCTTTTTGATGGGGTCTTTGCCTGGTTTGGGGATCAGGGTAATGCTGGCTTCATAGTGTCTGGAAGTTTTCCTTCTGTTTCTATTTTTTGAAACAGTTTCGGAAGAATAGGTATTATTTCTTCTTTGAATGTTTGGTAGAGTTCCCCAAGGAATCCGTCAGGTCCTGGGCTCTTGTTTTTTTGGGGGGGGGGGTTGATCACTGCTTCAATCTCGTTACTAGATACTGGTCTATTCAGGTTGTCAGTTTCTTCCTGTTTCAGTCTTGGAAGTTTATAGGTTTCCAGGAATGCATCCATTTCTTCAAGGTTGTTTAACTTATTGGCATATAGCTGTTGATGATAATTTCTGATGATTGTTTCTGTTTCCTTGGTTGTTAGTTGTGATCTCTCCCCTTTCACTCAAAATTTTAATTTGGGTCCTCTCTCTTTTCTTTTGGATTAGTTTGGCCAGTGGTTTATCGATCTTATTGATTCTTTCAAAGAAGCAGCTTCTAGTTTCATCAATATGTACTACTGTATCTCTAGTTTCTAACTCATTGGTCTCTGCTCTAATCTTGATTATTTCCCTTCTTGTGTGTGGGGTTGGCTGAATTTGTTGTTGATTTTACAGTTCCATGATTTGTGACCCACTATGTGGTCTCTTCTAGAGAAAGTTCCACATGCGCTCGAGGAGAGTGAGTATTCTGTTGGTTTAGGGTGGAATGTTCTATATATATCTATGAGGTCCATCTGTTCCAATGTGTCATTCAAAGCTCTTGTTTCTTTATTGATTCTCTGCTTGGATGATCTGTCTATTACTGAAGGTGGCATGTTAAGATCCCCTACAGTTAATGTATTCATATCACTATGACTCTTTATTTTGATTAATAGTTGGCTTATGTAGTTGGCTGCTCCCATATTGGGGGCATAAATATTTACATTTGTTGATCTTGATGGATAGACCCTTTAAGCATGATACAGTGTCCTTCTGTATCTCTGACTACAGTCTTTAGCTTAAAATCTAATTTATCTGATATGAGAATTGCTACCCCATCTTTCTTTTGGAAAAAAAAAAAAAAACTACAATGCAAAACCACTAACAGAAAACAAAAACAGAAAAATTAAAAAAATAAAATGGAGGGGTGCCTGGGTGGCTCAGTGGGTTAAAGCCTCTGCCTTCGGCTCAGGTCATGATCTCAGGGTCCTGGGATCGAGCCCCGCATCGGGCTCTCTGCTCTCTGCCTGCTTCTCTGCTTGCTTGTGATCTCTGTCAAATAAATAAATAAAATCTTTAAAAAAAAATAAATAAAATAAAATGGAAATATAATAAAGACAGCTTACATCTCAAAATTCAAGCTCAGAGGAAAACTTCCCTAACTCAGATGCACCAAGAAATGGCCCATTATTAAAATAAGTCATTTGGCTAATTATACTTTAAATGAAAGAAAAATGATACAGGCAAATGGATGTCTTGAATTTAAAACCAAGCATTTCATGTCTTACTCCTTCCCTGGGAACACTGGCCATGCATTCCTAGAACACCAAAAGAATAATTAACATCTCCATAAAAGACATTCCCTATTTCTTCACACCATTTATATCTGAGGCTGGGACACAGATTTGCCACTCAGGCTGTGTGATCTTGACTGGTTACTTGATTTCTCTGAACCTGATTTCACCCAGTTATGGGAGTAAGGGAGGTTAACAAATAATAAAATGTGCTAACTCCTTGAGAATATGCAGACTAGGACCAATGGATTAATAATCATAACAACTAACACTTAACATACTGCTCCCATGTGCCCCAGCCTCTCAGGAGTGCTCTACACGTGTTCACTTACTTAATCCTTGCAACGACCATATGAACAGGTCCAGTTTTCAGATGAGAAAACTGAGTTCTAGAGAGAGATTTAGCAGAGTTGACTTTCAGGCCTGTGTTCATCTGGCTTCTGAATTGCAGAAATTAACTTATACATCACAAAGATCTATGCAACTGCCCATTATTTTTTAATTGCATAAGGTCACAGTAATTGTGATTTTGACCAAAATGATACCAACCACAAAGATCACCTTTCTGCATCACCAAAAGAAGTTAGACACAGGAGAGGATTACAGAATGATGCTGCAACTGTATTCTGATACTCTCGTGGCATCAAGCAAGTGACGGGGGAAAAGATCATCTACTAGGTCATCTGATGCCTTGAACAATTTTGCAAACAGGGAAAATTTGACAAAACCCAAACTCAAATCACCCCAGCAGTTTTTATCCAATTGCCATGTAAAGTATATGTATTTCTAGGGAACTAAAATCTCCACTGGTCTAATTCCACTTGTCAAAATGTTTCTAATGGCTCTGTGCTGTTGTAGAATATTTATGATGATTCTTTTAGAAAATAAAAGTGTGTTGACTATAAGAAGAACTAGAATGACATGAGTTGGTTTAAATGGCCCTTTTATAGAAAATCTATCTTTGCAATTCAGTCTTGCATCTCAAATTAGTTATGTTTCATTCTTTAGACATTTACTAAGTAAGAACTATGCTGTTAACAATGACCATTATTTACTGAATGCTGACCATGGGTGTTTATTAAGATGAATTGTAAGATTCTGAAGCCCCTGACTTGGAACATTCTCTGATTCACAAGTCTTGTAGATGACCTTGACTTGTTTGAGTAGCTAGAAGTTTTTCACCTGTAAGTGTGGGGATCTAATCCAAGTTGATGTTAGCCGAATAGAAAATGTCATGGTTCCTATAAATGAAAAGGCCGGTGGTATATCACGTCTGGTCCACAGCTGGCTCAAGGGACTGAGCATTTTTGATCATCGAATCTTTCTCATCTCTTTGCTCTGCTTCCTTCTGTGTTGCTTTTGTTTATTCTTTATTGCAAAGTATCTATTTTGGCAGCGGCTATGTTATATTCTAACAGCTTTCAAGCACCCAGGAAAGATGGCTTCTGTTGTTAGTAGTTTCAGCAAAGGCTGGTTGTTGCTTTTTGACCTGGTTTGGAAGGTAACTTCATTCCATGACTCCATCTTACTGGAGCTATAGGAGATGAAAATCCATACTTACTAAAGGGTTTGAAAGCTGTTAGTCTATTGCATAAGTATTCAGGAAGTTCTTGGGATGTGCTTATACTGAAAAAAAAAATCATTATTTATTGAAATTAGAATTTAATCGGATATTCTATAATTTTATTTGATAAATCTGGCAGCTTTACTCAAGAGCTTACTAACCTCTATGATAAATTAATCTTTCCAGATATGGTAATAGGCATGTCCTAAAGTCATACTCATAAGCAAAATGATAAAGAACCAATCAACCAAAGAATACATATCAAGAATGACATGTTTCTAGTGTCAGGAATTATTTAAAACTCTTTTCATACAGTAACTCATGTAGTCTGGTAAAAACCATGTGAGAGAAGTAATTTTTCTTATTTTACAGATAAGGAAATTGGGTCACAACAACGTTAAATATCCTGAATGTAAAGCAGCCAGAGGTGCTGAGAGCCAGTGTTGAACCAAGTTGTGAGGCGCCAGAGATGTCTTACAGGTAATCTTTTCAATAGTTTCATGTCTCTTTTCAGGGCAGGATTAACAAGCTACTCTGGTAAGAACCTAACTTTCCTTTCTCTATTGATACCTTCGTAGTCACCTTCCTTGGGTTACATTTGCAAAGAATATGAATTGTTTCATATACTTGAATTCCAAATGCACTGTTATTACTTGGTAAATTAAGAAACCCATTTGCTCTGTTAGACTGATAATCTCATTATCTATCCCATTCCCAAGTAATCCGCTGCAAGAGAGAAACCTAGCTTCACATCTGGAGAAGTTGTCTTACTAAACTGCACAGCATTTTCTTCCTGCTGTCACCCTGTGTCGGTCCTTAGCCCTGGGACTGATGATGTTTTCTGTCCTTACATGGCCTTCTTTTGTGGCTCTGTGTCCACACAAAGAACTCAGTGCTTGCACAAGAGTGTTTCAAATGAGCCATGAGTTCTCCAGGCTTGGAACCTCAAATCTCAGTATCCAAATATTCTTCTACACTTGGGGAACAAAACAGTTCTCAGGGCAACCTTCTGCCTTATGGACCAGAATTCCCTTAATCCCTTTAATTCACTTAGGAGGAAAGAGAAGAAAACATAAAGTCTGACAACCCTTTTCGGTGGTCAACCCAATACAAAAATTAGGCTTTCTTCCTGCCATTCTTCCAAATCTAAATATTCTATAAATGTTGCAGGTGAGAAATTTTCAAGTAAATTTCATTGTAACAACTAGATTCCAATTCTCAGCTCTCAGAGGAACGTATTTCTACCAAAGCTGCTGTCGCTTAATGGTCAATACTATGAGAGTTAGAGGTTTGAAACCAGATTTATAAAGATATTCTTAAATTTCCAAATAGAGGTTGACTTTTTTTTTTTTTTTTGACTGCTTAAATCCTACCAAAATAAGCATAACTTCCTGACTGACTGCCAGCCTGTCTATGGAAAGTCTAAGTCATTTTAACGTAATTATATTATGGTTAAAAGTGTCTGGTTAAAATGTGCAAACTAAGGAGTCTTTTAGGATCAGTTTAGATGCTAATTCCCTATACATGTATACAAAAACAGAGGTACCTTTTTAAATCCATGTAAAAAAAAATTATCCGTACTACTTAGCCAAGAAAATGGAGAAAAATTCATTTACTGCAATATGTCATGTACGTTCAATTTCCCTGCTCTCCTCTAGACACCAGTACTACTTTCCCAACACAGAGAGCAAATACATTTGTGTTACACAGGTATGTTCACGGTAAGCAGAAGGCGTTGTGCCTGCCACGACAGGCAAAGCTTTAAAATAAATTTGCCATCAGCCACTTGTCACTGGTCTGGCCCAAGGAGCAAGGGAGACCCACGGAGCTGGGCCTCGATGCCATTCATTCTGTTCCTTTCTTAGGCCACCACCTCTGGGGTCAGATAGGACTTGTCTCAGGATAGAGCAGCTTGAATTTTTCCTCAACAAGGAAAAGTCAAGATAGGGAGCTGAGCTGTTACAGAAATAAATGGAAGAAAATCTACAAGCACATGGTTTCTTGAAGTGAGCCCCTAACTGTGCATTATAATCACCAGGGTTCTTTGCTAAAAATATTTATTCTTTTTTTTTTTTTAAGATTTTGTTTATTTGACAGAGATCACAAGTAGGCAGAGAAGCAGGCAGAGAGAGAGGAGGAAGCAGGCTCCCCACTGAGCAGAGAGCCCAATGCAGGGCTCGATCCCAGGACCCTGAGATCATGACCTGAGCCGAAAGCCGTGGCTTTAACCCACTGAGCCACCCAGGCGCCCCTAAAAAAATTTATTCTTCAAGACCACACTGAATCAACTATTCCAGATTCCTCTGGATGGGGCAGAGGGATCAATAATTTAGAGATTTATGGCAAGCTTCTAAAAAGGAGGTAATTATGTATGTCTTTTATGGCAGTAACCTCAAGAGTCTGGAAAACTCTAGTATAAACCTGGCGCATTATTCTGAAGAGAGATGTTTAAGAGCATATGGTGTCCAATACGCTGGGTTCAAGTCCTGACCTGTCATGGAGAGTGTCTGTTACTTAACTTCTTGGAGTCTCCATTTGCTAAATTCAGAAAACTAGACAGGAACATACGTGTGAAGCACTTGTTTGGCATTTACTGAGCACTCAATAAACGAAAGTATTATTATGAAAAAGCACATCAAATAAACTTGAAATTCTGTTACAAAACGAGAGATTTTCCAGAAGTGTTTTATTTGAAGCTGGTCCTTTCAGACTGTGTTTCTGTCTGCTCTGCCTGTATTCAGACTTCCTTGAAAGGTTGAGGAAGCTTTGATCTGAGGAAAGAATGCCTTTCTTTAAGTCATTGTTATTAACTAGCCCTTTCTTTGAGATCTTACTGTCATTAGTGTTTGCTATTATCTAGCAAACTTTCTTTGAACACTTTCTTGGAAGACTTGCTATTGTAAAGACCCAGGCATGACCTTAGCTGAGAAAATGACTAATGCTAACTAAAATATGCTTTAGACTAAGGTACCAGAATGCTAAATCACTGATTTTAACACCCCCCCCCCAAAATGTGGAAGGGATTGTGAATACCATATTGGTATGATCAGCATATTCTTTCTCTTAGTCAAGCTATAGAGAAGCCACATATCTTAAAAGGTAACTTTTTTTATTTTATTTATTTATTTATTTATTTATTTAAGATTTTATTTATTTATTTGACAGAGAGAGATCACAAGCAGGCAGAGAGGCAGGCAGAGGGAGAGAGAGGAGGAAGCAGGCTCCCTGCTGAGCAGAGAGCCCGATGCGGGGCTCGATCCCAGGACTCTGAGATCATGACCTGAGCCGAAGGCAGCGGCTTAACCCACTGAGCCACCCAGGCGCCCCAGTAACATTTTTTTAAAGTGAAAAATTGTATTCACAGAACTGAAGTAAGTGCCAGATAAAGTCTGTCCTATAATCTGCATGCATATGCACAGAAGGTCACTAAAAAGGAGACTGACTCACAACAAAAGGACTTCTGTAAGTCAAATGTTAATGGCAATAGATTATGGTGTAATTTTGCTGCAAGTTCTGGAATCTTCCCAGTCTCTTCCCTAAAACTACCTACAGCCATCTCCATTTGGAATTTACATTTGTCATCAACACTGGCAAATTCAAAATCCATTAGCTAAGACTTCCTTCCTGTGAACACCAAACTCAAGATCACCTCCAAAGCTGTCTTCTCTATTGGTGTTTTCTTCCCTGTCTTGTCTTTAAAGGCTACGGTGTACTTCTTATAACTTTAACAAAAGTTACTTTCTAGTTATGTTAATTCATTAAGCTATAAAGACTGTAACCTGTTGATGAGTCTTTCTATATCTGAAAAAATGTTACATGCATATTTGTTTATCAGGCATCTCTCTATCTGCCTTTCCATCCCTCCATCCACCCTAATTCTGTTAAAAAATAAATAAATAATGACAGTCCAGTTCCTGTTCCTAAAACTGTGAATTCTGAAATGCTACAACAACTGGTACATTTGAAATTGTACCTGGCTGATTCCAGGATTGGTATAAGAAATGTTCAGGGTGAGTCCGTGATATTTGTATAAGAAAGGAAAGAAATAATAAAATCTTGATCATTTTATGTCCAGAGGACTTTGAGACCAAAACAAAGGAACTCCCACTGAACAAGATGGGAAAACTCATGCAACAAATATAAAATCAGATTCTCTTCATTAATATAAATGGAGAATGTATTTTTAAAGTGAGTTAATAAGGATACTTAAAGAGAAGATACAGTCAAGCAACAGTAACAACAAAATAGAACACAAACAAAAACTTTATTGATTCCCACCCAGCTATTTAGAACACCACTTCCTTTCTCTGGAATTGACAATTAAAGGAGAATTTAATATCTTCCCTGCTGATCTCCTATTAACTGTATTTTAGTGTAATCAGATACTCTTAGCTAATGATGAAAAGGCTTTTTTTAGAGAAGAATTTAATAAATGAGGGAAATAATCCGAATTGGAACATTGCCATTTTGCACTTTTTAATAAAATTGTTTTAGGCAGAGAGGTAAACAATTTAAAATAATGATGGGGAACTTTATAAAGGAGGAATTAGGCTGTTACCACCAGAACATCAATGATCAATGATCAATCTTACCATCACTGAAAGCGATGACATCACTGAAAGATGATGAAAGTGAGACAGCCAGATATTTTATAGCTCTTAGAAGCATTTTAGATAATAGTTCCAATTTTTAAGGAAAAATAACTCCTCCAACAATTCAAATAACATCAAAGAAAGGAGATAAATCAAAAAGGTAGTTCAGGGCGCCTGGGTGGCTCAGTGGGTTAAGCCTCTGCCTTCAGCTCAGGTCATGATCTCAGGGTCCTGGGATCAAGGCCCGCATCGGGCTCTCTGCTCAGCGGGGAGCCTGCTTTCTCCTCTCTCTCTCTATGCCTGCCTCTCTGCATACTTGTGATCTCTCTCTCTGTTTCAAATAAATAAATAAAATCTTTAAAAAAAAAAAAAAGGTAGTTCATACCATTGGACAATTTACGTGGCTTTTGCAACGTGACAGCGTGCAAAACAAGAAAAAGGAGGATTTGAATAAAAGAAATTCTAGGTTAACAAAGACCTCAGAAACAGCAACCAATCCAATGTATGTAATTTGAACAAACTACTTTCAAATAGATATTTTGAGGGTGCCTGGGTGGCTCAGTGGGTTAAGCCGCTGCCTTCGGCTCAGGTCATGATCTCAGGTTCCTGGGATCGAGGCCCGCATCGGGCTCTCTGCTCAGCAGGGAGCCTGCTTCCCTCTCTCTCTCTCTCTGCCTGCCTCTCTGCCTACTTGTGAACTCTGTCTGTCAAATAAACAAATAAAATCTTTAAAAAATAAAAAAATAAAAAATAAAATAGATATTTTGAGACAAATGATAAACTACCACATGAAATGGTATTAGATACAAAAGAATTGACACATTTTTAGATCTGATAATGGGATTTTGCTAAAGAAAAAAAAAATCAGTTTTTATACACATCATTATATAGGCCCCCACCTTACTCTTTTAACTTTACTCTTGATAACCTTTTACCCTTGTCCTGAAGTTGGCTTCATCTGAAGTTAATATAGCTACCCCACTTTTCTTTTGATTAGTGTTAGCATGGCATTCTATCCTTCTTTAGAGAGAGCCACATTTCTGAACTATATAATTTTCCTTTAGCCTGAAAAAAAACTCCCTTAAGATTTTTTTTTTTCCTGCAGGAAAGGACTGCTTGAAAAGCATTTCCTCACATGTTGCTTGTCTGAAGATTTCTTAATCTCTCTTTCACTGTTTTGCCACATTCTAAAATTCCCAGCCTAGTTAACACACAGTGTTACATTAATTCCAGGTGTGCAGTATAGTGACTCAGCATGTCTGTGCATTACTCGGTGCTCATCACGATAAGTCTACTCCTAATCCGTCTCACCTGTTTCACCGTCCTCTCACCCACCTGCCCTCAGTTTGTTCTCTAGCGTTAAGGTTTGTTTCCCTCTCTCATCTCTCTCTTTTTTCCCCTTTGCTCACGTGTTTTGTTTCTCACATTGCACATGTGAGTGAAATTATATGATATTTGTCTTTCTCTGACTGGCTTATTTTGCTTAGCTTTATACTCTCTAGATCCTTCCATGCTGTTACAAATGGGAGGATTTCATTCTTTTTATAACTAATATTTCATTGTGTATGTATATCACACCTTTTTTTTTTTTTTTTTAAGATTTTATTTATTTGACAGAGACAGCAGCGAGAGAAGGAACACAAGCAGAGGAAATGGGAGAGAGAGAAGCAGAGAGCCCGATGCAGGGCTTGATCCCAGGACCCTGGGATCATGACCTGAGCCGAAGGCAGCCGCTTAAGGACTGAGTCACCCAGGCACCCCTATATCACACCTTCTTTATCTATTCCTCTATCAGTGGGCATTTGGGCTGCTTCCCTTGTTTGGCAGTAACTCAGGTGTGTATATATCCTTTCATATTTGTGTTTTCATATTCTTTGGGTAAATAGCTAGTAGTGTGCTTATTGGCTCGTAGGGTATTTTTACTTTTAACTTTCTGAGGAACCTCCATACTGTTTTTCACAGAGGCTGTACTGCTTTTCATTCCCTCCAGCGGTGTGGGAGGGTTTGTTTTTTACTATATCCTCTCTAGCACCTGTTCTTGAGTTTTAGATCTTAGCCGTTCTGATACGATGAGTTGATACATGCCTATGGTTTCGATTTGCATTTCCCAGATGATGAGTGAGATTGAGCATCTCCTAATGTGGCTGTTGGACATCTCTATGTCTTTGGAGAAACATCTGTTCCTGTCTTCTGTTCATTTTTAAATTAGATTATTTGTCTTTTGGTGTTGAGTGGTGTAAGTTCCTTTTTTCTTTTTTTTTTTTTTAAGATTTTAATTTAATTCCAGTTGGTTAATATACAATGTTATCTTAGTTTCAGGTATAAAATAGAGTGATTCAACAGTTCAAAATACCACCCTGTGCGCATCATGGCAAGGGTACTCCTTAATCCCCATTGTCTATTTAACAAATTCCTAAACCCCCTTCCCTTCTGGTAACCATCAGATTGTTCACTTCATTGAAGAATCAGTTTGCTTTGTCTCTCTCTATCACTCTGTGTCTCTTGTTTTTTCCCTTTGCTTGTTTGTTTCTTAAATAACACGTATGAGTGAAATCATATGATATTTGTCTTTTGTGGACTGACTTCTCTTAGCATAATACTTTCTAGCTCTGTCCATGTCATTGCAAATAGCAAGATGTCATTATTTTTTATGGCTGAATAGTATTTCACCCCCATCTTTATCCATTCATGAATTGATAGACACTTGGGTTGCTTCCATATCTTTTAAAATTTTCTTTCAAGTTTTTTCAAGAGAGACAGGCAGAGAGAGAGGGGAAGCAGGCTCCCTGCTGAGCAGAGAGCTCGATGCGGAGCTTGATCCCAGGACCCTGAGATCATGACCCAACCCCAAGGCAGAGGCTTTAACCCACTGAGCCACCCAGGTGCTCCTTGAATTGCCTTTAAAATATTGCTCAGGTCATGATCTTAGGGTCCTCGGATCGAGCCCTGCATCTGGCTCTCTGTTCGGTGGGGAGCCTGCTTCCTCCTCTCTCTCTGCCTGCTTCTTTGCCTACTTGTGATCTCCATCTGTGAAATAAATAAATAAATAAAATCTTTTTTAAAAAAAATCTGAAAGGCAGTAGGTATACAGATGTTTTGTTGATGCATTTTTTTTCCAAAGCTAAAAAATAACATTTTTGAAATGAAGGGTTTTTTGTTTGTTTTTGTTTTTGTTTCTTCTAATTCTGTTTCATCCAGGCAAGACTATTTTTTAGACAGTATCTCTTCATTCTTGTACCCAGATATCAGCTGATGATTAATGGATATATTACTTTGTTGGTCGCTAATAGAACTTAGAAAGAATGAAACACAGGTTAACTCAAATTTTTAAAATATCATTTATTTTCCTCTGCTTCTGATATCTGAAAGAACATTGATGAATACTTTCCACCTGACAGCTATTACTTGTTTTCTCCCTTAATTCATTAAAAATAAACTCAGTGATAGAATTGTCATATCTATATTTATGCATTTGTCAGTATTTTAATTCTGAAAGGAATTTTCCCCCCCACATAACACAATTGCAGAATGCTCCCCTGTGACAACCACAGATGTGCCCATGGCATTCTGAATGTTTTTTCTGAAATATTTTTATACAGAGCAATCAAACGTTCTCTGTGAATTTTCCTCTGCACAGGGCATACTTCCGATCAGCACATACCACCTGCTCAGAGCCAAAAATTCTTTGGGATTTCTATTTATCAGGGTCAAAAGGGGATCTTAAAAATCAGAGAACATAGTATTTACACATTGATGAATCATGCTCAATACCTTAACTATTGAAAAACCAACACTATGTGAAAGCAGTTCGTATATTATTATTTATAAAGTGCATACAGAGAAATTAATTTTTTGGCTTTATTGATACCATGATAGGAATATTTACAGGTCTGAGCAATTAAAGTATCTGAGAGTTAATTCTTTTAGGATTTCTGAATGTCTCACACATAATTCGAAGATTAAGTTATAGAGAAATGAGTACTGTTTGAGCCCCAAACTTGTTCTCTCTCCCTTTCCTTTTTTTAAAGTTTTTATTTAATTTCCAGTTAGTTTAAAAAAAAAAAAAGATAAATTCTAGTTAGTTAATACACAGTGTAATATTAGCGTCAAGGGGACCATGTAGTGATTCACACCCACACATCACCTAGTGTTCATCTCAGTGCGTGCTCCCTTGAACACCCGTCACCTAGTTCACCCAACCCTTACCCTCCCCTCTGGTAACTATCAGCTTGCTTTCTATAGTTATAAGTCTGTGTTTTGGTTTACCTCCCCCTCTCTTTTTCCCCCTCTTTGTTTGTTTTGTTTCTTAAATTCCACATACGAATGAAATCATGGTATTTTTCTTTCTGTGACTGACATATTTTGCTTAGCACAGTACACACTAGCTCCCTGCATGTCATTGCAAATGACAAGATGTCATTCTTTCATATCTGAGTACTGTTCCATTGTGTATACACACCACTTCTTTATCTGCGTGTCAGGCAGTGGATACTGGGCTGTTTCCATAATGTAGCTATTGCAGAAAATGCTGCTATAAACATCAGGGTGCATGTGTCCCTCTGAATTAGTACTTTTGTGTTCTCTGCATAAATACCTAGTAGTGCAAAACCTAGTAGTTGCTAGATGGTAGGGTAGTTTTATTTTTAACTTCTTGAGGAAAGTCCGTACTGTTTCCCAGTAGCTGCACCAGCATGCATTCCTACCAGCAGTGTACGAAGGTTCCTTTTCCTCCATATTCTTATGGACACGTGTTTCCTGTGTTTTTGATTTTAACTCTTCTGACACTTAGGAGGTTATCTCTCATTGTAGTTTTGATTTGCATTTCCCTGATAATGATGTTGAGCATCTTTTCAGAGGTCTGTTGGTCATCTGGATGTCTTCTTTGGAGAAATGCTTGTTCGTGTCTTCTACCAATGTTTTAACTGGATTATTTGTGGTTTTTTTGTGTGTTGAGTTTTACAAGTTCTTTATGTATTTTGGATACTAACCCTTTATCACATTTGTCACTGGTAAACATCTTTTCCCATTGCATAATTTGCTTTTGGTTTTGTTGGTTGTTTCCTTCACTGTGTAGAATCTTTTTAAAAGCAAAAATAAATTACTGGGATATCATCTCGCCTTTACTCTTAAAAAAAAAAAGTATTTTCCATTTATTCAGCAAATACTTCATAAGCATATGTTATTTCTCTTGGAAATACACATAATTACATCTATGTAATTATGATGATGTCCTTACCATGTTGTGGATTTAAGGACCATGAAGTAGTAAATTCTGGCTCAGTTTTATGTTACCTGCATAAGAAAGCCTATTAAACATCATGAAATGCTTCCAGATTTACTGAGTTGAGTTCTTTCTACTTTGCTATTGGAAGTATAAGTGACACAAAGAACAATTTAAAAATAATTGTCAAGATACTCAAAAACATATAATCTTTGACTCAGTAGTTCATATTAGAACTACTGATTAGAACTAATTAGAGTTCTAACTTAAAGCAGAGCCTTGAGTAATACTTCACTTATAAAGAGGTTCAACATTATTTAATGTAAAACTGGGAATAAATAATATATCAAGCAATAGTATATCTGAATAGACACTATATAGCTGAATTCCTAGACCATACATTCAGTTATATAAAGATCAGCATAGCTCATTCGACCTATTTCCACTTGAGAGTCAAAATTTTAAAATCAGAAGCAAAGCTTTAGAACTCAAGAGTATCTCAACCCTCCTTAGTTCTAGCCAAACTTTTTACTACCTCAGAACCATTACATTATTATCCATTGTCATGATTATTAGTCGTTATTTCATTATGAGCCATTTCATTGTTCTAGCTTACTGTCATTGCTACTTGAAATTACTAGATTGGTATTTTTTATTATTTGTCTCCTTGTTTTGAAATACAAGCTGCATGACCGTCTGGCCTATTCTCTTCAGTACACCCTATCAACATACCCATAATGCTTGATTTATTGCAGGCACTCAAAAATGTTCAATACATAAATAGGCAAATTAAAAATTAGTAATAGGATATCATGGAACCATTAAAGCACTTTTTAAAAAGAATTTATTTGCGATAGAGATAAACAGAGAGGGAGCACAAACAGGGGGAGGGAGAGGGAGAAGCAGACCTCACACTCAGTGCAGAGTCCAGTGCAAGGCTCAATCCCAAGACCTGGAGATCCTGATCTGAGCAGAAATCGAGTTGGATGCTTAACCAGCTGAGCCACCCAGGTACCCCCATTGAAACACAATATTTCAGATAAATGTTTTTTTTAAATGAGTGTTCAACAAAATTGCAGTTATTGCTCCCACATACATTTATAAGCAGAGGGAAACAAAAGTATGAATATGTTAAGAGTGATAATTCACAGAAGTATTAAAAATATAAATTTTGATCTCTATACTTTTCATGCTAAATTCTCTGTAATGGACATTATTAATTTTCTAATCAGAAAAGTAAACACAGCATCTCAAGCCTATGATATATAGTAGGAAAATCATATGAATAGAGACATTTCTCTCTTTTAACTCCTTAATATATGCCACTCTGCGGAAACTACTAGAGCACTTAAAAACTTGAGAAAAAAAGATGTATAAATATATAATGGAAATATATATATGGAAAAATATATATTTTATATTTATATAAATATTTATGTCTTAATTCTTTGGAATCATTGGGAATGAATTCATCCATGAATTAAGACATATAATATAAATATATTTAAATTTATATATATAAAAAAATATATATATATGGAAAATATATATATATAATGGAAAAAAGATGTGTACAGATACTAATAAGAATATCTCTTGATAAAATGAAAGATTATTGGAGCACCTGGGTGACTCAGTGGGTTAAGCCTCTGCCTTCGGCTCAGGTCATGATCTCAGGGTCCTGAGACTGAGCCCCACATCAGGCTCTCTGCTCAGCAGGGAGCCTGCTTCCTCCTCTCTGCCTGCCTCTCTAACTACTTGTGATCTCTCTCTCTCTCTCTGTCAAATAGATAAATAAAATCTTTTTAAAAAATCAAAGATTATCAAACATTGGTAGTTGTTTAAAAAAATCAAATAAAGATGTTCAAATATGTTACAATCAATGTTCAAAAGAATCTTGTATGAGCATAAACAGTTAATTTTCTTTTAATATTTATGAAGAAGAAATTAGCTTTCTCATTTTCCTTTTATTTTTAAGTTTTTATTTATTTACTTATTTATTTGACAGAGAGAGGGAACAGCAGAGAGAGTGGGAGAGGGAGAAGCAGGTTCCCCGAGGAACAGGGAGCCCAATGCGGGGCTCAAAGCCAGGGATCGTGACCTTAGCTGAAGGCAGAGGCTTAATGACTGAGCCATCCAGGTGCCCCAGTTATATCATTTTCTGAATTAGAAAAACATTACAAGAAAAATCCATTAAAACTCTTTCAGAAAGTATCTTTACTTATTACAAAATATCAACTATTGGGGCACCTGGGTGGCTCAGTGGGTTAAAGCCTCTGCCTTCGGCTCAGGTCATGATTTCAGGGTCCTGGGATCGAGCCCCACATCGGGCTCTCTGCTCAGCGGGGAGCCTGCTTCCTGCTCTCTCTCTGTCTGCCTCTGCCTACTTGTGATCTCTGTCTTTAAAAAAAAAAAAAAAAAAAAAAAATCAACTATCATTACATACCTCATGCCATTCTATTTCTAACATCCTTATAAAATGAAATAATAATTGAATATAATTTTCTTGACATGATTTGTTATAAAATACCATTAAGTTAGTGATCTGTGACTAAATCACAACTATCTTTTCTCTCTCCTAGATATCTAGTAACTTAAATACTTGTTATTTTAAAAATCATATTGAAATGTGATCTTAAAAATACTAAAATAATTCTTGCCTAAAATTTTCAAAAATAGTTTTCAAAAACAATTCTTGCCTAAAACTTACCAGAAGCATTTTTGAGTGAGCTATATAGGTATCCATAGTTTTTCTAAATGACATAATCTACAAATTCATTCAAATCAAATTATTCAACGCTTGTAATATTATAGTGACCAAGCTATTATGGACTTTCGAAATGATTAATCCCAGTGTGATTTTCAGAAAAAAATAAGGGCATACTGTGTCAGCACAGAAATACAATTACACTGTTACTGTGCTCAGCTGTCATCAAAGAGAATACAGAATAAGGAACAGTAACAATGATACTACTTTGCTAGCTGAATTTTAGCTTATTAAATTATTTGAAATGCAAGAGCCTTTGTAGAGTCTGTTGAAACTTTAAGGAATGATATGTTTAATCATTTGAGAGTTACTAAGTTGTTTTTATAGTTCTTTGATATAAATGAACACATGTAGAAAATATTTCAATGGAGAAGGTAAAATTATTTAATATCACAAAATTACAGTCTCTTTTAATAAAAATTAAAATCTCCAAACGGTTATAAGAATAAGAGAGGAACTATTCCTAAAGCTGTCACTAATTACCTTGGTTTTCCTAAATAATGAACCTTAGTTTTGTTCAAATCAGCAACATGCTTAAAGGAAATCATTGGCAGGTTCTTGGAAAGATGGATGCAGTCATTCCCAATGATTCCGAAGAATTAAGACATGATTAAGGTTAGGAAATTTTTCTCATGAAACTGACAATGTAGTCAGCAGGACATAAGCATTAATTGGTGACTATTTTCCATTGTATAAAATTCAATTTCAGCCTGCCCTTAACTGAAGTAACTTCTTTTAGATTTAATTATATTCTGCTTTTCTCCTTAAAGTTTTAGGAGTTCATTTTTCTTTCCCCTTACTGAAATAGTAACACATAACGTGAAGTGTAAAGTGCACAGTCTGACGATCAGATACAGGCGTGCACTGCAAATGCTTACTACATTGATCTCACTTAACTACCTCTGTCTTCTCACTTTTAATTTGGGGGAAGAGTGGTGATATTTAAGATTTATTGCCTTAACAACTTTCAAGTGTATGATGCAGTATCTTTAATTATTGTCATGATGTTACACACTAGATTCCCAGAACTTCATGATATTATAGCTGCAAGTGGTGCACTTTGACCAAATTCTCATTTCTGCCACCCACAGCCCCCAGGAACCACAGTTCAGCTCTCTGTGTCTATGAGATTGTTCTTTTCTTTTTTTTTAGAGTTGGCACATAAATGACAATATAGGAACCTAGAGAGTACAATACTAACTGAAATGTCAGAGAAAGACAAATACCATATGATTTCACTCATAGATGGAACGAAGAAACAAAACTATCAAAGGAAAAAAGATGTAAATAACAACCAAAAAGACTCTTAAAAATAGACAACTGGTGGGGCACCTGGGTGGCTCAGTCGTTAAGCATCTGCCTTTGGCTCAGGTCATGATCCCAGGGTCCTGGGTTCGAGCCCCGCATTGGGCTCCCTGCTAGGTGGGAAGCCTGCCTCTCCTTGTCCCATTCCCTCTGCTTGTGTTCCCTCTCTGTGTTTCTCTCTGTCAAATAAATAAAATCTTAAGGAAAAAAAAAAAAAAATAGACAACTGGTGGTTGCCAGAGGGGAGGTAGGTAGGGTGATAAGGAAATTGATAAAGGGGATTAAGAGTGCACTTCTCTTGAAGAGTACTGAGAAATACATAGAATTGTTGAATTATTACACTGTATACCTGAAACTAAACGGTCAGTAATACTTGATTAAAAAAAAACACAAAGTGGGGCACCTGGGTGTCTCAGTGGGTTAAGTCTCTGCCTTCAGCTCAGGTCATGGTCTCAGGGTCTTGGGATCAAGCCTGGGGTCTGGCTCTCTGCTCAGTGGGGAGCCTGCTTCTCTCTCTCCCTCTGCCTTCCTCTCTGCCTACTTGTGATCTCTCTCTCTCTCTCTCTCTCTCTCTCTCATCAAATAAATAAAATACTTGTCATTCTCTTTCTCCCCTTAGTTTAATGTCTTCAAGCTCCATTTGTCTTGTTGCAAAGTCAGAATTTCCTCCTTTCGTGGGACTAAATAATACTCCATTGTGTGGACAGGGACACCTGGGTGGCAGCGTCAGTTAAGCATCTGCCTTCAGGTGAGGTCATGATCCCCGAGTCCTGGTATCAAACCCTACCTGCTTCTCCCTCTCCCTCTCCCTCTGCTACCCTCACCCTCCTTGTGCTCTTTTTCTCTCTCAAATAAATAAAATCTTTTAAAAAAATACTCCATTTTTGAGGATATATACTACCTTTTCTTTATCCATTTATCTTTCGATATACATGTAGGTAGATTCCATGTACTGGTTGGTGTGCATAATGCTGCTACAAATGAACATGAACATGAAGCTACAAATACCTTTTCATTTCCTTTATATATACTACCTAGGAGTGCATTTGCTCAATCATATGGTGGTATTATTTTTCATGTTTTTGAGGAAACTCCATACTGTTTTCCATGGTGGCTTACCATTTCATATTCCCATGGTGGCTTACCATTTTATATTCCTGAAACAGTGCTCCCCTTTTCCCATGGCATTGCCAACACGTGTCTCTTGTCTGTTCAATATGGCTGTTTTAACAGGTGTGAAATACTACTTCAGTGTGGTTTTGATTGGCATTTCTCTGATGAAGTGATGTTGGGCAACTTTCATGTACCTGTTACCCATCTGTATGTCTTCTTTGGGAAAATGTCTATCAGGTCCTCCCCCAATTTTTTTAATTAGATTGCTTGGGTTTTTGCTATTGAGTTGTGTGAATATCTTATATAGATTTTATATTAAGTCCTTATCTGATAGATGGTTTTAAAAATATTTTCTACTGTTTGTAGATTACCTTTTTGTCTTCCCAATTCTTTTGCTTTGCAGAAGCTTTGAAATTCAATATGGTTCTACTTGATTATTTTTGCCATTGTTGCTTGTGCTTTTGTTGTCATATTCAAAAAAATCATTGCCAAGACCCATATCGAGGAACATATCCTCTGTGTTTTCTTTTAGTAGTTTTACATTTAGGATCTTACATACAAGAATTTAAGCCACTCCAAGTTAATTTTGGGGAGTGGTGTAGGTAGGAGCCCAGGTTCGTTCATTCTGCATGTTTTTGTCCAGTTTTCCCAACACAACTTACAGAAGAAACTGTGTTTCCTCTGTTGAATCTTCTTGATTTCCTTGTGAAATAGGAGTTTACCATATATGCAAGGGCTCATTTCTGGGCTCTAGATTCTGTTCTATTGCTCTGTGTGTCTGTATTTATGCCAGTACCATTCTGTTTTAATCACTACAGGTTTGTATTAAAGTCTAGAATCAGGAAGTATAATGACTACCAGCTTTGTTTTTCCTCAAGATTCCTGTGGTGATCCAGAGTCTTTTGTTGTTACATAAAATTTTAGGATTGTTTATCTCTTACTATGAAAACTGTCATTGGAATTTTCATAGGGCTTGCATTGAGTCTGTAGATAGCTCTGCGTAGTATGGACATTTTAACAATGTTCATTTATTTATCAGTGAATTCAGTTATTTCATCAGTGTCAACATTTTTTAATGAAATAGATTTGATATATAATACTGTAAAATTTACATTGTATAAAATGTCAACTTGATACATTTATATATTGCAATACAGTTGTCATTTAGCAATAATCAGCACCTCTATCATATTACATTGTATTTCTTTTTAGTGATTAGAATAATTATGTTTTAATCTCTTGACAAATTCGATGGTTATAATACCATTGTTGTATTTACTATCCTGTGCATTAGATCCCTAAAGCTTATTTCCTACTCGTATGTTTGTAACCTCGGTCAGTATTTGTCCTTTCCCTCCATCCCCCAGCCCCTGGTGCCCTCCATTTTACTGTTTCTGTGAGTTTGGCTTTTTTAGATTCCTCATGTGACTGATGTCATATAGTTTGTTTTTCCTCTGAGTTACCTCACATAGAATAAAGTCCTCAAAGTCCAGTTATGTTTTCACAAATAGCAGGATTTTCATTCCTAGGTTAAAGATATCCCTACATATTTTGATGCTCTTGTAAATGGAACTGTGTTTCTTTTTCAGATAGTTTTTTCTTAGTGTATAGAAACAAAACTAATCTTTTTTTTTTTTTTCTTTTAAGATTTTATTTATTTGGGGGCACCTGGGTGGCTCAGTGAATTAAAGCCTCTGCCTTCGGCTCAGGTTATGATCCCAGGGTCCTGGGATTGAGCCCCATGTTGGGCTCTCTGCTAGGCAGGGAGCCTGCTTCCCTTTCTCTCTCTCTGCCTGCTTGTGATCTCTCTCTCTGTCAAATAAATAAATAAAATCTTAAAAAAAAAGATTTTATTTATTTGTCAGAGAGAGAGAGAGAAAGCACAAGCAGGAGAGCTGCAGGCAGAGCAGGCAGAGGGAGAAGCAGTCTCCCCACTGAGCAGGGAGCCAGATGCGGGACTTGATCCCAGGACCCAGGGATCATGACCTGAGCCGAAGGCAGACACTTCACCCAGGCGCCCCCACAATTAATCTTTTTATATTAATTTCATATCCTGCAACTTTAATTTGGTGATTGGTTCTAATGGTTTTTTTTGGCAGGGTCTTCAGGGATTTTCTATGTAACATCATATTTTCTTCAAACTGAAATAGTTTTACTTCTCCCTTTCCAATCTGGATGCCTTTTATTTCTTCTTTCACCTAGTTACTCTAGTGGGACTTCCAGTGCTGTGCTGAATTGCTGCTAAGAGCGGGCACCTTGATCTCATTCCTAATCCTAGCAGGAAAGTTTTCAGTTTTATACCACTGAGGTTTTTTATATAGATTTGTTATGTTGAGATGCGTTCCTTTTATACCCAGTTTCTTGAGTGTTCCTAACATGAAAGGATGTTGAATCTTGGCCAGTGCTTTTCCTGCATCTATTGAGAGGATTATAAGATTTTTCCATGTTTATTTTTATTTAAATTCAGTTAATTAACATATACTCTATTACTGGTTTCAGAGGTAGAGGTCAGTGATTCATCAGTCTTCTAGAATACCCAGGGCTCATTACGTCACATGCCCTCCTTATTGTCCAGCGCCCAGTTAACTCCATCCCCTCACCCAGCTCCCCTCCAGCAACACTGAGTTTGTTTCCTATGATTAACAGTCTTTTATGGTTTGTCTCCCTCTCTGATTTTGTCTTCATTTTATTAATTTATTACATTTAATTATTTGCACTTATTGATCTACCTTTGTATCCCAGGGGAAAATCCCACTTGATCATGGTGTATAGCCTTCTCAGTGTCCTCTTGGATTTGGATTTGAGATTTTTTACAAATACATTTATAAGAAAACCACAGGCCAGGAGGGCACCTGGGTGGTACATTTGGTTGAGTGAAAGACTCTTGGTTTCAGCTCAGGTCAAGGTCTCAGGGACATGAGATTGAGTCCGGCATCTAGCTCTGTGCTGAGTGGAGCCTGCCTAAGATTCTCTCTCCCTCTCTCTGCCCCTCCTTCTCATGCTTGCTCTCTCTCTCTAAAATAAATAAATAAAATAAATCTTTAAAACAAACAAAACCACAGGCCAATATCCCTATACGTAGTGTCCTAATATGACTTTGGTATCAGGATAATGCTGGCCTCATAAAATAAAGTTTAGTTTAGGGAGCACCTGTGTGGCTCAGTCGGTTAAGCATCTGCCTTCGGCTCAGGTCATCATCCCAGAGTCCTGGGATCAAGTCCCCATCGGTCTCCCTGCTCAGCAGGAATCCTGCTTCTCCCTCTCCCACTCCCCTTGCTTGTGTTCCCTCTCTTGCTATCTCTCTGTCAAATAAATAAATAAAATCTTTAAAAAAAAAAAGTTTAGGAGTGTTCCCTCCTCTTCTTTTTTTAAGAAGAGTTTGAGAACTAGTGTTAATTTTTTTAAATGTTTGGTAGAATTCACCAGTGAAATCATCTGGTCCTGGTGTTTCCTACTAGGTATAATGTCTACTCTTTTAGTTCTGAGTCTGTTTTTTTTAGTCTAGCTAAGGGATTGTCAAATTTCTTATATTTAAAAAGCTACACATTTTAGTTAGAATATTTCCTATTGTCTTTTTAATCTCCATTTATTTTTTTAAAAATTTTCAGTGTTCCAAAATTCATTGTTTATGCACCACACCCAGTGCTCTATGCAATATGTTCCCTCCTTAATACCCACTACCAGGCTCACCCAACCCCCCACTCAGCTCCCCTCCAAAACCCTCAGTTTGTTTCTCAGGATCCACAGTCTCTCATGGTTCATTTCCCCCTCCGATTTCCCCCAACTCACTTCTCTCCATCTCCCCACATCCTCCATGTTTTCCTTATGTTCCACAAGTAAGTGAAACCATAGGATGATTGACTCTCTCTGCTTGACTTATTTCACTCAGCATAATCTCCTCCAGTCCCATTCATGTTGATATATAAAAGTTGGGTATTCATCCTTTCTGATGGAGGCATAATACTCCATTGTATATATGGACCACATCTTCTTTATCCATTCATCCATTGAAGGTCATCTTGGCTCTTTCCACAGTTTAGCGACTGTGGTCATTGCTGCTATGAACATTGGCGTACAGACGGCCCTTCTTTTCACTACATCTGTATCTTTTCTCCATTTATTTTTGCTCTGATCTTTGTCATGTTTTTTCTTCTACTAACATTGGGCTTAAGTTCTTTTTTTTCTAGTTCCTTGAGGTGTACCAGTAGACTGCTTATTCGAGAGCTCTCTTTTAAGGTAGGCATTAACTTCCCTTTTAGAACTGTTGCTGCCGCATCACATAAATTTTGGCATATTGTGTTTCCATTTTCATTTGTTTCAAGTTTTTTCAGTTTCTGTTTTTATTTATTTGATGCATTGTCAGTTCGGGACTATGTTTAATTTCCACACATTTGTGAAATTTTTTCTGTTACTGATTTCACTTTTCATAGCATTGTGGTCAGAAAAGATACCTGGTATAATTTCAGTTCTCTTACATTTGCCACCATGTGTTTTGTGACTTAAGATACGGCATATCCTAGATAAAGGTCTATGCATGCTTGGAAAGAATATATATTTTGCCACTGTTGGTTGAAATCATCTGAATATGTGTTTAAGTCCATTTGGTGTAGTTCAAGTCCAGTGTTTCCTTATTGATTTTCTGTCTGGGTGGTATATCCATTGTTTAAAGTGGGGTTTTCAAGTCCCTTACTATTATCATATTATGTTTTTCTATAGTGATATATTAATATTTACCTGGTATACATGCTGCAGGATTGGATGAATATTTATTTATGGTTATTACAGTCTATTGATAAACTGACCTGTTTATTATTCAATGACTTTTTGTTACAATTTTTGACCTAATGTCTATTTTTCTTCCTTATGTAAGTACATCTATCCCTGCTTTCTTTTGGTTTCCATTTGCATAGAATGTCTTCCTTCTGTCTTCACTTTGAGCCTATTTCTGTCCTTAAAGCTGAGTCAAGTCACTTGGAGGTAGCATACAATTGATTTTTTAAAATCCATTTAGCCACTGTGTCTTTTGATTGAAGATGTCAATTTACCTTTTTTTTTTTTTTAAGATTTTATTTATTTATTTGACAGACAGAGATTACAAGTAGGCAGAGAGGCAGGCAGAGAGAGAGGGGGAAGCAGGCTCCCCGCTGAGCAGAGAGCCTGATGTGGGGCTCGATCCCAGGACCCTGAGACCATGACCTGAGCCGAAGGCAGAGGCTTAACTCATTGAGCCACCCAGGTGCCCCTCCATTTACCTTTTTTAAAAAATACTTATTTGAAAGAGCATTTGTGTGAGCATGGGGGAGGGGCAGAGGGAGCAGGAGAATACTCAAGCAGACTCCCCACTGAACAGGGAGACCAGTGCTCACTTAACCAACTGAGCCTCTCTTGTGCCCCTAGTCCATTTACATTTAAGGTAATAGGTAAAGACTCACTAATGCTATCTTATCTTATTCTTTTTCTGGCTGGAGTCTTGCCTGTGTAAGCCACTTTGGGACCATGGTATGTGTGTGGGTCCCCTAAAGCCTATAGGGAGTAACCTAGGATAATGGGCTTAAGCCTGGTGTTGGGACAGGTTGGCTCTGGTGTCTGCCCCGAAATCGGACACTGACTTTACCACCCTTTTCCCAAGGGAGAACATCTCTCTCACTCTTTCTGTCTTTGATAGGCTGCCTAGACATGGGGGATGTGTAATGGGGGATAGGTGAATCTGTCGGTCCTACTGTTACCCATCCCAAATTTGACTGCCCCTTGCTCAAGAGGCCAGCACTCAAGAGATGAGGGGTTTTTTTTTGTTTTGTTTTTTAAATTTTTTATTAATATATAATGTATTACTAGCCCCAGGGGTACAGGTCTGTGAATCACCAGGTTTACACACTTCACAGCACTCACCATAGCACATACCTTTCCCAATGTCCATAATACCACCACCCTCTCCCTACCCCCATCCACCTGGCAGCCCTCAGTTTGTTTTGTGAGATTAAGAGTCTCATGGTTTGTCTCCCTCCCGATCCCATCTTGTTTCATTTATTCTTTTCCTATCCCCCAAACCCCCCACATTGCCTCTCCACTTCCTCATATCAGGGAGATCAGATGATAGTTGTCTTTCTCCGATTGACTGGTTTCGCTAGCATAATACCCTCTAATTCCATCCATGTCATCACAAATGGCAAGATTTCATTTCCTTTTATGGCTGCATAGTATTCCATTGTATATATATACGACCTCTTCTTTATCCATTCATCTGTTGATGGACTTCTAGGTTCTTTCCATAGTTTGGCTATAGTGGACATTGCTGCTATAAACATTTGGGTGCAGATACCCCTTCGGATCACTACATTTGTATCTTTAGGGTAAATACCCAGTAGTGCAATTGCTGGGTCATAAGGTAGCTCTATTTTCAACTTTTTGAGGAACCGCCATGCTATTTTCCAGAGTGGCTGCACTAGCTTGCATTCCCGCCAAAAGTGTAGGAGGGTTCCCCTTTCTCCGCATCCTCGCCAGCATCTGTCATTTCCTGACTTGTTAATTCTGGCCATTCTGGCTGGTGTGAGGTGATACCTCATTGTGGTTTTGATTTGTATTTCCCTGATGCTGTGTGATGTGGAGCACTTTTTCATGTGTCTGTTGGCCATCTGGATGTCTTCTTTGCAAAAATGTCTTCATGTCTTCTGCCCATTTCTTGATTGGAATATTTGTTCTTTGGCTGTTGAGTTTACTAAGCGCTTTATAGATTTTGGATACTAGCCCTTTATCTGATATGTCGTTTGTAAATATCTTCTCCCATTCTGTCAGTTGTCTTTTGATTTTGTTAACTGTTTCCTTTGCTGTGCAAAAGCTTTTGATCTTGATGAAGTCCCAATAGTTCATTTTGGCCCTTGCTTCCCTTGCCTTTGGCGATGTACCTAGGAAGAAGTTGCTGCGGCTGAGGTTGAAGAGGTTGCTGCCTGTGTTCTCCTCAAGGATTTTGATGGATTCCTGTCTCACATTGAGGTCTTTCATCCATTTTGAGTCTATTTTTGTGTGTGGTGTAAGGAAATGATCCAATTTCATTTTTCTGCATGTGGCTGTCCAATTTTCCCAACACCATTTGTTTAAGAGACTGTCTTTTTTCCATTGGATATTCTTTCCTGCTTTGTCGAAGATTAGTTGACCATAGAGTTGAGGGTCTATTTCTGGGCTCTCTATTCTGTTCCATTGATCTATGTGTCTGTTTTTGTGCCAGTACCATGCTGTCTTGATGATGACAGCTTTGTAATAGAAGTTAAGTCTGGAATTGTGATGCCACCAACTTTGGCTTTCTTTTTCAATATTCCTTTGGCTATTCGAGGTCTTTTCTGGTTCCATATAAATTTTAGGATTATTTGTTCCATTTCTTTGAAAAAAATGGATGGGATTTTGATAGGGATTGCATTAAATGTGTAGATTGCTTTAGGTAGCATAGACATTTTCACAATATTTGTTCTTCCAATCCAGGAGCATGGAACATTTTTCCATTTCTTTGTGTCTTCCTCAATTTCTTTCATGAGTACTTTATCATTTTCTGAGTATAGATTCTTTGCCTCTTTGGTTAGGTTTATTCCTAGGTATCTTATGGTTTTGGGTGCAATTGTAAATGGGATTGACTCCTTAAGTTCTCTTTCTTCTGTCCTGTTGTTGGTGTAAAGAAATGCAACTCATTTCTGTGCATTGATTTTATATCCTGACACTTTAATAAATTCCTGTACAAGTTCTAGCAGATTTGAAGTGAGTCTTTTGCATTTTCCACATATAGTATCAAGAGATGAGTTTTGATTGGAAAGAATTTGAGTTTTATTCAGGAGGCTGGCAACTTGAGGAGAAGGTGGACTCTTGTCCAAAAGCCAACTCTAAGGTTTCTACCTCACCCAAGTGTTTTTAAAGGGGTTTAGGGCAGTAAATCAGAGAAGGGAGTATAGTGGCCTGCAGCATTTCTTTTTTTTTTTTTTTTTTTAAGCATTTCTTGATTATGTGGAGACTTGATGATGCCAGCTCCAAACATTATCTCAGTGGGAGAGGTTGTTGGAAGGGGCTCTGGTTCTTGTAATGTTCAGGGGTACTCTGTTCTTTCTGCAAAGGAGGGCAAGTTTTCCAGATCCACAAAGGAAGATTACTAAGATTGTTTATGTGACCTAAACAAAGAAAAACATTTTCCTAAAAACATGCTGGGCTAATCAGAAAGCCAAGGTAGCTTCAAACAGACTTGCTGGCCTTTGTGGTTGAGATAAAATCTGATCCTTCACCCCTCAAGGGCAGTAGTCTACAGATATCGAACAAAGTAAGTTTGTTCTGCTACAGATCAAGGGTCTTAATGCAGCAGGTAAGAAGTGTGTTGTCCTAAAGCAACTCACCTCTTAAGACCAACTGGAGTGCTGTAATACTGTCTTCCTCAGTGCATCTTTTTAAATTTCTGTGTTCTACCTGTATGCTATAATCCCTGACCTGAATCTTCAGTTCTGTGTGCAGAATAGTTGTTCAGATCAATGTGTTGGGGGGGGGGGTGGCGTGTGGAAGCAGATTGCTCTACCACCGTGTTGTCTAGTGGTTCATTTTAACATAAAGTGTACATGTTCCATAGTCAAATAATCATCTTTAATGTCATGTTGGGCCATATTAAACAGTATTCATTTGGGGCATCTGGATGGCTCAGTTGGTTAAGCATCCAGCAACACTTGCTTTCAGCTCAAGTCATGATCTCAGGGTCCTGAGATTGAGCCTTATGTGGGAGGGGAAGGTTTGCTTGGGATTCTCTGTCTCCCTCTCCTCCTGCCTCTCCTCCCACTCTTGCTTTCTCTCTAAAGTAAATAAGTCATTTTTTTTTTAAGATTTTATTTATTTATTTGACAGAGATCACAAGCAGGCAGAGAGGCAGGCAGAGAGAGAGGAAGGGAAGCAGGCTCCCTGCTGAGCAGAGAGCCCGATGCGGGACTCGATCCCAGGACCCTGAGATCATGACCTGAGCTGAAGGCAGCGGCTTAACCCACTGAGCCACCCAGGAGCCCCAGTAAATAAGTCATTTTAAAAATACTCATTTAAACTTCTTATGGAACTGTATGAATGAGTTACTTAGTACCTAATACATTTAAGTCACTACTCCATCCATTCATTTATTTAAGTTTATATAGGCCAATTTTAACTTTCACCATTTTGATTTGCATTTGAGAGAAATTCTGAGAACTGACTCAATTATAAAGAATTATTTTTTATTCCAAACCATCTGATGAAATATAGTACCTATAAATTGGTTACAATTTCTGAGAATTTGAACAATATGTGTTGTTCAAAATCAACTACTTAAGTAACTGCAAATACTCAGTTTTTTCATGTATTTAATCACTGTAATTTTTATTTTTATTTTTTTTTAAAGATTTTATTTATCCATTTGACAGAGATCACAAGCAGTCAGAGAGGCAGGCAGAGAGAGAGAGGAGAAGGCAGACTCCCCGCCAAGCCAAGAGCCCGATGTGGGGCTTGATCCCAGGACCCTGAGATCATGACCTGAGTTGAAGGCAGAGGCTTAACCCACTGAGCCACCCAGGCACCCCTAATCACTATAATTTGAATTGATAGTTTTCCTAGTTAGTAACAGTGGTAATTAAACCAAAATGTAATTCACTTTGTAGGTGTCCATGAGATAGGTTGTATGAATGAATTGACTATATATCCATTCTTTACAGATATTGCTATATACACAAGATGCTGTTCTTCCAGATTTCCAATGAATAAGAAATGTAACTATATTTATAATGCAAATACAATAATAGTCAATAAGTGAGTTTGTCTAAATCCAAAACACATTTTAATGGTTTCTAAACATTTTCCATTAAAAGTAACCATGTATCATGGTAGTTCTTAAATACATCTTTAAGCCTGATTGACATTATTAAATTATGTTTTTGTGATTGCACTTTGTAAATCTTTTGGGGGCTTTTTATGAGAAATTCAGTTATCCAATAGAATAGCTTCAAAACTGTGAGATTATCTTTTTTTGAACTGATTGTCAGTAGTATAATAAATACTACTGTGATAGGAATGCAACTTAGACTGAAAACAGAAATACTAATTCTCCCCACCTTAAATCTTCTAATCAAAAGTCATTGAATTGGTACACGTGTTAGAAGACAGACACAGATATAGGTAGATAGCCAGAACTTGAAGGGAACTGAAAGTGTTTGGTGAATAGTGGTAAAATCAATGACTCAACACACAAAACCAACTCAATGAATAGTCTAAATTGTGTAACAAATGACCACATTTAAAATCCTTGTGAATGCATGGATAGTATTTGGGGGGAAAAAAGTCTATAGAACACTTAGGGATCTCTTTTGTTTTCTTGGACTGTGTGTGTTTTCTGGGTACTCTTATTTTTTAAAACAAATTATAAGACTAACTGACTAAGTTCATATTTGATTAAGTTATTCCACTACTCTCAATTCAACATGTATTTAAAATGTAACACATTAAGATAATTATAGATTATAACAGTATCTGCTATTACATGTTCATAAAGTTTTGTCTGTTTCATTGGGTTTTTTAAGATTTTATTTATTTAAGAGCGAGAGAATAGTGGTGAGGGAGGTCAGAGGGAGAAGCAGACTCCCTGCTAAGCAGGGAGCCAGATGTGGGGCTATCCTGGGACTCCAGGATCATGACCTGAGCCAAAGGCAGTCAGTCACTTAACCAGCTAATCCACAGAGGCACCCCTATTTCATTATATTTATATTATAATTTATGAAAATATAAGGCAAATAAATATTCTATATTTATCATGTAAATGAACTTGGTTCTTAATATTAAAGACTTTCAGTTGTAACTTGGCAATCATTATATCTGTGTCTTTTATCAACTTTATTTCAGTGACAACAGCCTTTTCCACTCCTAAGTATCCCAATACTGAGTAGAAGGCTTGATTTCCACACCATTATTTGCTTTGCTTTCTCAATATAAGGGACAAATCCATCCCTTCAGGTGTTCTCATTTATTGTTTTGTTTTTTTCAATAAACTTTATTTTTAGAGAAGTTCTACACTGACAGCAGAATGGCGCTGAAAGTACAGAGATTATCTGTATACATGCGCTCACTTTTACAAAGCCTATTATCAGAATCCTATGACAATGTGCTTTGATAGAACTGATGAACATATGTGGACACATCATTGTATCCAAGGTCCATAGTATATCCTAGAATTCACTCTTGGTGTTAAACCTTCTGTGTATTTGGACAAATGTATAATGACAAGTATTCACCACTATAGCATCTGGTAGAGTGGTTTCACTGCCTTAAAACTGCTTCCTAATCATCCTTCCTCCTCCCCAATCCCAGTCAACTATGGATTTTTTTTTTTCTGCCTTCAAAGTTTTGCCTTTTACAAAATGTCATATACCGATAACCATATAGTATATAGCATTTTTGGATTGGCCTTTCACTTAGTAATTTCTGATTCAGTTTCCTCGAGGTCTTTTTTTTTCTTTCTTTTTTTTTTTTTTTTTTTTTTTTTTTTTTTTTTTTAGCACTGAATAATACTCCATTGTCAGGATGTACCACAGTTTACTAATAAATTGATTTACTGAAAGACATCTAGGTGCTTCCAAGTTTGGGCACTTACGAATAAAGCCACTAAAAACGTCCTCTCCAGGTTATTGTGTAGACGTAAATGTTTGATGTCTTTGGATAAATAGGAAGCAGCATGATTGCCGGATGACATTCTGGTATTTTGTATTGTAGGAAACTACCCAAATTTCTTCGAAAGTGCCTGCATCGTTGTGCATTTTCACCAGCAACAAATAACAGTTCCTGTTGCTTTACAACACCCCTGCACTTGATGTTGTCAGCGCTCTAGATTTTGGCCACCCTAATAGGTGTGAGGTGGTATCTCACTGTTGTTTTAATTTGCATTTCTGTGATGACATAAGATGTGGAGCATCTTTTGATGTGCTTTTTTTCCTTTGTATTTTCTTTGGTCAAGCATGTGTTAAGGTCTTTGGCTCATTTTCTGTTTTTTTTTTTTATTCTTGAGTTTTAAGGCTTCTTATATGTTAAATGTTATAACTGGTTAACACTCCTGTATCAGATGTGTCTTTTGCAAGAATTTTTCTCGTTCTTTGGCATGCCTTGTCATTCTTTTCATACTTTTTCATGGAATAGGCATTTTTTAACTTTAATGAAGTCCAGTGAATCCAAAATTCTTTCCTGGCTAGAGCCTTTGGTGATGTCTTCAAAAAAGTCATCACGATACCCAAGGCCATCCAGGTTTTTTTCTTTGTTGCCTTCTAGAACCTTTACAGTTTTGTGTTTTGTGTCTTCTTCAATTTTGTTCACTACTATCTTCCAGTTTTCAGTGTTCGGTTCATTATGAGCGTATAGAAATCCAACAGATTTTTGTATATTAATTCCTTATCCTGCAGCTTTATCGAATTCATATATTAGCTGTCCAAGTTTTTTTGCTGGTGCCTTTAGGGCTTTTCATATATGTTCTCTCCAAAAAGAAAAGCTTTCTATTCCTTCCTTTCTGAGTTGCTAGTTACTCCAGCGAGGGTTGCCAATACTATGTTGAATGAAAGGGAAGAGAGTGGCCATCCTATCTTCTTTCTAAGTTTAGAGGAAATGCTTTCAGCTTTTGACCATCAAGCACAATATTCACTATGGGTTTGTGATACACTGCCTTTATTATGTTGAGGTATGTTCTGTCTAAATTGACTTTGTTGAGAGTTTTTATCATAAATGGATGTTGAATTTTTTAAATGGTTTTAGTGCATTTACTGACATGAACATAAGATTTTAGTCTTTCATTTTGTTAATGTGGCATTTCACATTGATTTGCAGATATTGAAACATTTTTGCATCCATGGAATAATCCTTTTTGTTTATACTGTACGTCTTCTTTATTTTGTTGAGGATCCATGTTCATCTTTGCATCCAGGTTCATCAGGGTTATTGGCCTCTAAGTTTCTTCTCTTGTACTATCCTTTCCTTGTCTTAACTGAGCAATTTATGATTCCATGTTCTCTCCTTTTTTTTTTTTTAGCATATTGTCAAAAGCATCTGCACTGTTTAAATTTTTTAGGGGCTGCTTAGAGTTTGCAATATATGTCTGTGCCTAATCCACATCCACTTTTAAATAATACTGTAATATTTGACAGGTAATAAAAGATCCTTACAATTACAAGTAATCACAATCCCTCCCTATCATTCCTTGTATTATTGCTGTCATTCATTTCACTTACGCGTAAGCAAACCTAAGAACATGTGAGAATGTGTGTGTATGTGTGTGCAAGCGTACAATTGTTTTTGAAGAGAAGTTTTTTTTTATGATATCCAATGAATAGATTTTTTTATTTATGAATTATGATTTGGTATAATTAGAAAAGGCTTTCTTCTAGAAGTTTTATAATTTTAATTTTATATCAGGTATATTATCCATCATAAGTGTATATTTCTGTATGATGTGAAGTGTAAGATTTTTGGGGGGATGCAGTAGGGATATAAAATTCTTCAAACACATGTATGTTAATTTCTACAAACTGGCTAAGATTTTCATTGGCATTTTATTGAATCTTTTGATAAATTTTTTTAAAGATTTTATTTATTAGAGAATGAGAGAGAGCATGAGAGGAGAGAGGTCAGTGGGAGAAGCAGGCTCCCTGCTCAGCAGGGAGTGTGATGTGGGACTCGATCCTGGCACTCCAGGATCATGACCTGAGCTGAAGGCAGTTGCTTAACCAACTGAGCCACCCAGGTGCCCTGAATCTTTTGATAAATTTTTTGAGAATGGGTGTCTTAATAAGATTGAGTCTTCTAAATCATAAACAAACAGTTTAACTTTCCACATTTGTTATCTTAATTTCCTTAGCAATTTTGAAGTGCTCAGTGTATGGGTCTTTAACAGTTTTTGTTGGGTATACCCCAGTATATTTAATAATTTTATACAATTTTAAACGGTATTTTAAAATTTCATTTCCAGTGCTTTTAGGAAGAAATACAATGATTTTCTGTCATATTTTGTAATATGTAGTGTTGCTTAAGTTATTAACTTCTAACAGTGATTTTATAGATTCATCAGATTTTCTACATAGATCTTATCATCTGTGAAGAAAGACATTTTTATTTCTTCCTTTTCAATGTGGATGCCTTTTAATTCTTACCCTTTTACTTCAATGCCTAGACCTTCTAAGTAATGTTGAATAAAAGTAATAACAGAAGACACCTCCTTCTTTTTCCTGATTTTTTTTTGGGGGGCGGGAAGAGCATATATTTCTTTGTCATTAAGAAGGTTATTAGCGGGGCGCCTGGGTGGCTCAGTGGGTTAACCTTCGGCTCAGGTCATGATCTCAGGGTCCTGGGATCGAGCCCCGCATCGGGCTCTCTGCTCAGCAGGAAGCCTGCTTCCCTTCCTCTCTCTCTGCCTGCCTCTCTGCCTACTTGTGATCTCTCTCTGTCAAATAAGTAAATTAAAAAATCTAAAAAAAAAAAAAAAAAAAAAAAAGAAGGTTATTAGCTTAAAAGAAATGTTCTTAACTGTTGGTTTTTGTAGATGCTCTTAGTCATGCTGAGGAAGTTCCCTTCTGTTTCTAGTTTTAGGAGAAAACTGAATTTTGGATTTTGTTACACATTTGTTATTTGTCAATTGAGGTAACAGGATTTTGTTTTAGTTTATTAATATTGTGAATTTCATTCCTTGATATTAGAAAATTAAACCAACTTTGCAAACTTGGGATAAACCCCAGGTCATCATGATGTATTATCTTTTTAACATATTGTTGAATTAGCTATGCTAATTTCCATTTAGAAATTTTGCATCTATATTTTTTAAGGATATTGTCCTGATATTTTATATTCTTATTCTTTAGTATTGGTATTACTATAATGCTAATCTCATAACGTGAATTTGGAAACATTCACCCTTTTTCTTTTTTCTGAAGAAGTTTCCATTGATATGGCATTATTTCTTATTTGAATGTTCAGTATAATTCCTCAGTGAAGCCATGTGGTTCCAGGGTTTAATTTGTTGACAATTTTAAAATTACAAATTTATTTTTTTAAGTAGGAGTATGGGTTTTCAAGTTCGTTCTTTCTTTTTGGAGGACTTTGATAGTTTTTATTTTTCAAAGATTTTGTCCCTTTCCGTTTATTCATTTCTTCACGAATATATTTCGATATTCTGTCTCTCATGAATTATGTCTGTGTCAGCTAACTTCTTGACAAATTGGCATAAAGTTGCTCTGATTTTCCTTGAACTATAGAATCTGCAGTGTAGCATATAGATTCCGTAGTGCGACATCTCCTCTCTTACTGTGATATTAATTTGTAACTTCTCTTTTCATCCTGAACAACTGGTCTGGTGTTTTATCAATTTTATTAATCTTCTGAAAGAACTAGGTTTTGCATTGTTAGTTAAGCATTTTGCATCAAGTGCAAAAATATATTTAAGACTTTTTTTAATTAGCCAATGTATAGTTATCAAATCACCTTATTTAGCCCTGCCAGCATGTTTTGCTCTGAAACCTACTTTTTCTGTTAGAGCTTTGGTTTTGACTATTGTTAACAGTATGTTTTACTACCCTTTTAGTCTTCCCATTTGTTTATATTTACAGTATGTTTCTTGTTGGCGGTAATAGGATTTTCACTTTTTATTTAATCCCTTTAGTGGTGGTGTTTAGACCATTCCCCTGTAATGTCATTACTACTAAGGTTAAGTGTAACATAAAATTTTCTGTGTATTTTTTACTGGAGCCATCTGTTCTTTGCTATCTTTCGCTCTTTTTCCCTTTGTTCAAATCTAGTACATATTTTTTAATCTATTTTATCCATTTTGTTGTCATTGACAGCAATTTTTGTGCGTGAAATTTGAGGGTTACTTTAAGGCTTACACTAAAAATATTCATTGGCATAATCTTTTTTAAAACACTATTTCATTGATTTACTTGAGAGTGAGACAGAGCACCGAGGGAGAGGGAGAAGCAGTCTTCAGTGAGTGGGGAGCCCGCCAGGGGACTCCATCCCAGGACCCTGAGATCATGACCTGAGCAGAAGTTTGGCCCTGGGGCGCCTGGGTGGCTCGGTGGGTTAAAGCCTCTGCCTTCGGCTCAGGTCATGATCTCAGGGTTCTGGGATCAAGCCCCCTATTGGGCTCTCTGCTCAGCAGGGAGCGTGCTTCTTCCCCTCTCTCTCTGCCTGCCTTTCTGCCTGCTTGTGATCTCTCTCTGTCAAATAAATAAAATATTTTTTTAAAAATTAGTGTTTTCATTTTCTTTAAGTAAATACCAGTAGTGGAATTACTGAATCATAAGTTACTTCTATTTTTAATTTTTTTTTTTTAAGATTTTATTTGACAAAGAGAGAGAGGGAGCTCACAAGTAGGCAGAGAGGCAGGCAGAGAAGAGAGGGGGAAGCAGGCTCCCCGATGAGCAGAGAGCCCGATGTGGGGCTTGATCCCAGGACCCTGAGATCATGACCTGAGCCAAAGGCAGAGGCCTAACCCACCGAGCCACCTAGGTGCCCCCTATTTTTAATTTTTTAAGGACTCTCCATACTGTTTTCCATAATGGCTGCATCGGGTTGCATTCCCACCAACAGTGCAGGTTTCCTTTTTCTCCACATTCTTGCCAACACTAGTTTTTTCTTATCTTTTTTAATTCTAGATATTCTGATAGGTGTAAGGTAGTATCTCATTGTGGTTTTGATTTACATTTCCCTGATGATGTGGCCACCCATCTTTTCATGTGTGTATTTGTCCTCTGTATGTCTTCTTTGGAAAAATGTCTACTATGTCTCTGTCCTTTTTAAAATTGGATCATTTCTTTTTTTTTTTTTTTAAGATTTTATTTATTTGACAGAGAGATCACAAGTAGGCAGAGAGGCAGGCAGAGAGAGAGGGAAGCAGGCTCCCCACTGAGCAGAGAGCCTGATGCGGGGCTCGATCCCAGGACGCTGAGATCATGACCTGAGCCGAAGGCAGAGGCTTAACCCACTGAGCCACCTAGGCGCCCCTGGATTATTTCTCTTTTATTAGTGTTTTTTGGTATAAATTCTTTCTGTATTTTGGATATTAACTCCTGATCAGATTATTTGCAGATGTTATTTCCCACTCAGAGGCTTGCCTTTTTATTTGGGTGATGTTTTTTTCACTGCAAGTTTTTATTTTTGGTAGCCCCAGTAGTTGATTTTTACTTTTGTTTCCCTTGTCTGAGGAGACATATCTAGAAAAAGATTGCTAAGATATAGGTCAAATAAATTATGATTTCTTCTAGGAGTTTTAAGGTTTCAGGTTTCACATGCAGGTCTTTAATCCAGTTAGAATTCCCTTTTTAATGTGGTATGAAGAAGTGATCTAGTTTCATATTATGCATGTAACTGTCCAGGTTTTCCAACACAGTTGTTGAAGAGATTATCTTTTCCTCATTGTCTATTCTTACCTCCTTTGTCATAGACTAATTGACCGTACAACATGTTGGTTTGTTTTTCTGGTTCTCTGTTCTCTTCCATTACTCTGTGTATCTATCTTTGTGTCAGTACCATACTGATTTGATCACTACAGCATCCTAGTATATTTTGAAATCTGGGAATGTGATATCCCAGCTTTGTTCTTCTTTCTCGAGATTGCTTTGACTATTGGGTTTCTTGGGTTTTTTTTTTTAGAGTTCCATACAAAAGTTTTTACTATTCTACTTCTGTGAAAAGTTCTGTTTTTTTTTTTTTTTTAAGATTTTATTATTTATTTGAGAGAGCAAGGGAGAAAAAGAGCATGAGCATGGAGGAGAGACAGAGGGAGTAGCAGATGTCCCACTGAGTAGGCAGCCTGATGTGGGACTCGATCCCAGCACCCTGGGATCATGACCTGAGCCCCAGACAGACTGAGCCACCCAGCCACCCCTGTTGGTATTGTGATAGGGATTGCATGAATCTGTAGGTTTCCTGAGAATTATGGACATATTTACAATACTGACTCATCCAGTTCATGAACCTGAAATAATTTTACATTTGTATCCTCTTTAATATTTTATTTTTGTTACAGTTGTAAATGGAATTGTTTTCCTAACTTCTCTTTCTGCTACTTTGTGTTAAGAAACTCAGACTCAATTTCTGTGTATTTATCTCCTGCAACTTTACTGAATTCATTACTTCTAATAATTTTTTTTAAAGATTTTATTTATTTACCTGACAGAGAGAGATCACAAGCAGGCAGAGAGGCAGGCGAGGTTGGGGGGAAGCAGGCTCCCCGCTGAGCAGAGAGCCCAATGCAGGGCTCGATCCCAGGACCCCGAGACCATGACCTGAGCCGAAGGCAGATATTTAACCTACTGAGCCACCCAGGTGCCCCACTTCTAATAATTTTTGATACAGTCTTTAGAGTTTTTATGTCTAATACCATGTTATCTGAAAACAGTGACAGTTTCATTCTTTCTTACTAATTTGAATGCCCATTATTTCTTTCTTTGTCTGATTGCTACAGCTAGGAATTACAGTGCTATATTAAATGTAATTGCCGAAAGTGATCTGTCTTGTTCCTGATTTTAGAGGAAAAATTCTTTTTCACCATTGAGTATGATGTTCACTGTGGATTTTCATCTGTGGCCTTTATTGTGTTGAGGTATATTCCCTGTAAACCTGTTGAGCTGATAGTTTTAATAAATGGATGTTGTACTTCATCAAATGCTTTATCTGCAGCTATTGAAGGTTTTATTTTAGAGAGAGAGAATGCGAGTGGGGGAGGGACAAAGGGAGAGAGATGCAGAGCCTGAGGTGGGGCTTGATCCCATGACCCTGAAATCATGACCTTGAGCTGGAATCAAGAGTTGGATGTTGAATTGACTGAACCATCCAGGTGCCCCTGCATCTATTGAAATAATCAAGTAATTTTTTAAAAAGATTTTATTTATTTATTTGACAGAGAGAGATCACAAGTAGGCAGAGAGGCAGGCAGAGAGAGAGGAGGAAGGAGGCTCCTGCCAAGCAGAGAGCCCAATGCGGGGCTCAATCCCAGGACCCTGAGATCATGACCTGAACTGAAGGCAGAGGCTTAACCCACTGAGCCACCCAGGTGCCCCATTTTTTAAAAGATTTTATTTATGTATCTCACAGAGAGAGAGAGAGTACAAGCAGGGGGGGGCAGCAGAGGGAGAGGAGAATCCCTGGACCCTGGGATCCTGACCTGAGCCACCCAGGTGCCCAAATAATCAAATTACTTTCATCTTCCCTTTTGTTAATGTGTTTTATCACATGATGGACTTGTAAATTTTGAACCACGCTTGCATCCCCAGAATACATCCCACTTGATTATGGTGAAAGGCCTTTTTAAAGTATTGTTGAAATTTTTTTACCAGTATGTTGAGAATTTTTTTTTTAAAGATTTTATTTATTTATTTGACAGAGAGAGATCACAAGTAGGCATGGAGGCAGATGGGGCGGGGGGGGAGGAAGCAGGCTCCCCGCTGAGCAGAGAGCCCGATGGGAGGCTGGATCCCAGGACCCTGAGATCATGATCTGAGCCAAAGGCAGGGGCTTAACCCACTGAGAATCCCAGGCACCCCAGTAAGTTGAGGATTTTTACATTTATATTCATCATGAATATTGGCGTGTAGTTTCCCTTTTGTAGCGTTTCTTATTTTGGTATCAGGTAATGTTGACCTCATGGAATGAATTTGAGAACTTTCCTTCCTCTTAGATTTTTTGGAATGGTTCAAAAAGAGAAAGTATTCACTGTTCTTTAAATGTTCTGTAGAATTTACCTATGACTCCATCTGGTTCTGGACCTTGTAATGATGGAAGTTTTTGATTACTGATTGAATTCTGTTACTAGTAATTAGTATGTTCAGACATTCTACTTCTTTCTGATTTAGTTTTGGAGGATTGTTTATTTCTAGGTGTTTATCCAGTTCTTGTAGGTTGTCTGATTTGTTGGCATATAATTTTTCACTGTGGTTTCCTAATCCTTTGTCCTTCTGTGGTATTGGTTGTTACTTCTCTTTCAGCTCTCATTTTATTCATGTCCTTTTGCTCTCTTGATGAGTCTGGCTAAACATTTATAAATTTGTCTTTTCAAAGAACCAGTTGTTGGTTTCATAGATCTTTTCCTTTTTCCTCTGAACTTTATTATCTCCTTCTTTCTACTAGGACTTTGTTTTCCATTTCCTAGTTCCTTTATGTGTAACATTAGATTATTTATTTATTTATTTATTTATATTTATTTAAAGATTTCTCTTGTTTCTTGAAGCAGGCCTATATCTCTATAAATTTCCCTCTTAGAACTTCTTTCACTGAGTCCCAGATTTTGGACTGTTGTTTTTTCATTTGTATCCATGCGTTTTTTCATTTCCTCTTTGATTTCTTTGTTGACCCATCAGTTGCTAAGTAACATGTTTAGGCTCCACATGCTTCTTCTTTTTTCCCATTTTCTTCTTGTAATTATTTTCTAGTTCTGTGCTATTCTTTTTTTTTTTTTTTAAGATTTTATTTATTTATTTGACAGAGATATCACAAGCAGACAGAGAGGCAGGCAGAGAGACAGGGGGAAGCAGGCTCCCCGCCAAGCAGAGAGCCTGATGAGGCGCTCAATCCCAGGACCCTGAGATCATGACCTGAGCTGAAGGCAGAGGCTTTAACCCACTAAGCCACCCAGTCACCCTGTTTGTGCTATTCTTAGTGCAGAAATTAGATGATCTAGGGGCACCTATATCATCTAATTGATGATACAGGTGGGAAGGCTGGAGTCAAGGTAGGCACAGGCTAGCAGTTCCTAGGGCACCATATGCAGGGGTGCTTTGAGAGTTTTGGCTATAGTCAAAGAAGGTATGAGCCACAAGGTCACAGAGCTCTCTGTCTACATCTAGAATACCCTACCAAGCTGTGTGGAGCCAAAGTGACACGGGCCTGGAGTTTTCTGTGGTGCTCAGTTGGTGTTGGTTGGCCCAGTGGCTGGACCTGTAGTGAGTGCTGCTCGGGAGTGTCCTGGTGAACCCCGCAGTGGGGCTGCCTTGATGGGTTGGGTGGGGTGGGTATGGTTTAGGGACCCATGACTCTTTCAGGCTGCAGGCCAGACCTTGCTGCTGTCTGTACTATAAAGGTAAATAAGGAATGTAGCAGTGGCACTTTCCAGACCCTCAGGCTCAGAGAAAGTTCTAGAAGCCCCCTTGCCATTTGGGGGTCCTAGGGCTAGGTTCTTTATTTTCTAGTTGTTCTCTTTAAATTACAGCTTTTTATAGCCAGGATATTCATGGCTCATGTGGGCTAGGCCCTGGGAGGCTCACGAGGCTGCAGGCTGTCTATGGCATACAGAAGGAAGCCTATCCCTAGCTACTCTATCAGGATGGACAGAGAACGTAAGCAGTGGTTTTCATCAGCCCCTTCAGCCAAGAGAACTTCTCAGCACTTGGAAAGTAACTGGATCTTTCATATACTAGTAGCTCTTTGAAATGGCAGCTTCTGGGGCACCTGGGTGGCTCAGTTGGTTAAGCATCCTACTTTGTATTTCAGCTCAGGTCATGATCTCAGGGTCATGAGATGGGCCCTGCCTCTAGAGTGCTCTGCATTCAGTGGGGAATCTGCCTAAGATTTTCTTTCTCCCTCTTGCTCCCCACTGTCTGTCTAAAAAAGAAAAATAAAATGGCAGGACAGACAAATCTGCTCCTAGTCCCTTAGTACTATTCTTTCCTTTTGCAATCTGCACTGTCAGGGGTGGGGGTCCCTTCGTTGCCAAGTCTCTCGCTCTCACTGTTTTCTGTGTGGCCTGTCTTTTGTTGCACGGTGGTTGTTCAGCTCTGCCCTCCGCTTTTCTTCAGGAGGAACGGTTCTATATATAAAAGTGTAAATTTCGAATGTCTAGGGAGGTGAATTCAAGGTCTTCCTTCTTTGCTAGATGGGACCAGAATTCTAAAAGACTACCTTTACCTGCTTTTATAGTATAAATCTGGTACATCCATTCTCTTGGGTTGTCATTAAAAAAAAAAATTCTTCTACCTTCAGTTTTAGAAGCATTTTCTCTATTCATCAAATTTGTGCTTGATGATTTTTTATTCAGATGTTGATCAACCGTCTTCTCTCTTGCTTTGATGTAACAAAAAAAGTCACTTTCGTCCTTACTGTTGCTTCTCTGTACATACACTTTTCCTCAGGATGTCTTTAAAAATTTATAACCAATAAACCATTATTTTGAGCCACGTAAGTAGATATTCTTTGGTATAATTTCTTGTTTTTAGGGCTTAATGTTCCTTGAACATCCTGAATACCTGAGTTTAGTTTTTATCAAACTGGGAAATTATTTCTTCAAATATTTTCAACCCCTCTCTTTCAGGGATGCTGATGACTGCTTGAAGCTGTATTACAAATCACATTGTTTTTTCCCCATTCTTACTATGCTTTCTATTTTAAACAGTTACTATGAAGTATCCATGTTTATGAATTTTTTTGCAATGTTTTACAGCAATTACATCCAATGTACTTATTTTATGCTAAACATAATTTTTGCTACAAGAAGGTCAAATTGATTCTTTTCCTATCTTCCTCCTTAAAATGTTGAACCTGTCATTTAGCTTGTTGAATATGTAAACTACAGCTTCAATTACTTCTGTGCTATCTTTACTATCTGTGTTGCTGCTGTGTCAGGTTTGTTTCCTTCCTTTCCCTCATTCTAGTATGTTTTTCACCTTCTTTGCATGCTTGGTACTTTCTGAATGGCTAAAAGATACTGTAACTTTTAATTTTTCTGAGGTTAGGAGGCTCAAGGGATAAAAAATTAGATAATTTTTTTTAGCTTTATGCTAGGACATATTTAAGTTACTTGAAGACAGTTTAGTTGATCATTTGAATCTATGTTTTAAGATTATTTTTTAGACAATAGAGTGGTGTTTATTCTAAGGCTAATTATACCAACCACTATGGGAAGATCTTTTCAAGTTCTCTGCCATTGGCTTATGAATTGTTAGATTTTCCACTCTGGCTTGCAGGCAGGCAATAGCACAGCCACACGTGAGCACTGGATACTGTTGTTCTAACCCTTTAGTTGGTCCTTTTCCAGCTGTCGGGTAGTTTCTTCCCCTGTGTGTGTGCCTGTTCATACACCACCATTATTCTAGGGCAACCCTGTAGACATCGGTGAGTTCTCTTCTCTCTTTGTTCTGCAAACTCTATCTTTTCTTTCATTTTTCTTTTCTTTCATTTTTATATTTTTAAATTCCAGCATAGTGAAGAACTGGTGTTGTATGACTTTCAGGTGTACAAATGTAGTGATTCCACACTCGTGTACATCATTCAGTGCTCTTCATAGTAAGTCCCTTGTCATCCACTTCACCTGTTCTACCTATCCCCCGCCCACTTCCCCTTCAGGCACCATCTGTGTATTCTCTACAGTGAAGAATCTACTTTTTTGGTTTGCCTTTTCTTTGTTTACTGTTTTGTTTCTTGATTCCACAGATGAGTGCAATTATATGGTATTTACCTCTCTGTGAATAACTTATTTCATTTAGCATTACACTTTTTAGATCCATCCATGTTGTCGCACATGGCAAGATTTCACTCTTTTTTATGGCTGGTTAATATTCGTGTGTGTGTGTGTGCACATGCGCGCGTGCACACACACACACACCTTAACCTATCCGTGGACACCTGGGCAGCTTCCATAATTTGGCTATTGTAATAATGCTGCAATAAACATAGGTTACATAAATCTTTTCAAAATAGTGTTCTTGTATTCTTTGGGTAAAGGAAGATATACCATGCTCATGGATTGGAAAACAAATATTGTTAAAATGTGCCTACTACCCAAAACAATCTATAGATTTAATGCAGTTCTTATCAATACCAGCAGCATTTCTCACTGAACTAGAACAAGCAATCCTAAAATTTGTATGGAGCCAAAAAAGAAACCTGAACAGCCAAAGCAATTCTGAAACAGAAGAACAAAGCTGTAGGAATTACAAATCTGGGCTTAAAGTTAATTTACAAAGCCGCAGTAATCAAAAAAGAATGGTACTGGCACCAGAAAAGACAAAAAGATCAAGGGAACAGAATAAAAAGCCCAGAAATCACCCCACAAACTCATGCTCAATTAACTTTTCGCAAAAGAGGCAAGAACATACAGTGGGGAAAAAACAAATCTCTTCAATAAATGGTGTTGGAGAAAACTAGATAGCAAGAGAATGAGCCAGGACCATTTAGACCATACACAAAAATAAACTCAAAATGGATTATGAACCTAAATGTGAGACCTGAAACCATAAAAACCTGAGAAGAGAGCACAGGCTTTAATGTCTCTGATTTCATTTGCAGCAACTTTTTTCTAAATATGTCTGCTGGGACAAGGGAAATACAAGCCAAAATAAAATATTGGAACTATACCAAAATGAAAAGCTTCTGTACCACAAAGGAAACAAGCAACAAAACAAAAAGGCAACCTAGGGAATGGGAGAAGGTATTTTCAAATGACTTATCTGTTAAAGGGTCAGCATCCAAAATCTATGAAGAACTTACACAACTCAGCACCCCTCAAACTAAACCATCCAGTTAAAAAATGGACATAGCTCCAAAGAGAACGTATAGATGCCCAACAGACACATGAAAATGATGCTCCACACCAGGGAGATGCAAATCAAAGCTACGCTGAGCTACCACCTCACACCTGTCAGCATGGCTAGAATCAAAAATACAAGAAACAAGTGTTGGTAAAGATGTGAAGACAAACCAACACTCACACACTGTTGATGGGAATGTCAACTGATTCAGCCACTGTGGAAACACTGTGGAAACAGTTTGAAGGTTCCCCAAAAAATTAAAAATAGAAGTACCAATGTTGAGTAATTTGATTCCAAACTCTCTAGAACTCTGTAGACTTTGAGCAACGTCTGCTCCACTTGGAGTCCCCTCTCCCCCTTCTGCCTCGGTTACCCTTTTGGCGTTAAGGCCTGGAAATTCTCATTACACAAAACTGGGTGATTGCAGGGCTCACTGGTTTGTTTCTCATTTCTCAAGGATTATTTTCCTTTTTTGTAGGACTTCCAGTTTCTTGAAAGTCATTTTTTAAAGTAGAAACATAAGTCTATTCCCCGTTACCCTATTATGAGAAGGAGAAGTCCCTTCTTTTTGTAATCCTTACACATTAACAGAATGTTCCTCACCTTTCTTTTCACTATAGTTGCTGGTGATTTAAAAATAAATAAATAAATAAATTTTTTAAAAAGGACTTTTTTTTTAAAGATTGTATTTATTTATTTGACAGAGAGAGACACAGCAAGAGAGAGAACAAAAGCAGGGGAGCGGGAGAGGGAGAAGCAGGCTTCCTGTGGAGCAGAGAGCCTAAAGTGCGGCTCAATCCCAGGACCCTGGAATCATGACCTGAGCTGAGGGCAGATGCTTAACAACTGAGCCTCCCAGGCACCCCACAAAAAAGCCTACTTTTAACTAAATAGAAATTTTCTACTGTATTTCAGTACCACTTTCTTACTATTCTAAGACACATTCCTTCATTTAATTCTCCCTCAGCATGGTAAACTTTGCTATCTCCTCCACCTATTAGTATTTTTAACTTCACCATTAGCCTTCCCCCCCCCCCAGCTCTCCCTTAATTTTCTGACTTATTGTCCAACAAACTTTCTGAAAGGCTTTTTAAAGTCATATATTTTTTTAAAGATTTTATTTATTTATTTGACAGACAGAGATCACAAGTAGGCCAAGAGGCAGGCAGAGAGAGAGGGGGAAGCAGGCTCCCTGCTGAGCAGAGAGCCTGATGTGGGACTCAGTCCCAGAACCCTGAGACCCTGACCTCAGCTGAAGGCAGAGACTTAACCCACTGAGCCATCCAGGTGCCCCTAAAGTCATAATTTTTTGTTCACAGAATTACAACTGCAAATATTTTGATTACATTCTTATATTCTTACGTTGGCAAATATCCAATACTTTTGGGTCCTATTTGGACGAAACATTAGTTTTTTATTCCACCCATGCTCATGGATTCAGAGAATCAATGAATTATTGAACATGCAAATCAGGTATTTTAGATAGGTTACTATGCCTCTAGCTCGAAAAATAATGAAGTCCCAGTGCAAGACAGAAATAAAACAAGTCAGGGTAAGTAGGACACAAGAACTGATAATATTGTTTGTGGGGATGATAGGAAAAAATTGAGCGATTGTCAGGATTTGGGAATATTGATAACCATGGCTTGTTTTGGGAAAAGTCCACAGTTATCCCTCCAAGACCTGACAGACTTCACTGTGGCTCAAAATCTGTCTAAGCATGTATTAGCACTTTCTTAGCTGAAATAGCTTTGCAGGGATCCACTTTGTACCCATAGACCGAGCATAAAGTGTCTGTCAGTGATAAACACACACACTCTCCTGAACCTTGCAGAATATTTCACTGACCTGAACTATTTTGACTCATTGTTACTCTCTTCTGTGCACGAACAAATGCTTTTATGTAGACTCCATTTCTAAAACTTCTGTGGACAAAAAATTAAAAATGACAGCCCTGGATACCACTGATAGCAATTATTTCCAGAGTTGTCTTAGGATGCTAAGGAAAGTCTTTTGTAACTAAGTATGTTTAACTGGTCTAAGCACTATCAAAAATGAATTAGTCGGCACCTGGGTGGCTCAGTCAGTTAAGCATCTGCCTCCGGCTCCGGTCATGATCCGAGGGTCCTGGGATCGAGTCCCAGGTTGGGCTCCTTGCTCCTCAGGGAGTCTGCTTCTCCTTCTGCCCCTCCTCCCACTCATTCTCTCAATTTCTCTCTCTCTCTTTCTCTATCTCAAATAAGTGGAATCTTTGAAAACGTGAATTACTGGGGCACCTGGGTGGCTCAGTGGGTGAAAGCCTCTGCCTTCGGCTCAGGGTCCTGGGATCGAGCCCCGCATCGGGCTCTCTGCTCAGCAGAGAGCCTGCTTCCTTCTCTCTCTCCGCCTGTCTCTTTGCCAACTTGTGATCTCTGTCAAATACATAAATAAAATCTTTTTAAAAAATGTGAATTACTAAAATATGAAGATACATACATTCTTCAGTGGGATTTTAAACCATATTATCAAATCGATGAATATAGTTCAGAAGCTGAAATAAGTCTTTTTCCCTAGGATCATGTCCTTTTTTCTCCTCATCCTTCTCATCATTTCCTTCCATGATGTTTTCTTTTTCTCCTTTTTCTTTAATTCCTACAAAATAGTGCTTGAATGGCTTTTAAATTTGATGATTAAAATCAGTTTTGTCTAGCTGTTAGTAACTTCCTTGAACTCCTAACTCCCTTGGTAATTAATGTGACTATCATTAAATTTGGAGTTAACTTTCAGATGGTTCATTTAAATACATAAGATTTCATTAAAAATGTCTGATGAACTGTTCTGTATTATTTAAAACAGCATTTTCATATTAAGGACAGAACACATTTAGTACTTTCACAAAGCAAACCTAGCTAGTCACTAACTCGTCTTAATAGTTTTCACAGAATGTAGAGAAGAAAAATCCTTAACCCAAGTCACTATGTATGAAAGGGGGAAAATAGATAAATATATGTATGTTAACTTCTCCAGAAGAGCGTAGTTTATGGACATTTCTTTCCCACCTCATGTACATTTCTTTATTCATACAGTGTAATTTTATAAAATACTCACCTGTTACATGCATTATTTATCTGATTCTAAAGGTAGAGTAGAAATCTAGGGGTTTGTGAACTAGTGAGTGAAGGAAGAAAGAATCACATGTCTACTAAAAGATTTAAGAAAAGCACATAGCAGAAACTGAAGCACAGATGGGTTGATAATTACATTAATATGTAAATCAAGAAAAATAACAGCCACTATTAAGTGGGAAGTGCCCAAGACATTATATGACTGACAGAGTACAAATACTTGCCTAGGAATCCTACAGAGGTCTGAAACAAGATTTTAGTTTGAGTGCCAAAGAACCCCAAGGAACTCAATATTCCTAAAGAGAATTAAGAATTAAACAAATATCATATAGCACCTCATAGGATAAGCTGGGGATGGTAGACGAATGAAGAATAGGACTGGTGCTGAAATAGAAGACAGTGAGGTCCATGGAGTTCCTGTAGGGTAAGAATAAAACAGAAACAAGGGCAGAAGAAATAGGATTTTTAAGAAATTTGTCATACTCTAATACTACAGTTATTTACTGTGTACTCTTCTGAAGAAAATACTTCATACACTTGAAAATAAATAGTAGGCTATAATAAATTTGCTATGAGAGTCAAGTACAACTGAGGTGATCTGTAAACAGAGAAGTTGAAATCGAAATGTTTCGAATCATTTCAAGCATGGATAAAATATTTGGAAATACAGGCTCCTACAAGTTTAACACTTAAATAACAATAATCTATTCAGTGATTTTTATCTTATGCAATATAATGCTGCTTGTCATTAAACAATTGATCCTTGATATAATTTTAAAGTTAATTTATCTTTAATTTAAAAAACCAGCTAGTCTTTTGGTTTCAGGGCCAAGTTGTAAAAGTGTCATAGTTTGGCACTCTTTGTCTACAGTAAGAAAAACTGGACCATATGAAAATGAACACCTTTCTTAGAACTATCAGAAAACTCAGAGCAGAGGGCAGACAGTTATCCCCAGTTGTGGAGAGGCCGGAGCAGCAGCAGCTGGAAGCCAGGAATGATAGTAAGACTTACTTTATTGGAAAATCAGAAATTGTTGTCACCAGAGTATGGACTGGAGTAAAAAACTTCTGTGGTTCACAATTCCTTCCAAAGACTGCACTAGGCTTTCACAGTAAAAGTCTGAGAAAAACAACCTCATGACTCCGAGGAATAAACGAAGAGACACCATTATGATACCCTCCTAAGCCCTCATCATGAAGACCAGGTCTCAGGGAATCCCTTAGCCAGACCATATTTCCCATGGTGGAAAGGAATTACATAACATTGTACCTTTCCAGCTTCCTATATGAAAAAGAGAAGGAAAAATTAATTCACAACAGGACAGGGCTTCAAAAAAAAAAAAAAAAAAAAAAGTTTGGGAATGCTGAAAGTAAAACAGATGAGGGGACAAAAAAAAGATAAAAGTTGTATGCCTGGAAAAGAAGGAGAAAAATGAGAAAAGCAAACCCCAAAGAGAAGGGAGAACTATAAAACAGACTTATGCCAAAGAATGTGGCTTGTTTTCCTTCTCTCACATCCAGCCATCATCTCAATAAACCTCAAGTATATTTACAGTGAATTGCAGTAGAAAGAGGTCCCAAGATGTATAGTCTTTCTGAGGAACAGGGCAAAGAGAAAACCCTAAATCCTAGAGAAGTAAAAATACAAACAGTAGAGGTATTTGAAACCTGTCACTAAAGAAAGCTGAAATCCTAGGCAAATTAGTATAACTTACCACATGACAACATAGATAACACCTATTGCACATACAATGCCCAAATTTGAACAAAATTACACAACCTAAAAAATCAAAACCATCATCAGAAACAAATTCAGATGTGACACAAATGTAGGAATTATCAGACAAGTGTTTTACAAAACTCTGTCACCAGAGAGATAACAATGCAAGAGCATCAAAAGCACAGGCAAGAAATTAAGAAGCAAATAACTGAAATGAAGAATGCCTTTACTGCTCACCAAATTTAACACTCCAAGGAAAGAGCCAGTGAACTTCAAGAGAATCCATGAACTGAAATGAGAACTTGAAAAGAAAATGAAAAAGACATCAGAACATCTAAGAACTGATGAACAGTACCAAAGCTTTCAATGTAGGCATAATTGGAAAAGTGAAAAAAGAGAATGCAGCAGAATATTCAAATAGGAATAGAAAACGTTCAAAATTATTTAGAGACAAGGGGCGCCTGGGTGGCTCAGTGGTTTAAGCCGCTGCCTTCGGCTCAGGTCATGATCTCAGGGTCCTGGGATCGAGCCCTGCATCGGGCTCTCTGCTCAGCAGGGAGCCTGCTTCCTCCTCTCTCTCTCTGCCTGCCTCTCTGCCTGCTTGTGATCTCTGTCAAATAAATAAATAAATAAATAATCTTTAAAAAAAAAATTATTTAGAGACAAGTCACAGATTAAGGAATTTCACAGATCAACAACTACTTGTCATTAGGGAAAAGAAAATTAAACAACAAAATACTCCATGCCTTTTAGAATCAGTAAAAATTTTGAAAAAAATCCTAACAATTTTGTCAAGGACTTGGAGAATGAGGAAGTAATTTCCATCACTGGAAGGAATGAAAATGGTGCATCCACTCTGGAAGACACATTGACAGTTTCTTAAAAAGCTAAAGAGAGGTTTATCTTTGATCTAAAAATCACATTCTTAGTATTTGTTAACCTCTTTTGAAAACTAATGTCCACATATCCATGAGAAAGTTAACAACAGCACTATTCATAATTGCCCAAAACTGGAAGAACTCGAGATGTCCTTCAATATGTGTGAGAATAAACAGTGAGATATTCCTACTATTTAGTATTAAGGGATAACAGGGCATGAGCTATTAATATGAGTGAATGTTAACTGCATATTGCTAACTGAAAGTTGTCAGCTTGAAGGGGTTACATATTGAATTATTAAATTTACATGACATTCAGAAAAAGTAAAAACTATAGGACAGAAAGCAAAAAAGTAATGACCCTGGATTCTAAGGGAGAGGAAAGTTCAATAGGTGAAACAGGATCTGGGGGGAATAAACCAATTCTGTGTGATAGAGTACTGATGAATACATTAGACCATGAACTTGTCAAAACCATTACAACTTCGTAGCACAAAGAGTGAAACTTAATGTTAAAAAAAAAAAAAAGTTTTTAAATCCGTGAGGAGGTTAGGGGTTCCAAAGATGTAAAGCAAACTAGAAGAAAAGAATCTAATTGTATCAAAATGTAGGACATAACCTCACTAAAAGGGAAAAGTACAAGGTAGTCATCCAAAGATCTTTGGAAATGAATAAAGAGTCTAAGATTATAGATAAGAAAGCTGTATAAAAACACTGCATTAGTTGGTAAAGCTGTTTCTTATCGAGTACTGACTAACAATTATGAAGCCAGTATACTTATAGACTAAAATTGGACTATTATGTAAATGGATGAAAGATGGTGGCACTCTGGTTCTCACTGTTGGAATGGGAGATAAGCAAAGGGGGAAAAGGGCTGGAATGAAATATGTGCATTAGAGCTGGGGGTGTGTTTGAACTTGTGCTTAGCTTAGAAAAGATACCAATGGATGAATAATTACAGGATTGACACCCTCATAATGGTGGAGTAAGTGTTTTCTACTATCTTTTCCCTACAGAACACTGATGGAGACAACCACCTGTGGACAAGGAAGTCTTTCTGGAAATCCAGGCATCCATTGGGGAAGTTTCAGCACGTTGGTAGAAGCAAAAAAATACAAGAACAAGGCATGGAAACCAGTAATGGTTCATTTTACCCACATAAGCCATTTCCTAAACCAGCACGGCTAAGTGTTAAGAAAAAATTTTCAGTCCATGATTTCTTCCCTGGGAAAAAGTAAGGTGTGTGAATAGTACATAGCTTCTCCATTGGGGCAAAACATTGCCTACGAGTCTCATTTCTCTTTTGCCCTATCCAGAATACTGAGTACTGAACTTCATGACTTGGAAGCAGTAAGGGGTTAAGAAAAGGACAGCTAGGGGGTGGGGAAAAAAAAGGACAGCTAAGGTATGGTGGATGTACTAGATGGAAGCAGATTCTACTAAACATGTCACAGACATGGTCAGGAAGCCCCCAGTGAGTCTCAGAGGACACCTAGAATGCAGATCCCAAAGGGCTCACTGGCACTCCCAGCAGCAGCAAAAGTTTCGCAGAGGGCTGGTGAGTGTGTTCATGAAGCTAGACCAGATCTGTGGGCCTGGAAGACTACCGCAATCTTGAGCATGGCCACCATTCTAGGGCAAGCAAAATGAAGACTATCCACCACAGGCCTGGCTTTATGGTATTGAGAAATAGCTTTATTAGAGGATTGAGGGAAGACACATGACCTTTAAGAATTCTGTCACACACCCACACACACAAAAAAGAATTCTGTCACACAAGGTAGCCAAAAGTATTCAGCAGGTGTATCTATAAGAAAAGCCTAGGAAAGCCTCAGAATCTCTAGCAGGGCTGGCAAGGCATTTCTCTCAGCTAGTTAGTGAGGACTACAGGGGGTGACTGCTTCCTCAGCTGTGAAGTCAGCAGTGCAAGACTTCAAGGAAGATGTAAAAAATCAACAAAAATACGACAACACCAGAAGAACACAATTTTCCAGGAATCCACCACAAAGAAATGAAGATCAATGATGTACCTGATAAAGAAGTCAAAATAGCTGTTTTAAGGAATCTCAATGAGCTACAAGAATTTTTCTTAGTTTCTGTAACTAATTTACATAACTACCAATAAGTAAAACCTGCATATTGATTTATGGTAGAAAAATGTGTAAAATCATTGTCAGTATACATACTTATACTTGTTCACTTCACAAATGAGGTTTCCCTTTTCCTGGAGCTTTCAACGTAGCTAATTCATGTGCAGTGTGATCATGATTGGTTTTGTTTTGTTCTTTTGTCTTTGATTAATGAATATTAGGCAAGCATTCCTTCTGTTTTAAGAAAGTTTTCATTTGAAGTTAAACATATGGCAAATCTTTGTAAAACTCCTCTACCAATGGAGCCAAGGAACATTAGCAAACAACACAGGATCATTAAATTCTCTGTCTTCTAAACTTAGTGAAGAGTCAGAGAATATGCACATATATACTACAAGATGTTAACAGCTGTATCCATGATATTTTTAGCACATTGTTTCAAAAAACTTTGTACAGATATTTTCCACATGTACTGTACAATGGAATGAAGCAACAAAGAAGAGTCTCTTGGGGCGCCTGGGTGGCTCAGTGGGTTAAGCCACTGCCTTCGGCTCAGGTCATGATCCCAGGTCCTGGGTTCGAGCCCCACATCGGGCTTTCTGCTCAGCAGGGAGCCTGCTTCCTCCTCTCTCTCTGCCTGCCTCTCTGCTTACTTGTGATCTCTCTGTCAAATAAATAAATAAAATCTTTAAAAAAAAAAAGAGTCTCTTAAAAATGTCAGTAAGTTTGAATTTTTTTTTAAAGATTTTATTTATTTATTTGACAGATAGAGATCACAAGTAGGCAGAGAGGAGGAAGCAGGCTCCTTGCTGAGCAGAGAGCCTGATTCGGGGCTCGATCCCAGAACCCTGAGATCATGACCCGAGCCAAAGGCAGAGGCTTAACCCACTGAGCCACCCAGGTGCCCCAATAAGTTTGAATTTTTGATCTCCCAAAATAATAAGGATAACACAATGAAATCAAGAAAAAAATACACCAACAAAATGCAAAGTTGAACAGAAATAATTTTAGAAGAACCAAACAAATTCTGGAGCTAAAGAACACAGTGAATGAAATGAAAAAATGTAATAAAGAGCATCAAAAGCATGCTTCTCAAGCAGAAAAATGATTCTGTGAAGTAGCAGACAAAATCTTTGTAATTCTTCAATGGAGAACAAAGAAAGATTGAAGAAAGCCAACATGAAGCATGGAATTCATGAAAAATAAGTTGGAATCTCAGAAGGAAAATGGAGGAAGGAAACCTGGACATCGAAATTCATTAAGATAATATGTCATCCCCAAATTTCAAACTAAACTGTCTCCATAAAACATTATTGTACATTTTGTCTGAAATCAAAGACAGAACATTTAAAGCAGCAAGAGCAGTAAGAGAAAATTCTCGCATAGAAGGGAATCCCCTTAAGGCTACTACTAGATTTCTTGGAACAAACTTTGCAGATTAAGAGTGGAATGATAGGGGCGCCTGGGTGGCTCAGTGGGTTAAGCCGCTGCCTTCGGCTCAGGTCATGATCTCAGGGTCCTGGGATCGAGTCCCGCGTCGGGCTCTCTGCTCCGCAGGGAGCCTGCTTCCCTCTCTCTCTCTGCCTGCCTCTCCATCTACTTGTGATCTCTCTCTGTCAAATAAATAAATAAAAATCTTAAAAAAAAAAAAAGAGTGGAATGATATAGTCAGTGGACTGGGGCTGAGGGTAGGAGGAAGTCGGGGAGGGGACCTTGCCACCAAAATACTTTATCCTGCAAAGGTGTCCTTCAGAAGTGTGGTAAAGACAGTCCAAAGCAAAACCTGAGGGAGATCATCACCATGTTACCTGCCTCACAAAAAAGGCTGAAAGGAATTTGCCAAGCCAAAATGAAAGAACATTAATTAGAAATATAAAAATATATGAGGTGTGCCTGGGTGGCTCAATGGGTTAATAAGCCTCTGCTTTCAGCTCAGGTCATGATCTCAGGGCCCTGGGATTGAGCCCCACATCAAGCTCTCTGCTCAGCAGGGAGCCTGCTTCACCCTTTCTCTCTGCCTGCCTCTCTGCCTACTTGCAATCTCTCTCTCTGTCAAATAAATAAAATCTTCATAAAAAAATATGAAAATATATGAAAGTATAAAAACACACTGGTAAAGTTAAGTATACTATCAATTCAGAATACTCTAATAATGCAGTGTGTTAATTTGTGGTGTGTCAGTTAACCCTAGTATAAGGGTTAAAGGAAAAAATACTACAAACGTCTAACCTACAGTAATTTTAATTATTATGGAATAAAAATATGTAAGTTGCAAAGTTGCAACTTTAAAAACATAGAGGAAGAGTAAATGATTCGAGTTTTTAAATGTAACTGAAGTTGCTAGCCTAACATAGGCCATTATAACTATGATTTATGTTTACCACAAAACTAAAGCTTGGAGTAGGTTAAAAAAAGAAAAATTAGGAGAAGTGAATCAAAGCATACCACTATGGAAAATCATAAATTCACATGGGAGGATAACTAAAGAAAGGAACAGCAGAATCACACAACCTTACCTACAAGCCTTTACCTATCATTAACTCTTTAAGTATAAAAGGATTAAATTCTCCAGTCAGAAGAGGAGCAAACTACGGGCTGCCTAAAAGAAACTCATTTCAGTTTCAGGAGACATAAAGGCTCAAAGTGAAGTTAGGGGGAAAGATATTCCATGCACATGGAAACCTGAAGAGAGCAGGAATTTCTATACTTACTTAAGGAAAAAAAAAAAAGACTTTAAATCAAAGCCTCTAACAAGAAAAAAAGCTAATGAGATAAGACCATATTATAGATAAATGGGTCATTCATCAAGGATATTTACCAATCCTAAATATACATGAACACAACATCAGAGAACCTAAATATATTAAGAAAATACTAATAGATACTAAAAGAGAAATAGACAACAATAAAAACAGGACAGAGGACTTGATTATTCCACTTTCAACAATGGATAGATTATCCTAAAAAATTCATAAGGAAATTTGTCAGCACTTTGGTTTCAAATAAACGGCCCTAACAGATACAGAGAGGACATTTCTACCAACAGCAGCAGAATACAGAATACAGATTCTCAGGTGAACAGGGACATTATTCAAGTTAATGTATACAAATTAGGTTTTCTGACCACAATGACATGAAACTAGAAATCCATAGCTGGAGGAAAGCTGAAAAATTCACAAGTGTGTAGGAATGAAACACACTCCCGAAGATCCAGTGTGTCAAAGGAAAAAAATGAAAACACTAGTTAAAAACTATCTTGAGGGGCGCCTGGGTGGCTCAGTGGGTTAAGCCTCTGCCTTCGGCCAAGGTCATGATCTCAGGGTCCTGGGATTGAGCCCCGCATCAGGCTCTCTGCTTGGCAGGGAGCCTGCTTCTCCCTCCCTCTCTGCCTGCCTCTCTGCCTACTTGTGATCTCTCTCTGTCAAATAAATAAATAAAATCTTAAAAAAAAAAAAAAACTATCTTGAGACAAAAGAAAATAGAAACATAGCAAACTGTACTTATGGCAGGTAGAAAAAACAATTCTATGGGGGAAGTTCATAAAGATCTCAAACAACCTAACTACATTTCAAGGAGCTAGAAAAAGAACAAGGTAAGCCCAAAGTTAGTAAAAGGAAAATAACGAGATCAGAGCAGTAGATAAGAACCAGAACAACAACATAGAACTGGTTTTATGAAAGATGAAACTGACACACATTTAGGTAGACTTAAAAAAAAAAAAAGGAAAAATCAAATTGAGAAATAAAAGTGGTGATATTACAGTTGATAGAAAAGATCCTAAGAGATGACCATAGGGAATTATAGGCTAACAAATACAGAACCTATTAAGAGTCAATCATTAAGAAACAATCAGAACAGACTTGTAAAGATGAAGAAGACTAAAGCAAGTAATCAAAAACCTCTCAACAAATGAAAGCCCAGGACCAGATGGTTTCCTCGGTGAATTCTTGTAACAGTTTCAGAATTACCACAACCATAAAATGGGCTTGGGAATGTTCCTACTCCTCAATTTTTGGGGGCCAGCATTACCCTGATACCAAAGCCAAATAAGCTAAAAGAAACTATAGACCAATCTCCCTGCTAAATGAAAATGCAAAAATGTAGCAAAATGCTATCAAATAAAATTTAACAGCATATTAAAAGGATTATACTCCACAATAGAGTAGGATTTATCCCTGGGATTAAAAAAATGATTCAGCCTATGCAAACCAATACATGTGATAAACCATTTGACAAAAATTCAACATCCATTCACAATAAAAATGCTAGACAAATTGGGTATAGAAAGAACATATCATAATAAACACTGTAACAGACAAATCCACAGCTAACATATACTCAATTAAAAGTGGGAAATCCAGTCTTCTAAAATCATGAATGAGACACAGAGACCCATTCTCATCACTCCTATTCCAACATAGTCCTGAAAGTCATAGCAAGAACATTCAGGCAAGAAAAAGAAATTCGAAAGGGAGAAGTAAAATTGCTTAATTGTAGATGACATGATCTTATATGTGGGAAATTCTAAACACGCCACTGAAAATTGTTAAAATTAGTGTATTTTCAATGAAGTCAAAGAATACAAAACAGAAATCAGTTGCATTTCTATACACTTACAACAAAATATTTGAAAAAGAAAACCGTCTCATTCACAACAGCATTTAAAGGGAAAAAAATTACATAGTGATGTATTTCACTAAGGGGATGAAAGGGCCATACACTGAGAAAAAAACTTTGATGAAAGACACAATGTGTCTTTTGACAAAGACACAAATGAATGGAAGTATAGCCTGTGTTCTGGGATGGAAAGAACTAATGTGAAGATATCCGAACTCCCCAAAGCCATTTATAGATCTCATAGAATTCCTACTGATTTCTAATGGCATTGTTTTTCACAGAAATATCTTTTAGGGGGCACCTGGGTGGCTCAGTGGTTAAGCCTCTGCCTTCGGCTCAGGTCATGATCTCAGGGTCCTGGAATCGAGTCCTGCATCGGGTTCTCTGCTCTGCAGGGAGCCTGCTTCCTCCTCTCTCTCTCTCTGCTTGCCTCTCTGACCACTTGTGATCTCTCTCTGTCAAATAAATAAAATCTTAAAAAAAAAAATCTTTTAAAGCTCCAAAATTTGTATAGAATGATAAATGACCTTGAATAACCAAAGAAATTCTAAGAAAAAACTAGGCTGGAGGCATCACACTTCCTGTTTTCAAACGCTATTACAAATACAGCCATCTAAACAAACACAGAGACCAATGGAAGAGAGTTCTCTCAATAAATAAATAATAGACCTTGTAGGGGTGCCTGGGTGGCTCAGTGGGTTAATTAAGCCTCTGCCTTCGGCTCGGGTCATGGTGTCAGGGTCCTGGGATCGAGCCTCACATCGGGCTCTCTGCTTGACGGGAAGCCTGCTTCCCCTCTCCCTCTGCCTGCCTCTCTGCCTACCTGTGATCTTTCTCTCTCTGTCAAGTAGATAAATAAAATCTTTAAAAAAAATAATAAGCCCTGTATATACAGTCAACTCATATTTGAAAAGGGACCCAAGAATACTCACTGGGGCAAGAATACTCTCTTCCATAAGTGGTGTTTGAAAAATTAAATAATCTTATGTAAAAGAATGAAATTGGACCCCCCCACTTACACCACTTACAAAAATAAACTCAAATGGAGTCAAGATTTAAGATCTGAAACTTTTAAACTCCTAGAAGAAAGCAAAAGAAAAACTCCTTGACCCTGATCTTGGTAATGATTTTTTTTGGAGGTGATACCATCAGCACAAGCAACAGAAGCAAAAACAAGTAGATTATATCAATCTAAAATCTTTTACACAGGAAAAAACAAAAACACAAAAACCAATGGATGGATATTTGCAATCATCTACTGGATAGGAGGCTAATATCGTCCAAAATATATGGAACTCCTACAAATGAATGGGCCAAAAAAAAAAAAAAAAAAAATCTATTTTAGAAATGAGAAGACCTGAACAGACATTTTTCCAGAGAAGACACATAGATGGCCAACAGGTACATGAAAATTTGCCCAATCGCTTCTCGGCCTTTTGGCTAAGATCAAATGGAGAATTTGCCCAACATCAGTCATCATCAGGAAAAGGCGAATCAAAACCACCATAAAAAATTACATCACACCTGTTACAAGGAGCAAGATGACAGGAGTAGGAGACCTAAATATCATCAGGTCGTAGGAGTTCAGCTAGATACTTCTCAAACAGTTCTGAACACCTACAAACTCAACAGGAGATCAAAGAAAAGAATAGCAGCAATTCTACAAACAGAAAAGTGACCACTTTCTGGAAGGGAGGACATGCAGAGAAGGGAATTTGGGAAGATGGACCAAAGGAGGAGGGAGCCTCTGTCAGCTGGCTCCTGGCAAGTGAGAGAGCAGCGGAGCACAAAATTGGAACTTTTAGAAGTCTGCTCCAGTGAGGGACGTCACTCGAATGGCTAAGCAGGGGTTGGAGCCCTCACTGGAACAGTGTGGTCTCAGGACCCTTGGGGGTCACAGAAAGACCAGGGCCTGAGTGTGGCAGAGCTCCCAAATATTAGAGCAGGGAGCCGAGAAATGGGCTGTCAGCTCAGGGTTACCATAAACCATGATCTGCAGCACAGGTGGGCCACTGCTCTTCAAGCAGGGACCCCACAAGTGGCAGATCCAGGGAGACTACCTTTCCTCCCCCAGGAAGAGTGGCCCAGGAGCCTGCCACAGCAATCTGCTGTGTCTGAAGACTCCAAATGGGGTTGTGTGCCAGAGACAGGATGTTTGGTCACAGGCCATGTAAGCATGGAGTGCCGCTGGAGACCAGGGAGACAAGAGTGATTGAGAGCTTTTTTCTGAGGGCAGACTGAGGAGTGGGGCCCCAAGCTCTCAGCTCCTCTGGGTGGGAGATTGGGAGGCCACCATCTTTTTTTTTTTTTTTAAGATTTTACTTATTTATTTGACAGAGATCACAAGTAGGCAGAGAGGCAGGCAGAGAGAGAGGAAGAAGCAGGCTCGCTGCTGAGCAGAGAGCCCGATGTGGGGCTCGATCCCAGGACCCTGAGATCATGACCTGAGCCAAAGGCAGAGGCTTTAACCTACTGAGCCACCCAGGTGCCCCCGGAGGTTGCCATCTTCATTCTCATCCTCCACAGCTGTACAGAAAGCTTTCAGGGAACAAAAGCTACTGAGCATAAACCAGAGCAGTTTACATTGCCTGGCCCATGGCAAGGGCGGTGCAACTCCACCTTGGGTAAGGACATCACTGCAACAGGCCCCTCCCCCAGAAGATCAGCAAGAACATCCAGCCAAGACCATGTCTACCAGTCACTGAGAATTGCAAATCTCCAGTGCTAAGGGAATATAGCATATAGAATTCATTGCTTTTTTCCCCATAATTCTTTAGTCTTTTGGAGTTAGTGGGGTTTTCTTCTTCTTTCCCTTTTCAACCAACATCTTATCAATTCCTTCATTTTTAACATCATATTCTATCCCTTCATTGTATTTAACCTTATTGTTGGTATACATATATGTTTTTCTTTCTTTAAAATGTTGGGATACAATTTCTTCTAACAGACCAAAATATACCATAAATCTAGTGTACTGCGTGTTCTAGTCTCCTGCCTAATCACATTTTTTTAAATTTTTCCCTCTTTTTCAACAGACTTATCAACTCTTTTAAAATCTTTAATTTTCATCTTTACAGTCCTATTCCATTTGTTCACAATATGACTGTAAAGATAAGTTTTGTTTTCCTTAAAATTTTGGGAGGCAGTTTCTTCTAACAGACCAAAATACACCCAAAACCTAGGGTGTGGCTCTGTTCTATTCAGCAGCCTAACCCTATTACTTATTTTCCTTTTTTTTCTTTTTTCTTTTTTCCTTTCTTTTGCCCCAAGTTTCAGGTCTTTTCTGATTTGCTTAGTGTGCATTTTTCTGTGGTAGTTGTTACATTTCAGCATTTTATTCTCTCATTTGTCTATTCTCAGGGCAAATGACAAAATGGAAATACTCACCTCAAAAAAAAAAAAAAAAAAAAGAGGCATTACCAACTGCCAGGGACCTAATCAATACAGACATTAGTAAGATGTCAGAACGAAAGTTCATGACAATAGAGGGAGGCACCTGGGTGGCTCAGTGGGTTAAGTCTCTGCCTTCAGCTCAGGTCATGATCTCAGGGTCTTGGGATCAAGCCCCGCATCAGGCACTCTGCTCAACAGGGAGGCTGCTTCCCCCTCTCTCTGCCTGCCTCTCTGCCTACTTGTGATCTCTGTCAAATAAATAAATAATCTTTTTTAAAAAAGAAAAGAAAGATCATGACAATAGAGTATATGATTATTATAAAGATACGAGCTGGGCTTGAAGAAAGCATAGAAGATACAAGAGAATCCCTTTCTGGAGAAATAAAAGAACTAAAATCTAAGCTAAAGTCAAAACGGCTATTAATAAGGTGCAAAATAGAAATGGAAGGAAAATTTCCAAAGTCTTTTTCTGGCCTTTATGAGGCCAGCATTACCTTGATCCCCAAACCAGACAAAGACCCCATCAAGAAGGGGAATTACAGAATATCCCTGATGAACATGGATGCAAAAATTCTCACCAAAATTCTAGCCAGTAGGATCCAACAGTACATTAAAAGGATTATTCGCCACAACCAAGTGGGATTTATTCCTGGGTTGCAAGGTTAGTTCAACATCCACAAATCAGTCAAGGTGATATACATTAATAAGAGAAAGAACAAGAACCATATTATCCTCTCAGTAGATGCAGAAAAAGCAGTTGACAAAATACAGCATCCTTTCTTGAGCAAAAGTTTTCACAGTGTAGGGATAGACTGTACACACCGCAATATCATAAAAGCTGTCTATGAAAAGCCCACAGCAAGTATCATTTTTTAAAGACTTTGTTTGTTTGTTTTATTGGACAGAGTGAGACACTGTAAGAGAGGGAGTACAAGCAGGGGGAGTGGGAGAGGGAGAAGAAGGGTTCCATGGAGCAGGAAGCCTGATGCAGGGTTCTATCCCAGGACCCTGGGATCATGACCTGAGCCAAAGGCAGATGCTTAATGACTGAGGGACCCAGGCGCCCCACAAATATCATTCTTAATGGGGAAAAACTGAGCTTTTCCCTTAAGGTCAGGAACAGAGCAGGGATGTCCACTATGACCACTTCTATTCAACATAGTACTAGAAGTCCTAGCCTCAGCAATCAGATAATAGAAAGAAAGAAAAGCATCTGAATCAGCAAAGAAAAAGTCAAACTCTCACTCTTTGCAGATGATATGATATGATTCTTTACATGGGAAACTCAAAAGACTCCACGCCAAAACTGTTAGAACTCATACAGGAATTCAGGAAAGTGTCAGGGTTTAAAAATCAATGCACAGAAATCAGTTGCATTTCTATACACGAAAAAGACAGGAGAAAGAGAAATTAAGGAGTTGATTCCATTTACAGTTGCACCCAGAGCCATAAGACACCTAGGAATAAATCTAAACAAAGAGGCAAAGAACCTATACTCAGAAAACTATAGAGTACTCATGAAAGAAATTGAGGAAGACAAAAAGAAATGGAAAAACATTCCATGCTCAGGGATTGGAAGAACAAATACTGTGAAAATGTCTATACTATCTAGAGCAATCTACATATTTAATGCAATCCCTATCAAAATACCATCAACTTTTCTCAAGGAAACAGAACCAATAATCCTAAAATTTGTATGGAACCATACTCTGGTTTCTCTTCAGATCATATAAATCTTTCGCCTTTTACTAAAATTTGTATGGAACCAGAAGAGACCCCAAATAGCCAGAAGAATGTTGAAAAAGAAAAGCAAAGCTGGTGGCATCACAATCCCAGACTTCAAGCTCTATTACAAAGCTGTAATCATCAAGACTGTATGGTACTGGCACAAAAACAGACACATAGATCAGTGGAACAGAACAGAGAGCCCAAAAATAGACCCTCAATTCTACGGTCAACTAATCTTTGACAAAGCAGGAAAGAATGTCCAATGGAAAAAGTCTCTTCAACAAATGGTGTTGGGAAAATCGGACAGCCACATGCAGAAGAGTGAAACTGGACCATTTCCTTATACCACACACAAGAATAGACTCAAAATGGATGAAAGACCTCAATGTAAGACAGGAATCCATCAAAATCCTTGAGGAGAAGAGAACAAAGGCAGCAACATCTTTGACCTCAGCCACAGCAACTTCTTAGACATGTCACCAAAGGCAAGAGAAGCAAGGGCAAAAACGAACTATTGCGACTTCATCAAGGTCAAAACCTTTTTTTTTTTTTAAGATTTTATTTATTTATTTGACACACAGAGAGAGATCACAAGTAGGCAGAGAGGCAGGCAGAGAGAGAGAGGGAAGCAGGCTCCCCACTGAGCAGAGAGCCCGATGCGGGACTTGATCCCAGGACCCTGAGATCACGACCCAAGCCGAAGGCAGAGGTTCAACCCACTGAGCCACCCAGGCGCCCCAAGGTCAAAACCTTTTGCACAGCAAAGGAAACAGTCAACAGAACCAAGAGACTCCTGACAGAATGGGAGAAGATATTTTCAAATGACATATCAGATAAAAGGCTAATATCCAAGATCTACACAGAACTGATCAAACTCAACACCCAAAAAACAAAAAATCCAATCAAGAAACAGGCAGAGGGGGCGCCTGGGTGGCTCAGTGGGTTAAAGCCTCTGCCTTCCGCTCAGGTCATGATCCCAGGGTCCTGGGATCGAGCCCCACATCGGGCTCTCTGCTCAGCAGGGAGCCTGCTTCCCTTCCTCTCTCTCCCTGCCTCTCTCTGCCTGCCTGTGATCTCTGTCTGTCAGATAGATGAGTAAAATCTTTAAAAAAGAAAAAGAAAAAGAAACAGGCAGAGGACATGAACAGAGATGTTGGCAAAGAAGACATCCAGATGGCCAACAGACACATGAAAAAGTGCTCAGCATCACTCAGAAACAGGGAAATACAAATCAAAACCACAATGAGATACCACCTCACACCAGTCAGAATGGCTAAAATTAACAAGTCAGGAAATTACAGGTGTTGGCGAGGATGCAGAGAAAAGGGAACCTTCCTATACTGTTGGTGGGAATGCAAGCTGGTGTAGCCACTCTGGAAAACAGTACAGAGGTTCCTCAAAAAGTTGAAAATAGAGCTACCCTACAACCCAGGTATTGCACTACTGAGCATTTACCCTGAAGATAGAAATGTGGTGCTCCAAAGGGGCACGTGTACCCAAATGTTTGTAGCAGCAATGTCCATAATAGCCAAACTATGGAAAGAGCCTAGATGTCCATCAACAGATAAATGGATAAAGAAGATGATGTGTATATATACAATGGAATATTATGCAGCCATCAACCCCCCCCCACTGAAATCTTGCCACTTGTAATGACGATGCAACTAGAGGGCATTATGCAGAGAAAAACAATTATCATATGATCTCACTGATACAGGGAATTTGAGAAACAAGACAGGATCATAGGGGAGGGAGGAAAAAACGAAACAAGGCAAAACCAAGAAGGGAGAGAAACCATAAAAGACTCCTAATCTCAGGAAACAAACTGAGGGTTGCTGGAGTGGAGGGGGCGGAAAGGAATAGGTTATGGACATTAAGCTCTGTGAATTGTGTAAGACCAATGAATCACAAACTTGTACCCCAAAAACAAATAATACATTATATGTTAGTAAAAAAAAAAAAAAAAAGTATGGAGGTTCATCAAAAACATTAAAAATAGGGGCGCCTGGGTGGCTCAGTGGGTTAAAGCCTCTGCTTTCAGCTCAGGTCATGATCCCAGAGTCCTGGGATCGAGCCCCGCATCGGGCTCTCTGCTCAATGGGGAGCCTGCTTCCTCCTCTCTCTGCCTGCTTCTCTGCCTACTTGTGATCTCTGTCTGCCAAATAAATAAATAAAATCTTTAAAAAAAAGAAAAAAAATATTAAAAATACAACTACTATATAATCTAGCAATCCCACTTAGGGCTATATATAAGGAAATGAAATCAGTATCTTAAAAAGATTATCTATATCCCACATTCATGAAAACATTATTCACAAGAGTCAAGACATGGAAAAGACCTAAGTGTCCACTAATGGATATCCATTGATGAATAAAGAAAATACATAGATGTATACATACACATACTATATCTCTATCTTATCTGTGTATGTATCTATATAATGCAGTATTATTCAGCAATAGGAATTCTGCCATTTGTGACAACATGGACAGAATATGCAGACATATGCTAAGTGAAGTAAGTCAGACAGAGAAAGACACACAATATATGATCTATCTTAAATGTGGAATTTTAAATATCCAAAATCCTAGTAACAGAGATTGGAATTGTGGCTGCCAGGGGCTGGAAGTTGGGGAAAATGAGGACAAGTTCATCAAAGGTATAAACTTCCATTTATGAGTAAATTTCTTAGATTGAATGTATAATGTGGAATCTATAGTGAACAACACTTTATTATGTGTTTGAATGTTGCTAGGAGAGTAGAGCTTAAATATTGTCACCACAAAAAAGAAAAGGTAATTATGTGAGATAATAAGTGTTAATGAACCCTATTGTGGTAATCATTTTGCAATATATACATGTATCAAATCATCACATTGTACAACTTAACAGAATTTTTAAAAAAGATTTTATTTATTTATTTGCCAGAGAGATAGAGTACAGGCAGGCAGAGTGGCAGGTAGAGGCAGAGGGAGAAGCAGGCTCCCCGAGGAGCAAGGAGCCCGATGTGGGACTCGATCCCAGGACCCCGGGATCATGACCTGAGCTGAAGACAGCCGCTTAACCAACAAGACACCCAGGCATCCCCAACTTAACACAATTTTATGTGCAAATTATGTATTAATAAATTTGGAAAAAAGAATGTTGTTTCACACACTTTTTATTATATACACATATTTCTTGACTTTGTAAACTACTAGCCTCTAGAAGCAACAGTACCCCTTAACAATAAGCATGCACTGAGTTCTAATTTAGATTTTTAATACCATTTATAACAAAAGGAATTAGGCTCTTTAGAAAAATGACTACTCTAGAGCTAATGCAGGGAATATTCAAGACGATCTCATGTCAGAAACTAAGTGCTTAAAAACAAAACCAACTGAAATATGTCAAAGGGGCATAAGAGCCAGCTGATAAGACTTTCAGTGGTCAAAAATGAAAGTTTGTAATACAAAATATTTGATTACAGTTCAAGTTAGAAAATGAATATCCCTTAGTCTGTACTGAAATTAATCGATTATAAATTGGTAAAAACAGACAAGTATCCTGAGCAAGAGAATTCCAATTAATGCATGTAGATTCTGCTACCTCAAGCAACGGTAGCAGAACTCCCAAGCCCTTAAAACTGGTCCATACATAATGACCTTTTTGGAAATAGTACAGTATGGAAGGGGGGAAATAACTTTCCTATGTCAAAACCTGAAAAACACTCCTCCAACTATGACCAAACTTAATACCCATAATGACCTATTGTGTTGATAACACATATCCTTCCATATGATATGATGAGAACTGCATTTTACTATGCTCTTCCTCCCAAAAGCCTTCATCCCAGTCTAAGCATCATAAAAAAAAAAAAAAAAATCCCAGTTGAGGGGAAACTGTGAAATACCTGACCAAGAATCCTGCAGACTAGCACAGTAGGTCCAAACTAAGGAAATCAACACAAGAAATGGAGTCAGTTACCGAGGATCGTGTTCACGCAGGTGTTAATTGGGTGTATCAAGTGTAGTAAGCAGGGGAAACTAGTTATGGAGTACATAGAAATAATTATTTTTGCAACCTTTCTATTTGAAACTTTTTTTGAAAAGTTTATTGTTATGCAATGAAAAAACTAGTCTAAGAATAAAAGTCTAGAAGAATGTTATCAAACTCCTCTTTGGATTTTTCCATTCAAAAATACACTCTGTAGTGAGAACATTATTTTCTGTTATAAAGACATCTGTATCTAAGTATATATATTTATCATCCAATAAATATATGTTTATCATTCACTCTTATAGGTCTAGTGATAAAGAGTGACACATAATCACACACTGATAATCATTTTATGGAAATTGTAATGATAAAAATATGCACAGTGTACTATGCATACCTACATGAGAAGGTAACCTATGAATTTCATTTGAACTGATAAATCAGAATTAACCACATGTAGAAAAGAGAAGAAGGTTATGCATTTTATTTTTAAAGACTTTATTTCTTTATTAGAGAGAGCACAAGCAGAGAGAGAGGCAGAAGGAGAGGGAGAGACTCCCTGCTGAGCTGGGACCACAAAGCCAGAGACACTCAGCCTCATCCATGCCCTCAACTCAGCCTCCCCAACCCCCAACAGTTCTCTCTGGGGTCTTCAGATCAGTCCTGCCATGCCCCTAGTCCCTAACGCTAACCCTTGGATGGGTTCTGAGAGGGCCTTCCCCCAAGGGCCTTGCTTCAAATCCCCAGGGATCAGGGAAGCTGGAGCAATACCAGATGACACAGCCTGTCAGCCAGAAGGACACCATGACATTTGGATCTTCAGAAAGGTTCCAGAGCACCTCAGGCCATGACCATATTTAGTGGACCTCTGGATACAAACCCAGAGGCAGCATTCACCTGGACCCATGCTTTCAACTCAGCCCTGGGAACACTCCCAAAAGCACCTTTAGATCAGTCCTTCCATGCCTCTAGATCTTAACCCTAACCCTTGGTTGGGTTCTGAGGGGTCCATCCCTAGTGACCATGCTCCTTAAAGCAGGAGTTTGGGACACTTGGGCAATAGCAGAGGACTCAGTCAGCCTCCTTGAAGGAAATTTTGCCCTTTGGACCTCTGGAAAAGATTCAGTATTGGAGAAATCTGCATGCCCATCTGAGGCCACCCCCCTGTTCAGTGGCCCCTGGACACAAAGCTAGAGCCTTATATCCTTACGTTCTCTATCAGCTCACCCCCCAGTAGAGATTGAAACACCCTGGGCAGTTCATGCCTGATATGCCCCTAGGCCCTAACTTTAACCCTGGGCTAGGACTTCAGGATTCTGTCCCGAGTCCTGGCATGCATGCCCTATGTGTTGGGGACACCTGAACAATACCAGAGAACTCCGCCTGCCACACAGAAGGAACCCATGCCAATTGGAAATCTGATACGGATTCACAGTAGAAGAAATCTGCATGTCTGCCTGAGACCACACCCACATTTACTGGACCACTGGACACAAATCCGGATCCTGACAGTCATCCTGACCCATGCCCTCATCTCAGCCCTACCCTGGGAAACTCGCCGATGCACCTTCGCTTGGGTCCTGCCATGCCCTAGCCCCTAACACTTATACTAGGTTGTGTTCTGAGAGGTCTGACCCCAAGGGTCTGCCTTTAATGTCCTAGGGAGTGCGGACAGCTGAGCAATACCTGAGGACTAAGTCTGCAACACAGAAGACCACCACCATGTGGAACACCAGGAAGGTTTCAGGGCAAGAGAAATCTGAAGGCGAAGCTGGGCCCATCCCAGCAATCCCCCACTTTCTTCGATCCCCTGAACACAAACTCCAAGCCTGACCCTCCTCTTATCCCTAAACTAACCCAACTCCTAAATTCTAAGCCGTAACCGTATCTCCTAACCTCTAATGCCTAACCCTCACCCTAAGAAGAAGGAGAAACCTGGAGAATGGTAGAAGACATTTCAGACATCGGGCAGGTAGACACAGTTGAAGTGGGTCTGTGGTCTTTTTTATAAGGTGGAACCTGTAATGATCTCCTCATTTCAGGTTACGTGGTGGTTCTGCAGGACTCTGTCCCTGTTTTGGGTCAAACACACTGAAGCATCCCATCTGAGGCGGCAAACATGGTTAAGAAACAACAGCTAGAGGGCACCTGGGTGGCTCAGTGGGTTAAAGCCTCTGCCTTCAGCTCAGGTCATGGTCTCAGGGTCGTGGGATCAAGCCCCGCATCAGGCTCTCTGCTCAGCAAGGAGCCTGCTTCTCCTCTCTCCCTGCCTGCCTCTCTACTTGTAATCTCTATCATATAAATAAAATCTTTAAAAAAAAAAAAAAAAGAAAGAAACGACAGCTAGGGAACCTGAGTGTGGAGATAAAGCACATTTGTGCTGCTGTAACAAGTTGGCTGCACATTGAAATTATCACAGAGGAAATGACTCTTCCAAACATCCACGTTAACACCATGTCACAGAAGCAGAGGGGACATCAAACTTTGGGATGGAGGCCAAGTCCTGCCAGATCCAGTTCACCTACCATGGAGAGGCCAGTTACCCTTGCAGGAGGCCACATGTTAGCAAGAGACTTGTGAGAGGATTAAATCGGGCGCCCCTGTGTGTTGGGTGCAGTAGAAGCAGTGGGATTCGGAATTCCAATTCTGCACAACACTCCACCACAACCTGGTTAGAACTGTGAAAAGCATGAAGGGAAGCCTCGTAAAGTGGACAGGGGATGCCAGAAGTGGAGGCTGGAAGGGGGTGCCTGGTGCTCAGTGCCCATTACAGACCCCACGTTACAATCCCCCATGGGTGAGACTCATCCATTCCAGGCCCCGCAGGGGAAGCTGGAGGGTTCATCTCCTACAAGAAATCCACCATCCCCGCAGCTTGGCCAGTGAGAATCCTCCATCACCCTGAAGCCCTGCCTTTCTCCAGTGGACTTTCCTTCCAAGCAACCCTCCCAACTTCTTCCTCCTTCTCCATGAAATAACGTTCCTCTCCTTTGTTTCTTGCACTTGCCAGTGATGTACCCGTAGCTTGCTCATCCCAGATTGCCATTCTCTGTTCTTCCCAAATAAACCCATTTTGCTGGTCAAATAACTGGCAGTTTGAGTTTAAGGTGAACAAAACTAATAAATTCAAGAAACTTGCAAGGAACAAAATCAATATACACAAATCAATTGCATTTCTACGTGCTCCGAAGGAACCATCAGAAAGAGACTACAGAGAACAATCTCATTTACTACTGCCTCCAAAAGAACAAGATACCTAGGAGTCCCCTGAACCAAGGGGGTGACAGACCTGTCCTCTGACAGCCATGGGACACTGATGACAGACAGACGGAGACACACAGAGATGGGAAGACACTCTGTGCTCAGGAAGAACTGACACTGGGAAAATGCCTCCTTTCCCTAAAGCCATCTACAAAGTCCGTGCTGTCACTCCTGAACTTCTAGACTCCAGACTAACCCTGAAGCGGCTGTGGGTACAGGAAGGACCCTACAGGGCCGAGGCATGGGGAGCACGAGCAGCGAGGCAGGTGGCCGCTCCCTGACTGCAGACTCTCTCAGGAGCCCCAGGAACCAAATCTTCATGTGCACAAACACAGACGCAGGACCCAGGGTGCACATCCAAGCCCAGAAAGGGGAGACCCCACAGCCCCACAATACCATGGGGTGCCACGTCACCACAAACAAAACCACGGAAGCCCCAGTGTCTATACAGCACGCCCTTCCTCCATGGGATCCTGAAACCACTTAACACCTCGCCAGTCCCCACTGAGGCAGGTTCTCCTCACCTTCTCTTCTAGGGGCGGGTTCTGAGGGGGCTAGACTGCTATCAGTGTGGATGCGGCCCCACATCCTCCACAGTGGGTCCTATGTGTGGATGTGGACTCACATCCTTCCCAGCTTGTCCTATCAGCATGGGAGCAGCCCCACGTCCTCCAGAAGTGTCCACAGCGGGTCCTGAGGAGGCCAGGCTCCTGTCCCAGCTGAGGATGCACAAGCCAGGCTCAGGGCAGGAGCTGGGGTCCTGCACCCTCTGCAGGTGGTGGAGGGCAGTGGAGGACTAGGGGAGCTCACCCTTCCATGGAAGCACCTGCTCCCTCCCGGGGTCCAGCTGAAGCCATTTCATTCTGGAAATTCAAGCTGCATGGAGCCCAATATCCCCCAACTTCTCCAAAAAGAGCTAAGGAACAATGAATTGGAAACAATATGGAATGACAACAGTCCCTGACCCAAATGGTGGCACCAAACATGACCCTGGCCCTGATGCAGAACCACACTCTGACCTCAACTTGCTCTCAAGCCTGACCCTGACCCCAATCCAAGACCCTAATCCTAGCCCCCAACCCAAACAGTGTTCACAAGAATCAAAACGTAGAAACTGCAAATATCCACCAGGGGTGAACACATAAACAAAGTGTGGTGAAGGGACTGATTTTGGGTTCAGGTTCAGGTTTCAGTCAGAGTTCTAGATCAGGCTTTGGGTATAGGGACAGGGTGAGGATTTAGAGTAAGGGGCAAGGAAACAGAGTTGGATTTTAGGGTTTTTAGGTTTATGATTTAGGGTTTAAAACACAGGGCTTCGGGGCGCCTGGGTGGCTCAGTCGGTTAAAGCCTCGTCTTCGGCTCGGGTCATGATTCCAGGGTCCTGGGATCGAGCCCCACATCGGGCTCTCTGCTCGGCAGGGAGCCTGCTTCCTCCTCTCTCTCCCTCTCTCTCTGCCTGCCTCTCTGCCTACTTGTGATCTCTGTCAAATTAATAAAATCTTTAAAAAAAATAATAAATAAATGATTAAAACACAGGGCTTCTGGGATAAAGCTCAAGGTCAAATTTGGGGTTTGGGTTCATGGCTCAGACTTCTGGTTTAGGGTTTGGGTTCACAGTCAAGGCTTGGAACCAGGGCTCAGGTTCACAGTCCAGGCTTCCAGTTCAATTTCAGATTTGGGATTCAGGGTTCTAGTTGGGACCTTAAGGTCAGGTTAGGTCTCAGTGTTAAGGTTAGGATTAGGGATGACACTATTTCTTCAGTTGTCATGGACACAAAATTTCTATCTGAACTTTCTAAATCTGAAATGCATTTTGTCTGGGTGTCAAGAGCTGGTTTGTAATTTAGGATCGCAGTAACTCCCTACTGACAGCATAGTTGTCCTAGAACCTCCCAGTCATCCAGAACCAGCATTTGTCTTGGCCCAAACATACCCTTGGCAGAGAAGGCCAAACTGGTGCCAAAGTTGGGTTGACTTTACAATGGTAGAGGTGTGAAAACAAATATCAGGGAAATGTTCATGGAAAATGAAACAGGAGACAAATAACTGGTGGACTCTGATTCTTCCACAATAACAAAGACCAAGTCTCCAATAGAATCTGATAATGTTCCCTAGGAAGGCCTATGGTCCTCATTACCAGTACTGAAAGAGGGCCCCTACCCTGCATTAAACTAAGAATCACAGCAGGACACTTCCTACTTTGTGTCAACAATAAAATTTTATTAGTTAGCTGTTCCAGTGTACAATTTGTGGAAGCACTGACAATATTTTCCTTTCCCAAATCCTCATCAACACACGGGTAAAATGCAGGCAACATTGTAATGCACTGCTCATTGGAATTCCAAGTGCAAGGAGGGCTCTGAGAAGCAATAAAAAGGTATCGAAACTCAGAAAAAGCACCCTTGATGGGCACTCAATGAGGATCCCTACCCATAAGATCTAACATCTCATCCTGTGGAATTCGCCCATATAACTCATCAATAACAACAGCCTGCTGACCACCATAACCATCTCACCATTGACCTCTAGGCTTGTAATACACATTCCAACCGCTAGAGACACACTTCTCAGCAGCAGAACGGGTCTTGCCCACTCCCGGTGGACCAACTCTTACACTGAAGCCAAAACTCCCAGTCCTTGGAAAGCCCAGCCACAGAAACCACACCCTTAACTCAATAAAGGACAGACATTTCATGAAGCGGAGGCTAGAGATCAACTCCACTCCCATGAAGTAACTCTACAGTGGAGTCCAGATCTGTCCCCTTCCCAGGATCACATGGGGCACCGCATTCTTCCATTACTCCATCCTCAGAACAAAACAGTGAACCATCCTCATCAGTTCTGGGTGCAGGCTCACAGTGAGCCCTGCAAAAGCCAGACACCTTCTTGAGAGCACTCAGCCTCTCATGCCTCTCCTAGAGGATGGAGGGTGCTGTCTCCCTGACTTCCATACCAACTGGAGAATACTTGAAACAAGTCTTGCCATACTCCATGCAAAAGGCATATTCTCCATCTGCAAAATGATGGATGATGAAATGCCAAGGATTCCCCACACCTTCTTGAACCTAGATAATGTGGAGATAGAGCTTGGCCAGAGCTATCATCCCCAACCGCCCACCACCACCACCACACACACACACCCCCTTCCCTTGTGCACTCCAGACCAGTTTCCATCTACTTTGCTCATTCTCAGGCATTGTCTCTGCACTGTAGTATAGCAGAACTGAGGTGCTGGGACTGAGGTGCTAGGTGCTAAGCCAGCACCTTGGACACACTTACTATTAGAAATTAATATTCATTTTATTAACAGATGCATCCCAGAAGATCTTGCCACCATGGCCATTAGAAAAGTCAATACCACAGAGGTCCTAACAACCAGGGCCAATTTCCACAGCTCCACTCCCTGGCTCCAGGGATTGGCTCATCCATGAGCATGTGACCTGGTCCCAGCAAATAAGGTGGGAGGAACCTTGGGTCTCAGCCTACAGGGCCAAGTGTGGGGTGAACCACCCATGCCAGTGGCTTTCCCATCACGACTGCAGAAGTGGCCTAGGCCAGGCCCATGCCAGTGCCACAGAGGGCCCAGGAAGCCAGGTGGTCCGTAACATTGCTGAGGGCTCAGACTTGTCCTAAAGCCCACACTTGCTAGATCCTCTGCAAACTCAGAACCCCAAATGTGCTCACGGTCTTGGCCTGAACAAAATGAGCAACTGTGTGGTATAGAACCCACATTATACCCGCCAGGCAAAGGGGACTGACTCGGCCAAACATACGAACATGGAAGTCAACCACAGACAAACGTGTTGTGGGAAGCTTAATGCCTACAGAGAAATGAAGGGGAATTCCTGAGGTCTTAATCATTGGCCAATCTCACTATCATCTTTTTCTCTTTTCACGTGCAGGGGCCAGGGTCAGGAAGGATAGATCCCGGTGTCTTCCCACTCTGCCACTGAAAAAAAAGAGCCCTCTCCCCCTTCATCCATCGTGTTGCAGATCTGGGGTGTGGGAAAGTACCACCCATCGGCCAAATGGGCTGGGCCTCCCCCTGTATTCTGTCAATCAAGTGTGTCTGGAACATTAGTTATGGACGGTCTGTGGCTGCTTTCAAGCCACAATGCAAGAGCGGAGTCATTGTCAGAGACACCACGTGGACTGCAACACCTAACAGAAATCTTTACAGAAGACTTTCCAGAAAACTCTGTGACGATCCCTGTTCTCCAAGATCCTAGGCTCATGTCCCTTCTTTGAGGAGAACATAGCCCCTTCTGGGTCAAATATAATTTCTTCACCCCCACAGGCAAGGACTTCCATCCTTATAGCCAGAACTCCATCTCCATCCTTTTCTACGGACACCTTGAATGGCGTGTCTACAGGTCTGCAGCCCAATGGGAATTCACTGTTGTTTCTATGGCTGTGATGCTCCAAAACGGAGGTGTGTGAACTTGTGAGGGTGAGCGTGTGTTTCCTCTTTGGTAGCCAGAGTGTGCGAGGAGGATACAATAGCATGCTTTCTGTCCCAAAGCAGTAGCCACGCGATGTGGTTCCATCATGATCTCAGACAGAAGCCACACTTCATCTGGGAGGACTCCCAAGTCCCTTGCCCTGGACAGTAAGTTCCACTGAGACTGGGGGCACACAGAGGGACAGAGACTCCCCCTGCCCATCAGGGTTTTGAAGGACGCCTGCTTTTCCAGGACAAAAGATCCTGAAACCATTCATTGGCCTGTTATTCAGTCAGGCATCTCTGAGAGAGATCTACTCCAAGCAAAAAGGACAATGAATGACAGCCTTGTGTGACAAGTGCCATGACAGCGGACACTCAGGAGGACTGGAGGTGTTCAGGTTTTTCCAGACCTGGGGGTAGGGGGACCAGGAATCCTCCAGGATCACCCCTGAACGCCGGCCAAGCTGCCCTCTACTCAGCCATCCAGGGAGCCTGCCGCAGCATGTACCATACCCCTAGGCCCTAACCCTAGGTTGGGTTCTCAGGCTTTCATCCCCAGAGGCCTGGCCCCCAAGCCATCCAGACTGGTGACCCCTGAGCCACAACCCAGGAGTCCGCCTGCCACCCAAGAGGAAACCATGGCCCTTGGAGCTGCACAGAACCGTCAGAGTGGGAGCCACCTGCATGCACGCCTGAGGCCACATCCACACTCAGCAGTCCCTCAGGCCACAAACCTGATCCCAACGCCCCTTCTGATGCTTGGCCTCCACTCAGACCCCCTGGCGATCTCGCCTCAGTGCCAGCAGATTGAACCTGCCATGGCCCTCGGCCCACCCTAGGATTAGGTTGGATTTTCAGACTTCCGGTCCCAGAGGCCTGGCCACTGAAGCCCTACAGATTGGGGACTGATAAGCCATATCAAAGGACTCAGCATGCCACCCAGGAGGAAACTGCACCTTTGGGAGCTGCGTGAAACACTCAGAGTGGGAGAAACTTGCATGCCCCCTTAAGCCAACCCCATCTTTGGCGCCCCACTTGGCAATAATAACATCATCTGACGTGCCACATAACTGCCACCCTCAACTCAGCCATGCTGTGAGCCCGATTTAGTGCCGGTAGATCCCATCTCCCATGCCCCTAGGCTCTAACACTAAAGCTAGGTTGGGTGTCAGGATTCCGAGCCCAGAGGCCTGGCCATCAAGCCCTCCCAATTGGGGACCCTCGTGAAACACCCCAGGGCTCCAATGGCAACCCAGGAGGAAACCATGCCTTTGGAGCTGCACAGAACCCTAAGGGCTGGAGAACCATACATGCCCACCTGAGGCCACCCCCAGGATTGGTGGACCCCCTGGCCACAAACCCGGAATCTGACATGCCCACTGACAACCGCCCTCAACTCAGGGACTGCGGGAGTCCACCTTAGCGCAGGCAGATGGGGCCTGTGATACCCCTTGGCCCTACCTTAACCCTAGACCGGGTATTTAGGCTTCTGTTCCCAGAGGCCTGGCCCCCAAGCCCTCCAGACTAGGGACCCCTGAGCAACACCCCAGGACTCCATCTATCACCCAAAAGGAAACTGTGCCATTTGGACCTCTGTAGAACCCTCAGAGCGTCAGAAAACTGCATGCCCCCTAGAGTCCATCCCCACTTTCGGTGGCCCACTCTGGCCACAAACTGAGAGCCTGATGTGCCGCCTGACACGTGCCCTCAACTTGGCCCCCCAGGGAGCCCACTTCAGCACTGGCGAATTGGGCCTGCCATGCCCCTAGGCCCTAGCCCTAACCCTAGTTTGAATTTTCAGGCTACGGTCCACAGAGGCCTGGCCTAAAAGCCCTGCAGATTTGGGACCTCTGAGCCACATAGCAGGACTTGGCCTGCCACCCAGGAGGAAACCGTGCCATTTGGAGACGCGCAGAATCCTAAGGCTTGGAACAACATGCATGCCCACCAGAGGCCACCCCTAGGATCTGCGGCCCACCCTGGTCACAAATCCAGAATCTGACTTGCCTCCTGACAACTGCCCTCAACTCAGGGACTGCGGGAGCCCGCCTTAGCGCAGACAGATCGGGTCTGTGATACCCTTGGACCTAACCATAACCTTAGGTTGGGTTTTCAGGCTTCTGTCCCCAGAGGCCTGGAATCAAGCCCTCCAGACTGGGGACCACTGAGCCACACCCCAGGACTCGGCCTGCCACCCAGGAGAAAAATCATGTCATTTGGAGATGCACAGAACCCTCCGAGCAGGAGAAACCTGCATGACCTCCTTGGGCCACCCCCATTTTCGGCAGACCCCACTGGCCACAAACCCAAAGACTGATGCACCGCCTGACACACGCCCTCAACTTGGCCTCATGGGGAACCCACCTCAGTGCCGAGAGATCCAGTCTGCCATGCCCCTAGACACTAACCCTAGGGTGTTTTCTGGCTTCTATCCCCGGAGTCCTGGCCCCATGCCCTCCATATGGGGGACCCCTGAGCCACACTGCATGACTCCACCTGCCCCCCAGAAGGAAACCGCATAAAACCCACAGGTCAGGAGAAACCTTCATGTTCACCTGAGGCTACCCCACATTTGGCAGACCCCTAGATACAAACGCACAGGCAGATTCATCCTAACTCCTGCTCTCAACTTAACTACCTGGGAAACTTGCTTCAGCTCTGGCAGATGGGATTGCCGTGCCCCTTGGCCCTAATTGTAACCCAAAGTCCTGGTCTCCAAGCCCTAAGCCACACCACATGACTCCACCTGCCCCCCAGAAGGAAACCGTGCCATGTGGAGCAGCACAAAACCCTCAGAGCTGGAATAACCTGCATGCCCCCTTAAGGCCTCTACAAGCATCGGCAGTGCCCTTATTTTATGGATGATATGTGGAATTTAGGAAATAAGACAGAGGATCATGGGGGAAGAGAAGGAAAAAGGAAGCAAGATAAAACCAGAGAGGGAGACAAAGCATAAGAGACACTTAAACTCAGGAACCCACAGGGAATCTGAAGGCGGATAGGGGTGGGGGAATGGGGTGGCTGGGTGATGGGCACAGGGAGGGTATGTGCCAGGGTGAGCACTGTGTGCTGTGTAAAATGGAAGGATTACAAACATGTACCTTTGAAACAAATGACACATTATATGATCATAATTTAAAAAGAAGTGAAGGGGCACCCGGGTGGTTCAGTGGGTTAAGCCTCTGTCTTTGGCTCAGGTCATGATCTCAGGGTCCTGGGATCGAGCCCCACATCAGGCTCTCTGCTCAGCAGGGAGCCTGCTTCCCCCCCCCCCCCCCGCCCTCTGTCTGCTTCTCCACCTACTTGTGATCTCTGTCAAATAAATAAATAAAATCTTAAAAAAAAAAAAAAGAAGTGAAAGATAAACTTTTAGAATACAAATGTAAACTACATAAAAATAAATAAATAAATAATCTCACTGATAGAAAGCAAGCAAGTGACTAAGCCACCTGGAGTCACCACACTCCAATTTCCAGCTAGATTACAAAGCCGTTGCCATCAAACAGTGTGGTACTGGCATAAAAACAGACACACAGGACAATGGAACACAACAGAAAGCTCGGAAACTGACAATCATAGTACTTCTGGCAAAGTTCATTCATTCATATATTAAAGGTATATTTAAACTTAGCTCTGATAGAATGATTAACTCTGAATGGGAATTTATAATATTGATGTCCTGTTCCAACATTTGCTTCCAATAAATGCATTTTTTAAAGATTTTATTATTTGCTTGACAGAAAGAGATCAATCACAAGTAAGCAGAGAGGCAGGCAGAGAGAGAGGGGGAAGCAGGCTCCCTGCTGAGCAGAGAGGCTGATGCAGGGCTCGATCCCAGGACCCTGGGACCATGACCTGAGCTGAAGGCAGAGACTTTAACCCACTGAGCCACCCAGGTGCCCCATTTTTTAAATAGGGTGCTCTTTTATATACATATAAAAATATATATATATATTTTTTGTTTATATATATAAACATATATATACATATACACGTTTATAAAACGCTCTTTTATATACATACATATTATAAAATAAGGATGATTTAAAATCCACACTTTTAGGAAAAGTTAAATTCACTTTAACAAACCTACCACGGAAAAGGAAATATAGATATCTATCATCACAAATGAGAATATCACAAAAGAAGACAATCAGACACAATCTGGTGTCTGACGGAAGAACAGAACACTGCTTAAGTAGTTCTGCCCAAATGTTCAACCTGGTGAAAGCTATAGATCATGCTAGTCATTTACAAAAACACAAATGTCAGAGAGAAGTCCTACCAAAGAGTATGACAACATCATCAATGAAGACCACACTGCATGTATTCCGACATGAAAAAAAAATATTTTCCCAACAAATAAACTGTAAGACCAGAAAGAAAAAAGAAAGAAAGAAAGAAAGGGAAGGAAAGGAAAAGGAGAAACATCAGAAACTAACCCACACATGTATGGTCTTAACTTATGACACAGCAGAAAATATACAATGGGGAAAGGACTGTCTCCTCAGTGACCAGTACTGGGAAATCTGGACACTAAATGCGGGAGAATGTGACCGGATCACTTTCTTACACCACACATACACATTATGAATGGATGAGTGATTTGACCATAAGAACTGAATCTATAGTCCCAGTACTAAGTTTCTCCATATTGGTTTTGGTGAAGAGCCTCTTAACATCAGACACCAAAAGCAAAGGCAACAAAAGCAATAATAAACAAGTGGGAGGACATCAGACTGAAATTTCTGCATGACAAAAGAACACATCAAACCCTTAAAGGCAACCTCCCCAAGGAGAAAAAATATCTGCACATCCTATGTGTGAGAAGAGGCTAATATCCAAAATACACAAAACACTCCAAATCCAAACAAAAACTGGGGAGAATGTGTGAATACTTTGCAAAGATAGCATACAGGTGGCCAACAGACACAGAGAAAGTTGTTCAATGTCACTAATTGTCATCAGAAATGAGTCAAAGCTGCAATCAGCTGTCACCTCACAACTGTGGGAACAGCAGTCATCCCAGAGACAGACACCAGTGTGGTCAAGGGTGTGTAGACAAGGGGACCCTGTGCACTGTTGGTGGGAATGGAAATGGGTGCCGCCACTGTGACAAACGCTACAGAGTTTCTGGAAAAAATTAGTACAACTACCAATGACTTGGTAATTGCTCTACTGAGTATTTCTTTGGAGAACACAAAAACACTCCCTCCAAAAGAGAGATGCACTCCCATGTTCACGGCAACATTATTCACAATAACCAGACATGGAAACATTGACCTTGGGAGCATTATGCTAAGTAATTCAGACAAACACCAGAGACTCTCATGGACATGCCATATGGAAAAAAATACTGACCGCATAGATAATGAGAACAGATGAGTGGTTCCAGATTCAGGGATGGTGGGGGGAAATGGGTGAAGGTAGTCAAAGGTGCCACATTTGAGTGATAAAATCCGCAAGTCATGGAATGTTCTCTGCAACATGGAGACAAAAGCTAACCCTGGAGGATGGGGTAAAGGCTCCCCCACTACTTGAAAATACAGTGTTCCTAGGAAACCTTTCACAGCAGAATGGTGTAAATGGAAAAAGGAATGAACATTCATTTCTACAGAAAAATGAGTGAGCATGCTCAGACACGAAAAGTTCCTTTTCTTTGGCTCTTCTTAGGCTTCAGGACACAACATCCTAACAGATGCCCAAAATAAATGGAGAGAAAGCACAGCAGATGCTCACAGACACAATTCAAAGTGCCGGTGGCTGGACATGGAGAGCAGCGCCCAGGAAGGAGCTGATTGGGGTGCACGCTGCCTCTGTCTGTAGTGGTTCCCCATAAAACAGATGTTGAACACAATGCCCACTTCTTTACCTTTTCCATGGGAGAGAAATCCTCTTCAGGTTTTTTCCTGCTATTGGAGCTGCGTAATAACATAGATCTTTCAAAAAAGCCAAGTGTCTTACCATGAACCTTGAGAAAAGCTGGGAAGACTTGTGCTTGTACTTGTATTTGAAAGGGGGTAGGAGTTCAGAGTTCTCCCAGACACAAACATCAGCAGATCCACTGTGAAAGGCACCTACATCAGCAGATGGAACATGGGATACCTACTTCCCCTAGAAACCTCCTCCTTCACCTCGCTCGGAACAACCCACAAGAGCTCGGACTTACCTCAATTCCTCCTTTCTCCCATTCCCAATATCAAACCCATCAGCAAACCCTGTGAGCTCCATTTCAATAGGTACCCAGAATAGCACTAAGCCTTCCAAGGCCACCTGTCTGGTCCACACTGGAGCCCATTTCTTGCCTGACTTCCTGGAAAACCTTCATAATTGACCTCCCTTGCCCATCCTCAACCCTGTGTCATCTGTTCTCAACACTGTAGCCAAGACAGCCCAGTGAAACAGGATCCCACGAGGTCACAGCCCTGCCATGGCTTTCTGTCACCCTACTGTCACCTTCCTGAAGTCATGTCCTGTCTCCTGTGGCCACAGGTCTTGCTGCTCCTGGACATACCTGGTATGCTCCTGCCCCAGGGCCTTTGCATATGCTTTTCCTTCCATTTAGAAGCCTCTTCATGTGATATTACTCATCTTATTTCAAACTGACTCAAGAATCACCTTCCTACTGAAGACCCACCTCGCCCCCATGTGAACAGCAAGCACCACTGCCACCCCCACCCTTCAGCACTCCAACCTTGTCTTCTGCTTTCTATTTCCAGACCAGTTATCACAGTCAACCAGGCCATCTCAGCAAAGGGGAAACGGACCCCTACTCAAATGGTTTCACCATGGACTCCCTCCAATTTCCTAGTCTAGAGCCCTGGGGGAAAAGGTGACCAGAGCTCTTGCACAGCCAGGGTGCCCAGGACAGTGGGTCCCCCTCCAGCACCCTGAAGACCATCAGGAAAATGAGCCCTCAGAGGAATGCATTTGCACATGAAACCTGAAACCAGACACCTTCCTCAATTCCAGGTGAGCACACACACATTCTCCCGTTGCCGGATGTGCTCCTCTGAGAAGGCTGAGCAGAGAAGCATCCCAGGGTCCAAATCTCCCTCTGGCCAAAGTCCTGGGAAACAGACATCTCTCCTCCCTGCATCAACCACCTGTGATTGACGTCCGGCATCCTCCTGTGCTGGGGCAGAATGGTGCATCCTTCCCTCTTTCCTGGGACGTCATCACAAACCAGGCTTTGCTGCACACTTTTCAGGAAGGAACCTACAACAGCAGCAGCAGCCATGGCAGGCCGCCCAGGATCGGTCTTAGTCTCGCACATCAGTCTCACCCCATGTGGAACTAGAGCTTCAAGGAGACGGTGTGCCCTGTGGCCTTGGAACCTCATGGCAGGAGCTGAGATTTCAGTTCTAAATGAACACCAGCCTCTTGCACACAGCACAGCAAAGGGGAGGATTTCTCAGGGTTGTGGCTCTGGAAGAAGCGCTTCTGCTGGCGAAATTCACAGGCACCAGGGAGAGGACATCTGCGGTGCCTCATCCAAGGAAGCAAGGGGCACACTGGGCAAGAAGCCATAATGCTGCCTGCAGGCTGCTGCCCACCAAGCCCCCTGCTGAGACGAGGGCTGGAGAACCAAACAGGAAGCAAGTTTCCTATCCCATCTGCAGCAGGAGAGCTGGCTGGGGAGCAGAGCCCTGTCCTTAGAGCAAGGCCTGTGTTTCAAGAGAAAAGGCCTACTGCTACAGCCTCACAGTGTCCCAGCCATCTGCTCTGACTACCTTGGCAGGCTCACACTTGCTGACACGGTGACTCCTAAGACCGAGAGACTGCTTTCCTCCCCAGCTCAATGCTGCTCACAGAGAAGCAAACTCCAACCTCATAAATGCGTTCATCGTTAGCTCTAGAGTTCCCTGGGTTTGTCTACACTGGCCCACTGAGGTGTTCCTTCCAGATCATTCCTCCAGTGCCCTATGGTTTCGAACCACCCTCAAGCTGTCCTTCAAAAGGCAGGAACAGGTCCATTTAGGCAGACCAGCCGAGCGACTGTGTGTGTGGGAAACTCAGACAACATCCTCCCTGAACACCAAGGCTTCCAAGTCCAAGCTTCAAACCCTCCCTCACTGGGCACAGAGCACCACGTCAGCATGAACACTGCTCTTTCAAATTTCTTGTCTCCCATTCCTTCAAGTCAGAAAGCAAGGGCCAGTCACCACTCTATTTTCCCTTCAGAGAAGTAAGGAAAAGGATAGAATCAAACACTATGTGGGCACAGCACACTTCTATCCAAATAGAACTCTGTGTTCTTTCTCATACAGGCATCCTGACATCGCCCATACTAATGAGAGGCACCACAAGTTCAGTCCTCATACATATAGTTGACCTTGTGTTTTTCCTTTTGATAGTTGGATCTTGAATTCAATGTCTATATTGCTTTCTTAAAATAACAAGAATAGGGGCACCTGGGTGACTCAGTGGTTAAAGCCTCTGCCTTCGGCTCAGGTCATGATCTCAGGGTCCTGGGATTGAGTCCCACATTGGGCTCTCTGCTCAGCAGGGAGTCTGCCTCCTCCTCCTGTCTCTCTCTGCCTGCCTCTCTGCCTACTTGTGATCTGTCAAATAAAAAAAATAAAAAAATAAATCTTTAAAATAACAAGAATAATAATGATGTGGTCATGTAAAGGTCTGGGTCTCCATAACCAGACAACATGGCTCTGGTTCAGATAAGGATAAAAACACAACCTCTTCCCAGGAAGCAAAGGTCAGACCCTTAGGGATCCTGACACGCCTCCTGGCTGATGAGTTCCTTTGCTCCTGAGTGCAAAGATGCAGGCACCCACCAGGGTTCATTCTGTTTTCTTCATCAGTTCCCCAGTTCAAGTCACAAGGGACTCACTGGGTCAGGTTTCAGGGTCCAGGATGGGCCACCAAGTAAGCAGCACCCCCCACCCCTGGCCAGGGTAAGGTAGATGTTCTCTGGGAGTGCAACGAGCCCCTCCCTGAGCTACCCAACAACCTACACTCCTCCTCCATGTGTCCTCCTCACAAAGGCAACTGCGCCCTGTTAGACCCCCGCCCTGTGTTTTATTTTAAAAAACATTTTCGGGGCACCTGGGTGGCTCAGTGGGTTAAGCCTCTGCCTTCAGCTCGGGTTGTGATCTCAGGGTCCTGGGATTGAGTCCCACATCAGGCTCTCTGCTCTGCAGGGAGCCTGCTTCCTCTCTCTCTCTCTCTGCCTGCCTCTCTGCCCACTTGTGATCTCTCTCTGTCAAATAAATAAAATCTTTAATAAAAAAAAAATAAATTTAAAAAAATTTTTCTAACATTGAACTGTGTTTCATGGAAGAGAAAAACATAAACACCCACAAGAATTCCTTTAGTATTTCAGATTTGTTTCCCAGTATTTAATTAAAACAGGAAATAAAAATGCACAGATCGCCCCTTCCACCGGCAGGTACGAGTCACTGTGGGGACTTAGAAGAAAGCAGGAAATACCAGAGGAACAGATGTTCTGATGCCCCATCATTTCATCATCAAGGTTGTGAAACTCCACACACACTCAGAGAAAGAAACGTCTCCAACCCAATGTCTCGGCCTGGCAATGCGGAGCATCTGAACTGGAAGGACAGGGACAGACGAAGAGCTCGTGTGTGCTGGCTGAGGCCGGTGGCACACAAGAACATGCCCTGCCAGCTCTCCACTCGGGCCTCCCCTGTCCTCAGCCAGGACCCTCCTCACAGCCCTGACCTGTCACAACTGGTCACACAGCCACCCCTGGAGCCAGCCCTGCCCACACCCTCCTGCAGAACGCACTCCGCTCTCCTCCGGGACCCCTGGCAGCTCTCCCCAGACCTGGAACTCCCCTGTCTGCTGCAATACTCCAGGAATCCCCCCTCTTGTCACAATGACACTGGCTCAAGGCTTTCATAAATGTGTCGTATTTCTCTCAACTCACCTTCCTACCTGGGCAAACAGTAAGTCACATATCAATGGAACATGAACGTGCTCGGAGATCTGAGTCTTTCACTGCAGCCTTCTGAGGACTCCTTGTGCACCAAATACCACAGCCTATGACAGGGATTATGAAACTATTATTTAGGGAATAATACAGCCCAAATCACCTCATTGTTAGTTGCTCTTCATTAGCCCGAAAGTTTCTGTGTAAAAGCCTTTCCACAGACGTTACCTTCCAGCAATTCCATGAGGAGAAACAAATTCTGTGGGATAAGCTGACTCACCCAGTGTCAGGCAAGCTGTTCCAGAAGTCACCCCAGGGTTCCTGGAGTCCGCCAAGCCCCTTGACGCCAGCAGCGTGCCTCTATCCAGGAGAATTCCCAAAGACTCTCCTTCTGACTCCACCACCAAAGAAACTACAGCAAAAGTACGGCACGTCAAAATATCGAGATGGTACATTGAGTCAAACTAGAAAGTCAAGCTTCACTTTTAAACAGTAAAGGCCTACTTTGAATCATTTTGAATTTTCTCTCTACCTTAATTGGAACTCTTGTGATGAAAACACTGATCAGTTCTGAAACATCACCTTTGACAAATGACAAGACATCATCCATGTCTCTATCTGGCCGCAAAAAGCCGCCTAAGTCTAGATGCTGGCCATTCCCCCAAGTAAATGAATGCTGTTAGATGAAGGATCAAATTCTATGTTAAAACCACACAAAGAGCAAATCTTATCTTCCTTCTCTTAGACAAGTGACTCCCTACGAAACAGGTGTTCAGATTACATTTTGTAAGCAGGAAATGAACAGAGAAAATGGGATTCCCTGGGATGTTCTACCTGCAGGGAAACTAAGTAACTCTCGCACCAAATCCAGAATGCGGACAGCTACTTCAGTTTGACTTCGTGACTCAACTAGAAAAAAGACAAAAGTCCAGGAGATTTTGGTTAAAAAGAAGTCTTACCTCCAGTTCTGACACATAAGTGACATTGCGCCAATGTACCTGCTGCTTTCTCGGAACACTGATGTCCTGTGATGAGCTGCGTGGCTCACCCAGACGCTGTTGTTCAAAACACTGTGTTTCGTGGAGCCAAATCAGAGAAGTGTTGTCAGGTGGGGATGAGAAGGCCCCTCTGACCTAAGACCAGCACACCTGCTTCTGTTCCTGGGAGAAGGGAAAACACATACTTGTTTGTTTTCTTTTCTCTCTCTCTCTCTCTCTCTCTCTTTTTTTTTTTTTTGGAAACACATACTTGTTTCTTAAGTAGTAATTATCAACATTCTAAAGTAGACCAAGACGTTGTCTTTTTTGGAAAAGTGAAATTATCCTTCCAAATAAACACCTCAAATCATCTGTTCCTCATGCAACTTGAGTGAGGTCTGGTTTCCTCCCACTTCCAGGCCCCCCACCTGGAGGACGGTCCTACAGGATCCTGACAGCCCACTACCACCATCCCCTGGGACATGGAGCACAATGCTAAAATTGGGGGATGGCTCTGGGGCTTGTTAGCGCCACACCTGTGCCTGGGGGGCAGGAACCTGGAGGACCCTTGTGCACAACCCTGACAGCCCATTACCACCAACCCCGCAGACAGGGCGCAAAATGCTGAAGCTGGGCAACTGTTTGGGCTTGTTAGCACCACACCTGTGGGGGTGGGGAACAGGGAACACCCTGCTGAACTCGGGGTGCTGCTCAAGGTCCATTACCTGCATTGTGCCAGGGGACGGAAGGCACCCCACTAAAGTTGGGAACTGTGTGCCGTCTTTACATGCACTCTTCCTGAGGAAGACAGGAAACCCTGAAATGTCCACAACCCATCCCACGAAAGCTTGAGTGAGCGGGCGCCCTGGAGTTCAGGGGTGTGGGAGAGAGGCCCAGTTGATGGACATTTTCCAAAGGAAAAAGAAAACCCATCTGAGTCCCCACGATGAACTCGCTTCATGCACCCTCGGAGGTCCCTACCCCCAGGACCCCCACACCAGCGCACAGCCCTCACTCACCAAAGCAGGACAACCGCCCAGGATCTCTCCCAACTCCCCTGTACCTCCTCCGCCTCTGCACACTAAGTCAGCTCTGGGTCTGCCCACAGAGAACATAGCTCCACCCCCAGGTGCTGATCGGTGGGAAGGGTGGTTTCCTGAGCCCACTGTACCAGGCGAACTGCCCTTACACCCGCACCTCCCTGCTTTTGCACGTGCCCCCGGAGGCGGAACCTCCTCACTCCAAGACCTGGCTCCCTGGGGCAGCCTTGGGCAGGTCGTGGGCAGGGCCCCCCTCTCCCAGACATCTGGCCCTTTTGGAGACCCTCTTTGGCTGCACACCATCCTCAGAGCCCTGCTCCTTCCCTTCCTTCACCAGCCCTGCCTGTGGAGCTGTTCCTGGCTACTGTCAAGGTCAGCTGCTCTCCGACCTTCCCAGGCTTAGGCTTTGGGAAATGGAATGGTTGGGGGGCGCCTGGGTGACTCAGTCATTAAGCGTCTGCCTTCAGCTCAGGTCATGATCCCAGGGAAGTCGGATCTAGCCCGGCATCTGACTCCTGGCTCAGTGGGAAGTCTGCCTCTCCCTCTCCCACTCCTCCTGTGTTCCCTCTCTCAGTGTGCCTCTCTCTGTCAAATAATAAATAAAATCTTAGGGAGGAAAAAAGGAAATGCAATGGTTTCCCACATTTCCAAGGCAGTTTTAAGACCCAAAAAGTAATGTTCTAAGCAGGAGAAGCTTCACCTTCTGGTCTCACCCATGGAGTGAACAGTGCTTCTCAGACCTTCCGAGCATCCTTCTAGGATGAGCCCATTTGTGCTGGAATATATATTCACATGCTTGGTTCTGCAGGGAAGCTCCAGGATGAACCAGAACAACCGCTTTTCTGTGCTGTTGGAGTGGTGAACCAGGAACATTGATTTTTCACCTAAAAAGAAAACATATTGTTATTGTCAACACTAAAGGAACAAACCCTTTTAAACATTTTAGAAATAAAAGAAGAGTTTTATTCAAACCCCAGTCAAGACAGAAGCCTGGGAGACACAATCTTCACAAGAAAGGGAGTGCTTTGGGGAGGAACATTTGGGGTAGGTTTCTATATTCCTTCTCTTTTGTTTTACATACAGAGTTACACATCATCATGAGGAAGAACATTCCAGAAAGTTACAGACTTTTTCTTATGTTTTTTTAGTATGTTCAAGTCAGTATGACTTTAATCTTATGGGAGCAGGAGAGGTTCTTTTGTTTTTTTGTTTGTTTGTTTGTTTGTTTTAAGATTTTATTTATTTATTTGACAGAGATCACAATTAAGCAGAGAGGCAGGCAGAGAGAGAGGAAGGGATGCAGGCTTTCTGCTGAGCAGAGAGCCCGATGCGGGGCTCAATCCCAGGACCCTGGGATCATGACCTGAGCCGAAGGCAGAGACTTTAACCCACTGAGCCACCCAGGCGCCCCTCTTTTTTTTTTTTTTTTTAATCTTTATGTTTGCAGTGGCATTTTTTAGGTTCTCTTTTTCTTCTCAAAGGAGATGTACAACATGTGCTTGGGGCAGAAATAGAGCCCATGTTCTGAGGTTTTGTCCAGTCATTTTGAGCTTGGAAAATGTTAAAAGGATGGTTTTCCTGGGAGCCCAGGATCTGGGCCCATGGATGGTAAAAAACAAACATTTCCATTATCATTCTATTTACTACTAAAGAGAGGAAATTGAGACAAAAGCACCTTTAACAATCCTACTAAGAAATCAAAATGATGGGGCACCTGGGTGGCTCAGTGGGTTAAAGCCTCTGCCTTCAGCTCAGGTCATGATCCCAGGTTCTTGGGATGGAGCCCCGCATTGAGCTCTCTGCTCAAGCAGGGAAGCCTGCTTCCTCCTCTCTTTCTCTGCCTACTTGTGATTTCTCTCTGTCAAATAAATAAATAAAATCTTTAAAAAAAAAAAGAAATCAAAATGATGCCTACAGAAGGTTACGTGTTCCATGGTCAACACAGGTAACAGAAGTATTCCCAGAAGCTGGGCTCCTCCCTTTCTCCTGCCCAAATCTCTGAAGCACACAGATCATTTAAAGTCAGAATTTGAGATCCTCCCAACATCTTAGAGAGGTCTGGCACCATTCCCTTGGACTACAGAATAAAACAGTAGCTCATTGTCACAACACTAATTGAAACATGATGTCCCCCTAAAGCTTGGACACACTGTCTTAGTTCTTTCCCTGCAGATTTCAACTAATGTAAGTCATAGTCATACCATATAAACACTACAATGGTTGGGAAGTAAGTAATCATGGGTAAGGGAACAGTTTAGTAATGTTTAGAAGCATTGTCTCACTTTGTAGAACAGGCTGAACTGAGTGTATTTAAATACTATTTCAGACCTGTCTTGCAGCACACTCTGAACACACCAGAACCTGAATCAATTTTAAAAAGATAGCTCTTTCAGTAACTTTAATATCAGAAAAATATTATAATGCCTCTATTCCTAGGGATCTTTGTGTATCTTACTCAGAGGTCCTCCATGCTTAATAATCATGGTGGGCAGAGGTAAAAAGGCCAGCTGAATTCATTCCAGTTGACCACACAACAAGAAAATCCTGAGACTCGGGGCGCCTGGGTGGCTCAGTGGGTTAAAGCCTCTGCCTTCGGCTCAGGTCATGATCCCAGAGTCATGGGATCGAGCCCCACATCGGGCTCTCTGCTCAGCAGGGAGCCTGCTTTCTCCTCTCTCTCCCTCTGCCTGCCTCTCTGCCTACTTGTGATCTCTGTCTGTCAAAATAAATAAATAAATAAATAATCTTAAAAAAAAAAAAAAGAAAGAAAATCCTGAGACTTGAGATGTTTCCAGATCAAGAAGACCAGAGATAAGAGGGAAATAGTACCGTATATGGACTAACAAGGGATTTGGAGTCAAGCTTGGGAATTCCACTTAGGTTTTGACACTCAAATCCTCTGTGACTTGAATCACCTCTGAGCCCCTGTCTAGCCATCTAGAAAATGTGACTAATAATATCTACATCATAGTTTGGAAGTTTAAGAGGGAGAATTCCACAAAGAGCTGGAGAGATGGCTCTCAAGAGCAGGTGCTCAGGAAGCCATGATTACTATTGGAGTCTATTTCTTTTCCAGAAGAAAGAACACATGTTGGATCCATGTTTCTAAGAGGTGACTCACAAGATGATTTTCAAGTCTTAAGGAAGGTCAAGAACCTGTTATTTCACTCAGAAAGCATGCTGTTGGACTGGTGAGGACAATACAATAGCACCGTTCATCACTAAGAGTGGGGAGCTTCCCATCTCCATACAGCCATCTTGTCCCTCTTAGCTCAGGGCTACCAAAAAGGGCAGCTGTGCAGGAACCACAGGCCAAGGCTGCCAGATGTGGCTGGGACAGGCAGAACTCTGACTTAAGGCTCAACTCCTGTCTAGCTAATTATACTGCTCTTCTCAGAGTGCCATTGTCTGTAAGCTCTGATGTAGGAAAGGTGGAGAATTTCCCTTGTGATTTTTTCTCTGACCCTTAGGATATGTAGCAAAGTTACATTTAATTTTTAAACATGGAGGGACTTCCTGGTTTTCTTTTCATTATGACTATGGTTCAGTTCTCCTGTGGCCTAAGAATATAATCTAGTTCATTTCAGGCTTTAAGATGGGTAGATTTGCTTCATGGCCCAACATTTCTTCTACTTGGGTAAATATCCTAGGACCACTTTAAAATTATGTATTCTGGGGGCGCCTGGGTGGCTCAGTGGGTTAAGGCCTCTGCCTTCGGCTCTGGTCATGATCCCAGGGTCCTGGGGTCCAGCCCCGCATCGGGCTCTCTGCTCAGCGGGGAGCCCGCTTCCCCCTCTCTCTCTGCCTGCCTCTCTGCCTACTTGTGATCTCTGTCTGTCAAATGAATAAAATCTTAAAAAAAAAATAATGTATTCTGTACTTACTGTGTAATGTTCCATATATGTCAATTCTGTCACATTTGTTACCAATGTTTCCTCTGCTTTTTCTTTTTTTTTTTTTTAAGATTTTATTTTATTTATTTGACAGACAGAGATCACAAGTAGGCAGAGAGGCAGGCAGAGAGAGAGGAAGGGAAGCGGGCTCCCCGCCGAGCAGAGAGCCCAATGTGGGGCTTGATCCCAGGACCCTGGGATCATGACCTGAGCCGAAGGCAGAGGCTTTAACCCGTTGAGCCACCCAGGCACCCCTCCTCTGCTTTTTCTATCAGATATTGAGAAAGGTATATTAAAATCTTCGAACAATGCTATTCTAGTCAACATTGCATTGGAGAATCTACCCAGTGTTAAAAGGCAAGAGAAACAAAAAGAAAAAGAATTGAGGGGATAATTGTGACTATTCACATCATATCAGGGTGTACATAGAAAGCATTAAATAGTCTATAAATACACTATTAGAATTAAAAACAGAAAATTTGCAAATCTTAGAATAAAGAAAGCAATCCAGAAAGCAGCCCGGGAGAAGAGATTTCTTATGGATGGAGGGAGGAACATCAGAATAATGTCAGACCTGTCTGCAGAGACCAGGCAAGCCAGAAATGGCTGGCAAGACATATTCAGGATACTAAGAACACGAGAAGAACATGCAGCCGAAGATCCCTTCTCCAGCAAGGCTGTCATTCAAAGAAGAAATAACGCCTATTCTTCTGAAGCTGGTTCAAAAAATAGAAACAGAGGAAAAATTTCCAAACTCATTCTATGAGACCAGCATTACCTCGATCCCCAAACCAGGCAAAGACCCCTTCAACAAGGAGAATTACAGAGCAATATCCCTGATGAAATGATTGCCAAAATACTCAACAAGATCCTAGCCGACAGAATCCAACAGTATGTTAAAAAGATTATCCATCACGACCAGCTGGAATTTATTCCTGGGATGCAAGTGTGTGGTTCAGCATTTACAAATCAATGCATATGATAGAGCACATTAGTCAAAGAAAAGACAAGAACCATAGGATCCTCTCAATTAATGCAGGAAAAGCATTTGACAAAATACAGCACCCTTTCCTGATTAAAACTCTTCGGAGTGTAGGGACAGAAGGGACATTCCTCAGTTTCATAAAAACCATCTATAAAAAGCCCGCAGTGAATATCATTCTCAATGGGGAAAAGCTGAGGGCTTTTCCTTAAGAGCAGGAACACAACAGGGATGCCCATTCTCACCACTGTTGTTCAACATAGTTCTAGAAGTCCTAGCCTCAGCAATCAGACTACGCAAAGAAGTAAAAGGCATTCAAATTGACAAAGAAGTCAAACTCTCTCTTCACAGATGACATGATACTTTATGTGGAAAACCCAAAATACTCCAATCCCAAATTACTAGAACTCATACAGCAATTCAGTCACATGGCAGAATACAAAACAATGCACAGAAATCAGTTGCTTTTCTATACACTAACAACATAACTATAGAAAGAGAAATTAGGGAATTGATTCCATTTACAGTAGCACCAAAAACTGTAAGATACATTGGAATAAACTGAACCAAAGAGACAAAGGATCAGTACTCTAGAAACTAAAGAACACTCATGAAAGAAATGCAGGAAGACACAAAAAGATGGAAGACCATTCCGTGCTCATGGATCAGAAGAATAAACATGGCTAAAATGTCTATGCTGCCCAGAACAATTTACACTTTCAACACCAGCCCTATTAAAATACCATTGGCGTGGAAAGAACCAAGATGCCCTTCAACGGACGAATGGATAAGGAAGATGTGGTCCATATACACCATGGAGTATTATGCCTCCATCAGAAAGGATGAATACCCAACTTTTGTAGCAACATGGATGGGACTGGAAGAGAGTATGCTGAGTGAAATAAGTCAAGCAGAGAGAGTCAATTATCATATGGTTTCACTTATTTGTGGAGCATAACAAATAGCATGGAAGACAAGGGGAGTTAGAGAGCAGAAGGGAGTTGAGGGAAATTGGAAGGGGAGGTGAACCATGAGAGACTATGGACTCTGAAAAACAATCGGAGGGTTTTGAAGGGGCGGGGGGGTGGGAGGTTGGGGGAACCAGATGGTGGGTATTGGAGAAGGCACGGATTGCATGGAGCACTTGGTGTGGTGCAAAAACAATGAATACTGTTACGCTGAAAATAAAAATTTAAAAAAAAATAACCATTGGCATTTTTCATTGAGCTGGAACAATCTTAAACTTGTATGGAACCAGAAAAGACCCCACATAGCCAGGGAAATGTTGAAAAAGAAAAGCAAAGCTGGGGGCATCACAATGCCTGACTTTAAGCTATCTTCCAAAACTGTGACAGCCTCGTATTCACACAAAAACAGACACAGAGGGTGCCTTGGTGGCTCAGTGGGTTAAGCCTCTGCCTTAGGCTTGGGTCATGATCTCAGGGTCCTGGGATCAAGCCCCGCATCAGGCTCTCTGCTCAGAAGGGAGCCTGCTTCCCCCTCTCTCTCTGCCAGCCTCTCTGCCTACTTGTGATCTCTGTCAAATAAATAAAATCCTAAAAAAAAAAAAAAAAAAGACACATAAATCAATAGAACAGAATAAAGACCCCAGAAATTGACCCTCTGCTCTATGGTCAATGCATTTTTGACAAAGCAGGAATGAATATCCCATGGAAAAAAGAGACAGTCCTTCCAGTTAATGGTGCTGGGAAAATTGGACAGCCACATGCAGATGATTTAAACTCAACCATTCTCTTACACCACACACAAAGACAAACTCAAAATGGATGGAGACCTCAATGTGAGACAGGAATCCATCAAAATCCTAGAGGAGAACACAGGCAGTCACCTCTTCGACATCAGCCACAGCAACTTCTTCCTAGACACATCACCAAAGGCAAGGGAAACAAAAGCAAAAATGAACTATTGGGACTTTGTCGAGATAAAACGCTTGGTGTCAGGAGTGTGGTTTCCCAGGGGCCTGGCAGCTGCATGGAAGGGATGAATTGCTTTTGGGGGAAGGGGTGCTCACTGCTGACACCGTTCACCATCCTCCACTGCACTCTGCAGTCCAGGCTCTGTGCCCCGCTTAGGTCAATCACCAGCACCCCACTTGCTCCTGCCATGGGAGAGATCATTCAGCATCACTGCACTGCACACAGGTGGAGAGTGAGGCCCAGAGAGCGGAGGCAAGTGGCTCCAGTCACAGGACCGGTCAGTAGAGGAGCCGGAAGGCCAGCTCTCCCGAGTCCCTGTTAGCCCAGCCAGGGACTCCGTGAACCCAGAGCGAGCCCTCCCCTGCCTGCCCAGCCACACGCTGGCCCCTGAGCTGGATGATGGGCTGTGCTTCTTGGCCCTGAGGGTGTTGCTGGCCAACTAGGAGGGGAGCACAGTGGGTAGGACAGGCTGTAGCTACAGGACAGAGTGACAGGTCTGAGCTAGCAGGAGCCACACTCTGGTCTCCCTCCCAGAGGCTGCCTGGGTGCTAGAGTCTGGGTGCTGTAGGGGCCGGCACACAACAGGGTCTGTGCTGACCAGGGAGCCATGGCCTCCAGAGAGAGTCCACTCTGCCCTCTCCCAGCTTCTGTGCCACATCACCTCTCCTCACTGTGGGGCTCTAGGACCTGGAACCAGGCCCCATAGGGCTGGCTTGGCTCCAGCTTGTAATGAGTTTGCAGCCCCTGGAGCAGCTGGATTTCCTGGGGCTGGAGGGAGGACTGGCTGCAGACAAGTACTGGGCTGGGGGAGAGGCAGGGCCTCATGGAGGGTGAAGGATGGGGCAGGGGCCAAGTCCTGGGGCCACTGCTCATGTCTAAAAAGGGCTGAAATCCCTGAATGCCCATGGGGTCCCTCATTACAGTAACAGCACCCTCACACTCAGGAATCCTGCTGGTGGGCCCCTCCTCCCTGGCCCTGGGGCTGCTCTTCCTCCTGCTCTGAGTCGGCCTCCACTGCTGCCTCCACATCCTCTGGCCCAGCTCTGCACTTAGCTGGATCCTGGAAGGCAGTCTGCATTCCTGGCCAGCTGTGGCAGGGGGCAGGGTATTCAGTGACCTTGTGTCCCCAGATGTCCAACCCACCTGACTTTGCACCCTGAGGATTGCTGCCCAGGATGGGAATGGTTCCGGGGCTAACCGGACTTTGAGGCCACAGAGCCCTTGGTGGTGGTGAGGATAACATAGGGGACGAGTCAGGTGCGGAGCCATAGGTGTCATGCACATCCGCCATAGGACTGGGTCATGGTACAGGTGCTGTGTGCAGGTCACAGTCCTGGGCATGAGCAGGAGCCTGGTCTGAACCCAGCTCTGTGTCCCCTGTGCACACCGGGCCTTTCAGAAGGGAGGCCTGTGTGCCTGGTGCACATGTCCTGAAGGAGTGGCCAAGTTAAAACATTTCCATATCCAACCCTCAGGGACAGTTGGGAACCTAGGGTCAAGAGAGGCAGGGACTCACCCAGGACAAATGAGGGGCACAGAGTCTAAGAAGCAGGCTACTCTCCAGTCCCAGGCCAGCCCCAACCCTCCCATGAGGTTCGCTTTGGGGGTGAGAGACCCTCAGATCCTCAGGGATAGTGACCCACCCCATCCCATGTGGGGACACGACCTTGGGCATCCCCAGACAAGTAGAGGCATGTGTGCCTGCACACACACACACACACACACACACACACACACACACACCTCTCTGACTGCCTAGCTCATGGTCAGAAGGGGCAGACACCCTGAGAGCAAGGTGGGTGACAAGGGGTAAAGAAGGAGGAGGTCAAAGACAGCTGGGCATGGAGCAGGGTTATCAGGACCCCTGGCAAGAACCCTGGCAAGATCCATAGCGTGGGGATGGGAGACAGGCCAGGCTGATAGGGGATTCCCAAGGGGCCCAGGAGGGTTTGCAGGGCACTGGGAGAGGACAGGGTCTGGGGTCTGGGGTCTGGTGTCCATCACCATCCTGAGCTACTGGAAGTAGGAAGAGATACCCCCGAAGTCCAGATGGCACAAAAGGCCTCAGCTGACTCTTCTGTCAATTGGGCCATAGTGATAGGGTGTCCCTAGAGTCCTACAGGCTTGTGGACAAGTCTGTTGGCCTTGGATCTTCATCCCTGACCCACTGTGCTCCCAGTCCTAGGAAAATGCTTTGTACTCCATTGAGGTCCTTCTGAGCAGAGGACAGCCTGGGGGCTTGGGGGCCTGATGACCTGGGTTTGCAGAATGTGGCAGAGCACTGGACCACTGGTCTAGGGACCAAGGTCAGGACCCTCCTTGTTGCAGCCTCAGGGTCCCCATTTGGAAGAGGTTCCAGAGTCAGTGCTCTGGTCTGGGTGAGGAGGCCTTAGGAAGGAACCAAGCACCAGGACAGGAGGGGTAAATGGGGAGAAGGTAGGCTTCTGAAGTTCCTCACATCACTCCCAGAGCCCCCAGGTCCTGCTCCTGGGAGAGACACAGAGAAGACAGAGATAGAGAATGAACACAAGAGAAAGAACCAGAAGAAGTCACAGACTTTCTTCAATCGGGTTGGAAACAACATCCCATCATTTTGCTCCATTCTATTCCTTAGAGCGCAGTCACACAAGCCATCCACCCTGCAGGGGAGAGAATTCCACAGGGATGTGTGACCAGGATTCAGGAATGCCAGGAACCACTGTGGGGACTGCCCAGCACATGGGCACAGACGAGGCCCTGGGACTGGGCCTAAACCTAATGGGAGCCCCTGGACATCTGTGTCACGAGAGGACAAGGTCGGAATCAGTTCACTGCAACCTTCCCACGGGGGCTGGGAGACAGGCAGGAGGAGGATGGCTTTGCCTGGACCCCAGAGCAGTCCCAGCACCCTCTGAGCTGTGTTCTATGCCCCCACAAGCCCCCCACTCATCCTTGCATTGCCACGTGCATGTCTCGGCCTCCTGTGATAGTAGGAACATATGTAGAGATCCTACCCCTAATGGTGTCCCTAGAAGTAGAAGCCAGAAGACCCCACTGTGCAGATGGGGAGCCTGGGGAGGCCCTGAGAGGCATAGGGTCAGTCCAGGGTCACAGTCCTGGGCATGAGCAGGAGCCTGGTCTGAACCCAGCTCTGGGTCCTCACAGTAGGGACACTGTCCATACCCAGGCCTCACAGGGGCTGTGGGGAAGCTGTGTGGGTGTCACTGTAAGGATGGGGCATGGGGCAGAGGGTGAGCATTGAGCAGCTGGGGGAGGGGGCCCTCAGGATCTATGGTGTGAGGAGGAAGTCGGGTAAGGGGTCCCCAGAAAGTGGTGACCTCACTTCCCTGACAACAGAGCCTAACAGAATTTGGAACCCAGGTAACCAGGCACCCACATTCCAGAGACAGCTCCCTGCCCAGCTCATTTCTTTGGAGATCCTCGAAAGAAGAACATGTTCATGTGTTGCATCCCAAAGTCCGGAGGCTGCAGGCTGAGGAAAGCACACCCTGCAAACACTTTCCCTCCCTAGGGATATCATATCAGGGCTCCCCGACATCTCTGATCATTTGGCTAGAAGTACAGAAAGGTGACACCATGAGGCCCCGACATCTCTGATCACTTGGCTGGAAGTACAGAAAGGTGACACCATGAGGCCCAGATACAGCCCCCAGCCCCATATGCTCTAATCCAACCTGTGCAGCCCCCAGTCCCCTCCCCATGCCTGCATGTGTGTGTGTGTCTGTGTGTTTGTAAAGAAGGCTCACGTGGGGTGTGCCCACCCCATTCAAGAGCAGGGGTCAGATGCCCAGTGGGCAGGTCATGTTCACACCCCAGGTCAAGGCTGGCTGGGAGGGATGAGGTGTGGGGTTTATCATGTGTCCTGCAGCTATGGGTCCCTGTCCCGGGTGTAGGGCTGTGTATGCACAGGTCCATGCCTGATCTGGGAGCAGCAGGGGGACTGGGCAGGAGGACAGTGAGGATGGCCGGGCAGGGCTGTGATGCATCCAGGCTGGCTACCTGTCCCTGTCTTTGCAGAACACCAGGGATGATGAAACAGGGAGGAGGCTGGCAGACACCGGCTCCATCTCCCTGACACAGGGAGTGACTGTAGGGGGCTCTCCAGGAGCAGGGACTGGGGACTGACTGGGAAGGCCTCTGACACTGCTCAGGCCACTGTCCCTGCTGGTACCACACCGGACTGTGGTCCAGCACATGGAGGCCGAGCCCAAGCATGAGAAGGCCGGGGCTGGGTGTATGTGGGCTTCTGGGGATGGGACAGTGCTAGGCTTCACAGGCCGGAGACCCCAGAGGCTGGTGTGGAGCCAGGAACAAGGACTGGGCTCAGAGCACCCACTGGGTGGACTGCAGTTGGGGAGATGTCCCGGTGAGGGTTCTGTCCTGGCTGTAGCTACTCTGGGAGGCCCTGGGCTGAGCTCTATCTCTGCAAAGGCACACAAACATGTTCTTTGTTCCAGGATCTCCAACAAAATGAGCTGGGCAGGGGGCTGTCTCTGGAATGTGGGGGCCTGGATACCTGGGTCTAACTCTGAAGAGCCAGAGCCAGCCCCAGCTTCATCCGCAGCACCAGATGGGGGGATGGTGCCTGGAGAGACTTCAGCAGGAGACCGGGACCCAGCAGGTGACCAGGCACTTGCCCATGGAGAACCTGAAGCTGTCCCGGAAGAGCTGGCACCTGTCCCTGCCCCAGCCCCTGCTCCTGCTCTAGTTCCTACTCCTGTTCCTGCCCCTACCTCTGCCAGAGCCGCTCCCCCTTCCCCTGTCCCAGCCTGTGCTCCTGCTCTCCTATCCCTGCCCCTATCCCAAACCCTGCCCCTACTCCTGCTCCTGCGGGGCTCCCAGAGCCACACCCAGAGCCCACAGCCCTGCTCCTCCTATGATTATCCCTCATTCTATCCCCCAACCCTGACGGCCTGCAGGGTTGTTTTGTCCCCTACCTGTATATTCTCTCTGGTACATATTAATTGTTATTTTATCTTTCCATGGTCTGCATACTGTTTATTATTTAAGTAAAATTACTTGTTTTCACTTGAACACATCACAAGCGTTAAGTACATTCCCAACACTGTAGCACCACACCACAGAACATGGCTTCAGGACATCTCCTTCCCCAAAGGAGACCCTGAACCTAAAGCCCGCCCTGCCCATTTCTTCTCCAGCCCAGCCTCTCGCAACCCCTAAGCTACTTTCTCTCTCTGTTCCTTTACCTGTTCTGGATGTTTCTGTATGTGGAATCACACAATATGTGCCTTTGTGTCTGCCCACCTATTTTCAAAGGGGACTCGTTTTTTTCTGTGTTTATCTGACATAATTTCCTTTATTCAATATTGAGACACCCGATGCATTACAGATGAGATGTAGTCATAGAGGCCCCATTAGGCATTATGAGCACAATCTCGGGGTCAAGACCCCTGTTCCTGCTGGGACACCACAGCCTGACCCCAGACAGGACAAGGCTGGTTCCTCCTGTGGCCCACCCAGAAACCAAGGAAATGCAGAAAGCTGGCAGACACACCAGAGAGGGCAAACACATCGCTCAGAACCCAAGGCCAGAGAAAAGTTCCACCTGATTCTGCTCCAAATCAGGCTCCAAGTCATGGGGTTCCACAGGGACAGAGACCAAATGCATGAGAGTCCAGGGGGAAGGACAGGCACGTGGGGAGGATGTGTCAGAGATGTGGGAGCTTTCAGGGAAGGGCTCTGGCAAAAGAAACCCTATGAAGGCAGCACTGGTCACCCTCAGAGCGGCAGGTGTCTGATCTGGGGACCGGCAGCCCTGGGGAGAATGTGAAAAATCAGAGGTCCAATGCAGGTCCCCTGGAGAGAAGGTGACGGGCACCCCCATCTGGGAGAACAGTGAGCAGCACCCATCCCAGGCCACAGGTGCACCCATCACCTAGCAGTGCTCGGCCTCAGCCCCAGAAAGTCTGGCATGATTTTTCAGATGTATTGATTGTACTGACAGATGTATTGTCAGGAGTGTTCGCACAGCGGTGGTGGAGAGAGCAGGGAATGGAACAGTGCTAATGCTCAAGGAGATGGATGGGATCTATGGTCCCAGTCCTCATGATAGAATGTCCTGTAGCTAAAAAAAATAAATTAATTAATTAAAAAAAAAAGAATGTCCTGTAGCTACTGTCCCAGGGTCATCCGGGCACAGGATCTGGGAAGCCCCTCCTGAGACACCCCCCACCTCCTGCCACCCTGCTCCTGGGAACATTCAGAATTGTTTGAGAAGGTGGAGAGGAGCCAAGATGACAGCAGGGCCAAGGAGAAGGAAGGTCAGCACTGGGAGGACAGAGGGATGTGCCCTGAGCCACCATCCAGGGCCCAGGCTGTGATGCCCTCGGACCTCACCCCAAATACTGGTTCCTGATGTATGGACCGGACTTCTGCTCTTTCACTCCCTGCTTTCCTACCTCATTTATTCACCATCTCATTCATTACCCCGTCTCTCCTTTCCCTCCACCCTCCCCTCCCCTCCCCCACTGCATCCCCCTCCCCCCCCCCCCCCCCCCTCCTCCCTCCTTCCAGTCACTCCCTCCCTCTCATCCTTCCTCCTTCCTTCTCCTCTCTCCCTCTCATCCTTCCTCCCTCTCTTCCTCCCTCCCTCCCTCCCAACGTCCTGCCTTTCCTCCCATCCCACCTCCCCCACTCCCACCCTGCCATCTTCCTTCTCTCTCCTCTCTTTCTCCCTCACTACATCCCCGCCTCCCCCATCCCTCCCTCCCTCCTTCACCTCCCTTCCTCCTTTCCTTCCTTCCCTCCTTTCCCTCCCTCCTCACATTCCCTCCCTCATACCCTCCTTCATTCAGCGGAAGATCTGGGGTCCCTGCTCTGTACTGAGCACTCGGGTTTCATCAGTGAGCACTCCCCCAACCCACGTGGTCGTGCCTACTGTGGGAGGAGATGGGGCAGCCCTCAGGGCTAGCAGTGGTGATGAGCACCAGAAATCTACTCCTGAGAACAGAGGACAGTTGCACAAAGAATGGAGACACCCATGCTTAGCACTTCCTCCAGAAAAATCTAGTCCTGAAAAGTGATGAAAAGTAAATATACCCTAGACTTCATGCAATGTGAGTTCTAATGGCCCATACGCCCTGATTCCTAGAAGCAACAAAGAGTAAGTCATCCAGCGTCGACTGGGGGTTTGTGACACAACTTTTCTGACCAAATGATAGCATTTCAGCCAACATCTCCAGGGCCTCCGAGTTTTCCCAAGAGTCCCTGTGATTCTCTGACTCTTCCATCGACCTCCTTGCCAAGCTCTGTCCTTTCATCTTCCTTGTCTCCTGCCTTTTCTGTGACTCTTCTGTGGTCTTCCCTGCCCACACCAGGGCCACCCTCACCAGGATTTCCCATGCACCTTGGCTGGGCGCCCACATCCCACATTGGGCTCCATGACCCTGATGTTTTGTGCGAGGCCTATGTGCTCCCTCTGGGGTCACCTGGCTTCTCCGTTGAAACGACCTGCATCTTCCTGCTCTGGGTCTCCTCTGACAAGTCTGTGAGTCCAGCCTGTGCCCATGTCATAGGCATGGAAGCGCGAGTCCAGAAGGTCCAGACAATCTGCTCCCAGTCTTAGCCTGGGCCAAGAGTGGTGCCTGAGCAGAGGAGGAGTTGGGCCCAGGGAGCCTGAGGGATGACAAGGCACAGTGAGCCCCCAGGATGAGAGTGAGCACCGTGGGGGCCTGGTGCTCAGGCCTGCTGGGAGACCATGTCCCACCTGCTCCGCATCTGTCCCCAGGGCTGGAGGTCATCGGGGAATCCACCTTCCCAGGCTGCAGGCTCGGAGTGACTGGCAGGGGAGGAGCACGGCTGGTGCAGGAGAGAGCCCTCAGGTAGAGAGGAGGGGGCAGGCACTCCCCCAGCAGCAAGAGAACTGGGGCAGACTGAGGGGGCATCAGCGGACAGCAGTGTCTGCAGCTGGGGTTTCCACACAGACCCCCTCCTGAGGCTCAGCACAAGCTTGTCTGAATGGCCTATGTCCCCAAACACAAAGTCTGGCCCAGGACCTCCCCTCAAGCTCCTACTCCCAATCCTTTATACTCAGCTCAAGTGCAAGAAATGGCCAATAGTTTAGGTGGTGTTGGGCGCACAGAGACATGTGATTTTCTGGCCCACGCTGTAACACTGCTGGCATTTTAAAGATCCCAGGGCTTTGATTAAAAAATGGTAGAATGCGGGGTGCCTGGGTGGCTCAGTGGACTAAGCCTCTGCCTTTGACTAGGGTCATGATCTCACTGTTCTGGAATGGAGCCTCACATTGGGCTCTCTGCTCAGTGGGGAGTCTGCTTCCCCCCCCCCCTGCCAGCTCTTTCTGCCTACTTGTGATCTCTCTCTCTCTATCAAAGAAATAAATAAAATCTTTTTAAAAAATGGTAGAATGCCAGGGACCCCAGACAGCTTTCTAGAGACCTGCCTCTCTGTCTCGCAGCCCTCCCATACCCCCAGCTCTGCTCAGAAACCTTCCAGGCCACAGGTCCACGGTCTTGGGTCCTCAGATGCCCAGAAGATGCGCCTTCAAAAAGCGATCTAGGTGGGGCAGCAGGACACACTGCGGATTCCAGTAATCCCCCTCCCAGAAAGTGAGGGTACTGCTGGACGAGCTGTCCAAAAACAGCCAGGTCAGCATTCCAGGAAGACACCAGAGGCACAGGAGTAACTGAGGAGCATCTGAAGGTCAGGTAGGGACAATGGGAACCTCGGGTGGTTTTTGAAAGGGTCCGTAGACAAAAGGATGAGACTGATACAAAGCAAAAGTTAAGCAGGGCTTTATTTCGCGCCAAGCATTGAGAATCAAACTGACCGGCCAGGACCATCTCTTGCAAAGAGGCGACCCCTCCCAGTCTCACAGACTAACTTTTATAGAGTAAAGGCCATGTGATTGAGCCTGGCCACACACAGGTGGCCAACTGAATTACAATTCACCCTATAGTAGTTATTTGAACTAGCCTATCACTCTGGTCAGAATTGGCGCCCAAAAGGCAGGGCCCACATTCTTGGGTGGTTAGAGAGGTGCTTTCCTGTTTGGATGTCTCCACCTGGCCAAACATGTCCTTGGCGGGTAGGGAGGTAATACATGTGCTTTCACTGATTGGACGTTTCCACCTGGCCGGACACATCCTTGTTTCTGGGCTCCGTTATCTTTGCCCAGCCTGACATGTCCTGGTATCTGTGCTCCGTTATTGGGGCTATTTGGCCGTATTTCACCAATTCTGTTTCTAAGAGCTTTCCTCTTGGGGGGAAGAGGCAGGTTCAATCTAAGTTTACTGCATAAACAACAAAATGGCTCGCTCTGGCTAAGTAGGCCCTTACAGTTTTGCCTAGGGGCAGCTTCCATCCCCCTAAACCCTCAGTGTGATGGCTCCACTGGGGGATGGGGGAGGGACCATGCCTGGAGGACCCGTGGCTCCACTGGTAGCCAACTTGATCTGTGCACAGGTGGGAAAACCTGGCCATACCCTCAAAGAATTTCTGGAAACAGTACCCATCTCAGTGGCAGCTGACGTGGGAGGTCAACCTTCCAGCTGCCCGAGGCGGGATTGAGCCCCAGACCAGCATGCTAGCCAAAAACAGAAGGAGGAGAACCAGTTCTTCATTTCAATAGTTTCTGAGTTACCGGTTTGTTCCTATGGTTAGTATACTGTGCAAGGCCTTGAAAATGTTCTCTTTAATGTTCTCTGCTGGAAAGGTTCTTGAAAAATCTCTGGTTTATAGGTAAAATCATCCAGAATTGACCTTGGTTGGCACAGCCATGCTGGGAAAAGTATGGAGTTTCCCCCCCAGTACTAAAAATAGTAGTCCTGTATGATCCCACTACTGGGTCATTTGCAGGAAATGAAGTCAGTTTCTTGAAGTAAGATCTGCACACTCTCACCCAGTCTCCTCGAGGAGGGGCAGCCACCCTTAGCAACAGGGTACCCATGTGGGAAGCCTCCCCTCGAGGCAGGTGCCTCCCTGGACAAGGGGCTGCCCCAGGGCTGGGAGGTCTCCAAAGCAGCGCATTCAATGTCCTAGTTACTAGGAGGAGACAAAGTACAGCACCAGGCCAGTGAGGGTCAGGACACACTGCCCCAAATATGGCACATTGGCAAATTAAATATAGAAACTGAAAGAATTTTCCATAGAGCAGAAGCAGGAAGGTCCCTCTGATCCCTAGCCATCAGCCCTCCTTCCCTGAAGCAGGTCAGAATACTCCCATGTGGCACTTTCTCTCCCCAGATGGCAGGGAGGACATGCTTCTCACCAGAGTCAAGGAATTTAGGGCCACAAAGGCTAGAGGAAAAAATCTGGTTAAACTAACCTTTATCTTCCTAGTTACTTTTTTACCGTTTACCAGTCCTAGCTCAAACTCCCATGTCTCTCAGTTCTTCACACATTGATTGCTTCTTTGCCTAAAATGTAGAAGAACTTTCTGCTTCAATTCCCTCTGCTGGTCTCCATAGCAAAAAAATCAATACACTTTGTTAGTTTTTCTCCTGTTTATCTGTCTTTGTCAATTTCAAGACCCAGCCAGGGACCTTAAGAAGAGTTGAAGAAAACTTTCCTCTCTTGCAGCCCTGGACCGGAGGTGGGGTGGGGGATTGGGTGGGATATGTCAGGAAAATCCATCCCATCTTCCTGACCTTGGTTAAAAATGCCCTCTGCTGGGAAGCAGCACAGGGCTGTGCAGGGCTGGGGGAGCCAGGGAGAGGAAGGTGGAACATGTAGGAAGCTACCTAACCCTCAGCCAGGGGACTTGGCCCCACTGACAGAAGGGAGGGGGGTGGGAGGATGGGGTAGCTAGGTGACAAGTATTAAGGAGGGCACATGCTGTGATGAGCACTGGGTGTTACAGGCAACTAATGAACCACTGAACGCTATATTAAAATCTACTGATGTAGTATATGTTGGCTAATGGATTTAAATTTTTTTTAAGATTATTTATTTATGGGGCACCTGGGTGGCTCAGTGGGTTGAGCCACTGCCTTTGGCTCAGGTCATGATCTCAGGGTCCTGGGATCGAGCCCTCCATCGGGCTCTCTACTCAGTGGGGAGCCAGCTTCCTCCTCTCTCTCTGCCTGCTTCTCTGCCTACTTGTGATCTCTGTCAAATGAATAAATAAAATCTTTTAAAAAAAATTAAAAAATAAAGATTATTTATTTATTTATTTGACAGACAGAGATCAAAAGTAGGCAGAGAGGCAGGCAGAGAGAGAGGAATGGAAGCAGGCTCCCTGCCAAGCAGAGAGCCCAATGCGGGGCTCGATCCCAGGACCGGGGGATCATGCCCTGAGGAGAAAGCAGAGGCTTTAACCCACTGAGCCACCCAGGTGCCCCTAATGGATTTAAATTTTAAAAATTAAATTAAATTAAAAAATAAAAAATAAAACCAAAGCAGAAACCAAACATAACTCAGAGGAATCCATGCTCCTGGAGGCTGAGCTAGTGGCCACAGCCCAGGCCTCTGGCAGTCAGGGGTCAGGGCACTGAAGTTCTGAGAGATGGCTCAGTGCAGCCCTGCCCCTGAAGCCCCATGGCTGTGGCAACGTGCAGGGACTGGGAGGGAAGACCCAACCGGAAGCCATCCTGGCTCCATGGCCGCTGCAGAATCACTCCCAGCCCCACCAGGCCATGTCTGTCTAGAACCAGGAAGAAAACCTTTTCCCTTGATTGTTTTTTTTAAAGATGGTTTCTCAGCATTGACACAGAATCATCCAGCAAAACTGGAGCCGTTCAAAGCTGCAAATGACCCAGAAGTTATCAAAATGTAGTGACCACAAAGAGAGGACCTTGTGTCCCCAGGCAGATCTCCTGGGCGCAGGTACAGCTGGAGGCCCTGGACATGCCCATGTGGGCAGGGCTGGGCTCCACGGTCTCCCTCGAGGAGACAGAAGTAGGAACCTACTCTCACAGCTCTGCTCAGGACAGCACCCCCTGATGGAGATGGGAACAGCCCCTCATGAATCCCAGATGTCCTGGTGATTCTTGGGCATAACCTGAATCTCAACTTCTTCATGAAGGGTGGGGAGGGCAGCCCAGCCACCACCGGTCCCACAGGTCCTCCGGGTGTAGCACATTGGTGGGCTTGTGGTCCAGCAGGTACCTGTTCAAGTGGCTCTCATCGTGCCACACAACCTTGATCCCATTGGCCAAGGTCGAGCCCCATCACTGGGTGACAGGCCAAGGTCAATCAGTGAACCTCCACCACCAACCCCTCAAAAAAGGCCCCCATGTAGTAAACGTCACCCTGGTCCCTGGGGATGTCTGGCACTGGTAGCTGAAGTCTTCATGGGACACCCAGTAGAAACTGGGGTGAAGGGTGCCACAGAGAGAGGACAGGGATCTCCAGGCCCATATGGTCGCAGAACTTCATGTTCACACCCACACATGGCAGGTCATCCACCTCACCGAGGAAACGCTGCTCACAGATGCAGCTGACCATTGCCATGTGCTGCATGGAACTATCCTGCCAGTGTGGGGTGCCAGGGACCTCGAGGACCACCACCCTCCATCCTTCCCAGGGGGACATACAGGCCTGGCAGCCCCAAAACCACAATGAGATCTCACCTCACACCAGTCAGAATGGCTAAATTAACAAGTCAGGAAATGACAGATGTTGGCGAGGATGTGGAGAAAGGGGAACACTCCTACACTGTTGGTGGGAATGCAAGCTGGTGCAACCACTCTGGAAAACAGCGCAGAGGTTCCTCAAAAAGTTGAAAATAGAACTACCCTATGACCCAGCAATTGCCCTACTGGGTATTTACTCTAAAGATACAAACGTAGTGATCTGAAGGGGCACGTGCACCAAATGTTTATAGCAGCAATGTCTACAATAGCCAAACTATGAAAAGAACCTAGATGTCCATCAACAGATGAATGGATAAAGAAGATGTGGTATATATACACAATGGAATACTATGCAGCCATCAAAAGAAATGAAATCTTGCCATTTGCGATGACGTGGATGGAACTAGAGGGTATTATGCTTAGTGAAATAAGTCAATCGGAGAAGGACAACTATCATATGATTTCCCTGATATGAGGAAGTGGAGATGCAAAGTGGGGGGTTAGGGGGGTAGGAGAAGAATAAATGAAACAAGATGGGATCGGGAGGGAGACAAACCATAAGTGACTTTTAATCTCACAAAACAAACTGAGAGTTGCTGGGGAAAGGGGGGTTGGGAGAGGGGGGTGGGGTTATGGACATTGGGGAGGGTATGTGCTATGGTGAGTGCTGTGAAGTGTGTAAACCTGGCGATTCACAGACCTGTACCCCTGGGGATAAAAATACATTATATGTTTATAAAAAATAATAATAAATTTAAAAATTAAAAAAAATATATCTCTCTGCTGGTTGCTGGAGAAGAATGGGCTCTGTACAGTGGGGGACAGGAAACCCTAAACCTAAGCCTTAACCCTAACCCCACCCTAACCCTAATCAAACACTGTGCTCAATTTTGAGGACTGACAGCTCTACTCTGAAATCACAAACAAGCCCATCATGCTGGCTCTCACTCCTTGCTCAGTATTGCACTGAAAGTTCTACTCAGAACAATAAGGCAAGAAATAAGGAATCCACATGTGAAAGGAAAGAGTAGAACGAGGTCTATTCACAGACCAGATATGGCAGCATCTTATACAGAGAGCTTCCTAAAGAATCAACAAAAATGATCACAGCCAGTTCCCTAATTCCACAAAGTTACAGGACAAAATATCAATGCACAAAAAATCTCTTATTTGTATACACTAGCAATGAATCATCCAAAAAGGAATTTAAGAAAACAATTCCATTTTAGGGAACATAGACATTGACAAAATACTTACAAATAGATGTAATCAAGGTATATGTCTTATACACCAAAAATTATAAAACATTGCTGAAAGAAAGTAAGGGAAACCTAAGTAAATCTGAGGATACTGCATGGTGATGAAAAGACATACTAATGATAAGATGGCAACAGTACACAAAGCAATGTGGAAATTCAGTATTTTCCCGAGAAATTTCACAAAGGCCTTTGGGAAGAAATGCACAAGCTAATCGTAACAGTTATATGGAATTTTAAGGGACCACAAAATAGCCAAAACCACCTTGAAAAAGAAAATCAAAGGTGAAAGGTCATACTTCCGAAGTTCAAATCTTAATACAAAGCAACAGTAAATAAAACATTGTATGCATGTATGGTATGCATATGCCCTGAGACAAATAATATATTATATGTTAATTAAGTGATTCTAAATTCACACACACACAAAAATTAATAAATAAATAAATAAATAAATTTTTTAAAAAGTATGCATACAGATCAGTGGGATTTAACCGAGAGCCCAGAAATAAACTCCTTCATCTATGGTCCACTGAATTTTGACAGGGGTGGACAATATTACACTGGGGAGGCAGAATAGTCTTTTCAACAAAGGGTCCTAGACAATTGGCTATCCTTGTACAGAAGAATAGAACTGGACCCTTACCTCACACCACATATACACATTAACTCAAAATAAGTTAAAGGCTTAAATGTAAACCCTATAAACCTATAAACCCTAGAAGAAACAAATGGGATAAATCTTCATAACCTTCGTAACCTTGGATTTATCAGTGCTTTTAGATCTGACACCAAACATAAGAAGACTCCAGACCAATCGTGAAGCGGGTGTGGATATGCAAAGGACTCTGCAGGGCCCAGACGCAAGGATCATGAGCAGCGAGGCAAGCGGCGGCTCCCTGACTGCAGACTCTCTCAGGAGCCCCAGGAGCCGAATCTGCGTGCGCACAAAGCCCAGAAAGGGGAGACCCCACAGCCCTGCTCACAGCACCACAGGAGGCCATGTCACCACACACAAAACCACAGGAGCCCCAGTGTCTACACAGCATGACCTTCCTCCATGGGGTCCTGAGACCTCGCAACACCTCGCCTGTCCCTCCTCAGGCAGCTTCTCCTCACCTTCTCCTCAATTTCTCCTCCAGGGGCTGGTCCTGAGGGGGCTGGACTGTTGTCAGTGTGGACACAGCCCCATGTCCTCCACAGTGGGTCCTGTCAGTGTGGATGTGGACCCACATCCTTCCCAGCTTGTCCTGTCAGCATGGGAGCAGCCCCATGTCCTCCAGAAGTCTCCACAGCGGGTCCTGAGGAGGCCAGGCTCCTGTCCCAGCTGAGGATGCACAGGCCAGGCTCAGGGCAGGAGCTGGGGTCCTGCACCCTCTGCAGGTGGTGGAGGGCAGTGGAGGACTAGGGGAGCTCACCCTTCCATGGAAGCACCTGCTCCCTCCCGGGGTCCAGCTGAAGCCATTTCATTCTGGAAATTCAAGCTGCATGGAGCCCAATATCCCCCAACTTCTCCAAAAAGAGCTAAGGAACAATGAATTGGAAACAATATGGAATGACAACAGTCCCTGACCCAAATGGTGGCACCAAACATGACCCTGGCCCTGACACAGACCCACAAGGCTGACCCTGACCCCAATCCAAGACCCTAACCCTAGCCCCCAACCCAAACAGCGTTCACAAGAATCAAAACGTGGAAAATGCAAATATCCACCAGTGGTGAATGCATAAACAAAGTATGGTGAAGGGATTGAATTTGGGTTCAGGTTCAGGTTTCAGTCAGAGTTCTAGATCAGGCTTTGGGTTTAGGGACAGGGTGAGGATTTAGAGTGAGGGGCAAGGAAACAGAGTTGGAGTTTGGGGCTTTAGGTTTACCATTTAAGGTTTAAGACTCAGGGCTTCTGGGATAAATTTCAAGGTCAAGTTTGGGGTTTGGGTTCATGCTGGGATTTGGGTTCAGGGTTCATGGCTCAGAGTTCTGGTTTGGGGTTTGGGTTCACGGTTCAGGGCTTGGATCCAGGGCTCAGGTTCAGAGTCTAGGCTTTGGGTTCAATTTCACGTTTGGGATTCAGGGTTCCACTTGGGGCTTTAAGGTCATGTTAGGTTTCAGTTTAAAGTTAGGGGTTAAAGTTAGGTTTAGGGATGACACATTTAATTTTCTTCAGTTGTCATGGACACAAAATTTCTATCTGAACTTTCTAAATCTGAAATGCATTTGTCTGGGTGTCAAGAGCTGGTTTGTATTTAGGATCGCAGTAACTCCCTACCGACAGCATTCTGATCCCAGGGTCTCCCAGTCACCCAAATTCGCTTTTGTCTTGGCTCAAACATACCCTTGGCAGAGAAGGCCGAGCTGGTGCCAAAGTTGGGATGACTCTACAATGGTAAGGGTGTGAAACCAAATATCGGGGAAATGTTCATGGAAAATGAAACAGGAGATAAATAACTGTCGACTCCTGATTCTTCCACAATAACAAAGACCAAGTCTCCAATAGAATCTAATAATATTCCCTAGGAAGGCCTATGGTACTCATTACCAGTACTGAAAGAGGGCCCCTGCCCCTGCATTAAACTAAGAATCACAGCAGGACACTAGGATACTTCCTACTTTGTGTCAACAATAAAATTTTATTAGTTAGCTGTTCCAGTGTACAATTTGTGGAAGCGCTGACATTTTCCCTTCTCAAATCCTCATCAACACATGGGTAAAATGCAGGCAACATTGTAATGCACTGATCATTGGAACACCAAATGCAAGGAGGGCTATCAGAAGCAATAAAAAGGTATCGAATATGAGACTCAGAAAAAGCACCCTTGATGGGCACTCAAAGAGGATCCCTAACCATAAGATCTAACATCTCATCCTATGGAATTTGCCCATGAAAATATCAGTAACAACAGCCTGCTGACCACCATAACCACCTCACCATTGACCTCTAGGATTGTAATACACACTCCAACCGTTAGAGACACACTTCTCAGCAGCAGAATGGCACTTGCCCACTCCCAGTGGACCAGCTCTTCTAGTGAAGCCAAAAAATCCCACTCCTTGGAAATCCCAGCCATTAGGACACAGTCACAGAAACCACACCCAGAACTCAATAAAGGACAGACATTTCATGAAGTGGTTGCTGCAGATCACCACCACTCTGAAGAAGTAACTCTACAGTGGAGTCCAGGTCTGTCCCTTCCTGGGATTATACCGCATTCTTCCATTACTCCGCATTCTTCCATTACTCCATCCTCAGAACAAAACCGTGACTGTCCTCATCAGTCCTGTGTGCAGGCTCACAGTGAGCCCTGCCAAAGCCAGACACCTTCTTGAGAGCACTCAGCCTCTCACACCTGTCCTAGCAGGTGGAGGGTGCTGTCTCCCCGGCTTCTGTACCAACTAGAAAATACTTGGAACAAGTCTTGCCATACTCCATGCAAAAGGCATATTCTCCATCTGCAAAATCATGGATAGTGAAACGCCATGGATTCCCTGCACCTTCTTGAACCTAGATAAGGTGGAGCTACATCTTGGTCAGAGCTATTATCCCCAACCACCACCCCCCTCCACAAACACACACACACACACACACACACACACACACACACACGCACGCACACACACACACACACACACACCCTTCCCTTGTGCACTCCAGACCAGTTTCCATCCACTTTGCTCATTCTCAGGCATTGTCTCTGCATGGTAGTACAGCAGAACTGAGGTGCTGGGTCTGAGGTGCTAGGTGCTAAGCCAGCACCTTGGACCCACTTACTATCAGAAATTAATACTCGTTTTATTAACAGATGCATCCCAGAAGAAATTGCCACCATGGCCATTAGAAAAGTCATTACCTAACAGCCTGTCCTAACAGCCTGTGCCAATCTCCACAGTTCCACTCCCTGGCTCCAGGGATTGGCTCATTCATGAGCATGTGACCTGGTCCCTGCCAATGAGGTGGGAGGAACCTCTGGTCTCAGCCTACAGAGCCAAGCAGGGGGTGGACCACCCATGCCAGGGGCTTTTCTATCATGACTGCAGAAGTGGCACAAGCCAGGCCCGAGCCAGTGTCACAGAGGGTCCAGGAAGCCAGGTGCTCCATAACATTGCTGAGGGCTCAATCAGACTTGTCCTGAAGCCCACACATCCTAGATCCTCCACTAACTCAGGAGAACCCCAATGTGCTCATGGTCTTGGCCTGAACAAGATGAGCATCAGTGTGGTATAGAACCCACAAGATATAGAACCTGCAAGATTTTCAGCCAAACAATACCTACATGGAATTCAACTACAGACAAATGTGTTGTGGGAAGCTCGAAGCCTCTGGAGATATGGGAGGGGTAAGGTGGTAGGAGGGAATTCCTGAGGCCTTAACTGTTGGCCAATCTCACAATCTTCTTTTTTTTCCTTTCAAGTGCAGGGGCCGAGGTCATGCAGGACAGATCCCAGTGTCCTCCCACTCTGCCTCTGGAAAAGAAGAGCCCTCTCCCCCATCATCTATCCTGTTGCAGATCTGGGGTGTGGGAAAGTACCACCCATGGGCCAAATGGACCTCCCCCCATATTCTCTCCATCAAGTGTGTCTGGAACATTAGTTATGGACGGTCTGTGGCTGCTTTCAAGCCACAATGCAAGAGCGGAGTCATTGTCAGAGACACCACGTGGACTGCAACACCCAACAGAAAATCTTTCCAGAAGACTTTCCAGAAAAGTCTGTGCCAATCCCTGGCCTCCAAGATCCTAGGGTCATGTCCCTTCTTTGAGGAGAACATAGCGCCTTCTGGGTCAAATCTAATTTCTTCACCCCCACAGGCAAGGACTTCCATCCTTATAGCCAGAACTCCATCTCCATCCTCCTCTACTGACACCTGGAATGGCACGTCTACAGGTCTGCAGCCCAATGGGAATTCACTGTCGTTTCCATGGCAGTGATGCTCAGAAATGGAGGTGTAAGTGTGAACTTATGAGGGTGAGCATGTGTTTCCTCTTTGGTAGCCAGAGTGTGCAAGGAAGATACAATACAGCAGCGTGCTTTTCTGTCCCACAGGAACAGCCACACAATGTAGTTGCATAGTGATCTCAGAAGGAAGCCACCTTCACAGAACAAACTTCATCTGGGAAGACTCCCAAGTCCTTTGTCCTGGACACTAGGTTCCACCAAGGCTGGGGGCACACAGAGGGACAGAGACTCCCCCTGCCTATCAGGGTTTGTAGGATGCCTGCTGTTCCAGGACAAAAGATCCCGAAACCACTCATCCACCTGTCACCCAGCCAGACATCTGTGAGAGAGATCTACTCCAAGCAAAAAGGACAGACATAGAGACAATGAATGACAGCCTTATGTGACAAGTGCCATGACAGGGGACACTCAGGAGGACTGGGGTTGTGCAGGGTTGGCCAGACCTGGGGGTAGGGGAACCGGGAATGCTCCAGGAGGGTGATCACAGCTGTGTCATGACAGTGGATGCTCAGGAGGACTGGGGGTGTGCAGGGTTGGCCAGACCGAGGGGGCAGGGGGACCAGGTGTGCTCCAGGAGGATGTCACAGCTGTGCCCTTGGGTGGCTACATGTGTCAGTGTGACTGGGTTGGCCAGATCGTCAATGACAGTGTGGGCAAGGGGTGGTGTCCCTAAATGAGGGAGTCCCACCTGCACCTGATCCGTCTGTTTGCTGCCCTTGAGCGGAGCAGAGGATGGGCTGAGCTGGGTGTGGCTGTCGGAGGGAGATGGCCAGCTGGCCACAGATGCTACCTGCCAAGTAGCTGTAGGACCAGGTCCTGGTCCTCAGCTAAGATGAAACAATCATTATGTGTAGTGACCTATTTCTGGGGACAGGTCACATGCTCAGTGCTTTGATGACTATATCCTCTCCCATTGTATTTTTTAAAAACGCCTTAGGCAGGTAAGATAGGCCTACAAAAAGCTGTCCATAGTTAATGTATGTAACTTGACCGTGGCCCTAACCCTAATATCTAGTTAAGAGACACTCGATTTAGAATACTGCTCATAAATTAGAGGATGGTATTTAGGAGCTAAGGAATTCAGGGACCAACCTTCTTTGGTCTTATTCTCCCTTGAATCTGGTAAATAGGAACACATTGGGCCACGTGCTATCTGGAGAGTGGCCACACGGGGGCAACAGTGAGTACACAGTGCCCCAAATCCCACTGCAAAGCCCATTCTTCCTTCATCCTGTCCAACCTTGTTCATTCAATGTTTACAGATCATTGTATAGATGATGAAAAGTGTGACTTTGTTGAATTTTTTTAAAAAGCAAACTAATTCAACCTGCTAAGAACAGAAGATGTTTTCTAAAATCTCAGACTTGGTGAGCACATGAAGGCCCAGGGGCCTGGGAAAGGCTATTACTATGGAATCTCTTCAGGTCTACTTAGGAAACAAGGATGGCTTCTATTCCGCTTCTCTTCAAGAAGAATTTGGGTCAACTATCAGCCCTGAATCCACACAAAATACTGCAGCTCAGAGGAAAACAAAAGGAGAATCGACAGCCTCCAAAAGCAGAGACAGAGCCACCACACCCAGGAACAAAGAAGACAGACCACGGAAGGCTCTGCTCAGGCCAGTTTGCATTTCTGTGGATCCTCTGGAGCTAGAATCCCCCCAGTGCCCTCTGGAGCTGCACAGAACCCTCAGAGTGGGGGAAACCTGCATGTACCCCTTGAGGCCACCCACACACTCGGCAGCCCCCCAGGCCACAAACCTGGACCATGAAGCCCCATCTGAACCCTGCTCTCCACTCAGCCCCCCCCCCCCAGCAACCCCGCCTCAGCGCCAGCGGTTAGGGCCGGCTAGTTTGAGTTGTCAGGCTTCCATCCCCAGAGGCCTGGCCTCCCCAATCCCCCCAGATTGGGCCCCCTGAGCCATACCCCAGGACTCTGCCTGCCACCCAGGAGGAAGCCATGCCATTTGGACCTGTGCAGAACCCTCAGAGGGGCAGAAACCTGCATGCCCCCGTGAGGACACCCCCACCTCCTGCAGCCCCCTGGGTACAAACCCGCAGTCAGACATACTGCCTGACCCACCCCCCTCAACTCAGCGCCCCGGGGAACTTGCCTCAGCACTGGCAGATCGGGCCGCCATGCCCTTAGCTCAGCTCACCTCAGGGACCCCGTCAGCTCTAGGCAGACCTGGAACTCCCTCTGCCGCAAAGCTCTGGGATACCCCCTCCTTCTTCCAAAATTACACTGGCCCAAGGCTTTAATGAAAAAGGGGAAAAACTACCTCCTGAATGCTTAACACCTCCTTTCCTCTTCCATCCTATTTCTCTCCATTGACCTTTGTACCTGGGCAAAGTGTAAGGAACATATGAATGGAACACGGACATGCTCTGACATCTGAATCTTTCACCGCAGCTTTCTGGGGACTCCTTATGCAAACAGAAACTAGTGTATCCTACCACAGTGTGTCTGAAAGTGAAGAGCGAAAATCACTCCATTTTTACCTCACTCTTCATGAAGCAGAACATGGTCTTCTTTTCTTCACTGACTTCAACTCCAATTCGCTTCCATTCAGTGTTCATTCTTCTGCTTCAGGGATAGGATTTCATGATTCCTCACCTGCATAGAACACCCAGAGCTCATCACAAGTGCCCTCCCTAATAGCCATCGCCCATTTAACCCTTCCCCCCACACCCCTGCCCTCTAGCAACCCTCCATCCGTGCTTCGGTGGAGTCTGTTTCCTCATTGGCCTATCTGTCTCCCCTCACTCTGTTCATCTCTTTTCTTTCGGAAAATTCCATAGGAGTCAAGTCATGGGGTATTGGTCTTGTCCTACTGATGTTGCTGAGCTTAGTCCACTCTAGATCCATCCATAGCCTTGCAAACAGTAAGATTTCATTCTTTTTGAAAAGCTGGGTCCTATTCCATTGTGTGTAGATAGAGATAGAGATATGGATATAGATATAAATCTCCCACATCTTCTTTCTCCATTCTTCAGTGAATGGATATTAGGACTCCCTCCATAGTTCAGCTATGGTTCATAATGCTGCCATAAACATCACGGTGCTTGTACCCCAATGAATGTGCATTTTTGTGTCCTTTGGGTAAATACCCAGGAGTGCAATTGCTGGATCCTAGGGTTGTTCAGTTTTTAGCCTTTGGAGGAACTACCATACTCTTTTCTAGAATGGCTGCAACAGCCCACATGCCCATCGACAGTGCAGATGGATTCTGCTTTAAGCAGAACATTCCCTGCCAGCAATTTCCTAAGGAGGAAATGGAAAACCTGTGGGATAACCTGACTCACCCAGCATCAAGCAAGAAACTCACTCCAGGGTTCATGACACCAAGCCCCGTGAAGCCACCAGCATGCCTCTATCCAAGAGAATTCCCAAAGACTCCTTCTGACTTCACCACCCATGAAACTGCAGAGAAAATATGGCATATCCAACTCTCTAGATGGTCCACTGAGTGAAACAAGAAAGTCAAGCTTCCCTTTTAAATCGTCCAAGGCTCCTTGGAATCATTTTGAATTTTCCCTCTGCCCTCATTGAAACTCTTTGGATGAAAAGATGAATCCATTAGGATACATCACCTTTAGCAAAGGAGAAGGCATCATCCATGTCTCTATCTGACCACAAACAGCCACCTCACTCTAGATGCCGGCCATTCAACCACAGCCTAGGCCCAATGAAATAAACACTGTTAGGGGCGCCTGGGTGGCTCAGTGGATTAAAGCCTCTGCCTTCGGCCCAGGTCGTGTTCCCAGGGTCCTGGGATCGAGCCCTGCATCGGGCTGTCTGCTCGGCAGGGAGCCTTGTTTCCTCCTCTCTCTCTGCCTGCCTCTCCATCTACTTGTGATATCTCTCTCTGTCAAATGAATAAATAAAATCTTTTTAAAAAAATAAATAAATAAACACTGTTAGATGAAGGAACACATTCTATGTTAAAAAACACATGCAGTGGGCACCTGGGTGGCTCAGTGGGTTAAGCCGCTGCCTTCGGCTCAGGTCATGATCTCAGGGTCCTGGGATCGAGTCCCACATCGGGTTCTCTGCTCAGCAGGGAGCCTGCTTCCCTCTCTCTCTCTCTGCCTGCCTCTCTGCCTACTTGTGATCTCTCTCTGTCAAATAAATAAATAAAATTTTAAAAAAAAAAAAAAACAAACAAACACGTAGAGTTAATCTCATCTTCCCTTTCTAATTGAAGGGATTACCTAGGAAAAAGATGTTCCAAATACCTTCGTAAGCCAGAAATGAACAGAGAAAATGGGATCCCCTGCCATGTACCCCCTGCAGGGAAACTCAGGAACCCTGGCACCCACTCTAGATTGCTGACAGCTGCTTCAGTGTGACTTTGTGGCTCTACTGGAGACAAGAAAAGCCCAGGAGGTTTGGGGCTCAAGAGAAGTTTTACCTCCGGTCCTGACATGGATGTGACATTGCGCCCAATGGACCTGCTGTTTTCTCCGAAAGCTGACATCCTGGGACAAGCTGCATGACTGACCCAGACACTGATTTCCAAACTTCAGGTCTCGTGGAGCCAGAGTGAAGAAGGGTTGTCAGGTGGGCATAAGCAGGCACCTCCCACCTAAGGCCTGCACACCTGCTCCGATTCCTGGGAGAAGGAGAGACACATGCTTGTTTCTGAAGTGGTCATTAACTTCCTTCTAAGGTTGACCAGCAACATTGTCCCTTTTGGAGAAGCAAATATACTCTTCCAAACAAACACTCAACTCATCACTTCCGAATGCAACATGAGTCGGGTTTGGTTCCCCCAGGACCCCTGATCCCCACCCCAGGACTCCACCTGCCACCCAGGAGGAAACCAAGCCATTGGGAGCCGCACAGAACCCTCAAAGCAAGAGGAACCTGCATGAGCCCCTCAGGCCACCCCCACCTCTGGCAACCCCTTCGGGCCCAAAACCCTAAGCCTGATGCTCAGCCTCACCCCCTCCCACAACTCTGTCCCTGGGGAGCTCGCCTCTGCTGGGGCCCTCAGGGAGCCGTGTGGGCCCGGCTGGCGGTCCCCCATGCCCCGACATGCACCTAGCGAGAAAGCCCTCCCAGCTCGGTGCCGGCATGCGGCCCCCAATTGCCGCCCAACACCAGCCAATTCTCACAAGCTTTCCGCCCAAATCCACATAGATTTGGGCAGAAAGCTCGTGAGAATTGGCCGGAAAGCCCCGGCAAACTCGCTTCCAGCAGCAGGGACCTTGTGGGGAGACACCTGGGCCCGGCCTGGGGTCCCGAGTGGTCTCGGCCGACGCCTTCGAGAAAGCGCTCTAAGTGCCAGGTGCACGCCCAGCCCGGGTCACCTCCGAATGCTGGCCAATCCCGCCCTCTACTCAGTCCCCCACCCCAGCCCACCTCAGCACCGGCAGGTGGGGCCTGCCAAGTCCCTAGACCCTCACCCTAACCCGGGGTTGGGTTCTCAGGCTTCAGTCCCCATGGGCCTGGCCCGCAAGCCCTCCAGACTGAGGACCCCTGAGCCATACCGCAGGACTCCGCCTGCCACCCAGGGGGAGCTGTGTGAAACACTCAGAGCAGGAGAAACCTGCATGCCCCTCTCAGGCCACCCCCACCACTGGTGCCCCCTTCTGCCAAAAAACCTAGAGCCTGAGGCTCAGTCTCACCCCCTCCCTCAAATCTGTCCCCAGGGACCTCCCCTCCATGGGGGCCCCCAGGGAGTCGTGTGGGCCCAGCTCACAGCCCAGCACGGCCCCCACATGCACCTAGTAAGAAAGCACTCCCCTAAATCTCAGTTTTCCAGGGCAGGGTTGAGGCAGAGGAAGAAATTATACACACACACACACACACACACACACACACACACACACATAAAATATACATATATATGTAATTTTTTTTTTTTTTTTACCCCCGTCTGATTCTAACATGTGGCCTAAGTTGGTGAGTACTGCTGTTGTCTGTAAAGACATTCTTACCTGAGGTTTCACGTTCGAATTTCCTTCTCAGGAAAGGAAAAGTGATTCCAGGGAAACCTTGTATGTAATTCGCATCTCTCAATCCCCAAAACCTTGTAATTTTTAAATTCTTTTTACTCCCAGTATCTCTCAAACTGAGAAGACAGAATCAGTATGATGTTGAAAGCATCACATACTAAAGCTCCGACAGATTATAAACTCAGTCAGTAGGTCTCAACTGGGGCCATTCCCCTCCTCCACCCAATATGGCAATGTTTGGAGGCACTTTATTGGGTGTCACAACTGGGGGAGTGCTACTGACATCTAGTGGGCAAAGAGGGTAAAGGCCGCCGATGCTGGCATCTGCCCCCTAACGCAAAGAATTATCTGATATGAAATGTCAACAGTGTTGGGCACCTGGGTGGCTCAGTTGGTTAAGTGTCTGCCCTCGGCTTAGGTCATGATCCCAGGCTCCTGAGATTGAGACCCGCATCAGGCTCCCTGCTCAACAAGGAGCCCGCTTCTCCCTCTCCCTGCAGCTCCCCCTACTTTTGTGCTTTCTCTCTCTGTGCATCAAATATATAAATAAAAATCTTTTTTTTAAGATTTTATTTATTTATTTGACAGAGAGAGAGATCACAAGTAGGCAGAGAGGCAGACAGAGAGAGACGGGGAAGCAGGCTCCCCACTGAGCTGAGAGACCCATGCTGGGCTCTATCCCAGGACCCTGAGATCACGACCTGAGCTAAAGGCAGAGGCTTTAACCCACTGAGCCACCCAGGCGCCCCAATAAAAATCTTTTTTAAAAAAGTCAATAGTGATTTTAAATTTAAAAAAAAAGGAAAATTACATTTCACTGTTGTTGAGTAGATCAATAGACACATGGGCCTTCATTCTGTCTCTATGCCATAAAGTAGAAGATAAAGAATTCCATTTTGGACATAAGTTTTAAGTATCTGAGAGTATTTTAATGGAGATGTCGAGTAAACAGACTGGCAGTCATAAGAGAAAGAGAGCTGGACCCATAAACCAACAAGGTGCCATAATGGAGACAGAGTGGAGAGGATTGGTTCAGTAACAAATAAAGCATTCATGGGAGGGAATTATAACACTTGGAGTTTCGGTAGAAGAAGACAAAAAATCAAGGAAAACTGAGGAAGAGGTAAAGAAGTCAAGAATGGCATGGGGATGCAAGCAGTCTCCCAGGAGAATGGTATTTCAGAATATATTAGACAGATGGGGTGCCTGGGTGGCTCAGTCAGTTAAAAAATGCATCCAATTCTTGATTTCAGATCAGGTCATGATCTCAGGGTTGTGGGATTGAGCTCCCACCACCACCACTACTAGGCTCTGCACTCAGTGTGGAGTCAACTTGGGATTCTTTCCTCTTGTCCTTTTCCTCATTTGAGTGCTCTCTCTATTTCTCTTTAAAATAAGAAATAGGGGCACCTGGGTGGCTCCGTGGATTAAATCTCTGCCTTCAGCCCAGGTCATGATCTCAGGGTCTTGATATGGAGCCCTGCATTGGGCTCTCTGCTTGGCGGGCAACCTGCTTCCTCCTCTCTCTCTGTCTGCCTCTCTGCCTACTTGTGATCATGATCTCTCCCTCTCTCTCTCTGTGTCAAATAAATAAAATCTTTATTTAAAAAAAAAAAAAAAGTCAATAGTGTTGGGGGCGCCTGGGTGGCTCAGTGGGTTAAGCCGCTGCCTTCAGCTCAGGTCATGATCCCAGGTCCTGGGTTCGAGCCCTACATCGGGCTTTCTGCTCAGCAGGGAGCCTGCTTCCTCCTCTCTCTCTGCCTGCCTCTCTGCCTACTTGTGATTTCTCTCTGTCAAATAAATAAATAAAATATTTTAAAAAAAAGTCAATAGTGTTGATCATATTTTCCAGTGTCCTTAAGTCCAGAATTTTTTATTTTATTTATAGTTCTTTTTAAAAATTTATTTGTCAGGGAGGGAGAGAGGGCACAAGCAGGGGGAGCAGTAGGCAGAGGGAGAAGCAGACTCCTGACTGGGTAAAGAGCCTATTGTGGGGCTCCATCCCAGGACCCTGAGATCATGACCGAGTGGAAGGCAGATGTTTAACTAACTGAGCCAACCAGGTGTCGCAAGTCCAGAATTTTTTAATCCTTCATGTTCCCTGAAGAAATGAAGCCTAACATTCCCACTACTCTTTTTATTCATTTAATACTATGATTACAAAGTGCATAAAGAGAATCACTGAGGATCAAATTTAAGAGAGATAAGGACAAAAATAAAGCATTTTATGTTGAAGGAGGAAGGGATGCAGACACGGGTGGATATCGGTACACGTTGAGCTCTTACATATCCAGAATTGCTTTTTCATATTTACTACGAATTTATGGTAGCAGAGAAAAATCTCCTAAATAGCAGAGGAATAGGAATGATCACACTTATGTCCTGACTTATTTACTTATTTGGAGAAAACAGAGAACACGATTCGAGAAAGCTTTAAAAAAGAAAAAACAAAAAAAACAGCAAAAAAAAAAAAAACCACCCCAAAACCTAAGAGTCATGGAACCCAGCCCTGGGGAAGGGCCTGGCACGGGAGTGGACCCTTCCACCCAAGTCACTGAAGGAAGACAAGGTGATATGATTGCTCTTCGTTTCAATCAGTGGCACATTTCTGTGATATGATTTTTAGTGGGGCAGCTGGATTACCCAGTGGGATATAGTGATCTGGAACCAAGCCCTGATAAATGACGAGTATACAAAGAGCTTGGGTGGGCCAGCCACTCTCTCTCCTACATGGAGTTCTGAGTCTGGTGTCTCTAAATCCTGGGCCATAGGTGACAGTTTGGGGAAATCAAGCTTTGTCTACCTGCTCAACCCTAAGGATGTAGAGGCAGAGACCTTGGAGCCAAAGCAGAGTTCTAACCTAACTTTGATGGATGAGTTCCTCCGCATTCCCATTCGGAAACCTATACCGCAGGATTTAGGTGAGCCAAACGCCTGCCTTCAAGGCTCTCCAGCAGCAATTCTCAAGTATTATCGTGCTCACAATTCCCCTGAGAATCCTCCCAACACACGGATTCTGATTCAACAGGCCTGACATTGGGTCTGCTCTCCCGCGATAGTGATGCTGCTGATTGGTGGACCCCATTTTGGCTGGCCTAGAGAAAAAAGTGAGGGCCGGAAGGGATCCTGCTGAGTCACTGTCTTGACAATAATTCAAAATGTTTGAAGAATTCATTAAAGGGTGTGGTCTTTTCTGAGACCACTCTGCACTAGAGTATAGGGCCCTCCTAGGTATAGGGACTACACGGTGGGGCAAAGGGAGAGAAACCTGCAGGGGAGAACTGGGCATGATGCCCCCTACTGGTCAGAATACTCCATTACCCCAGAACGGAATTGCAAGGAGTGATCTTTCTCCCCTTACATTGGTGTCCAGGCCAATACACAGCTTCATCAACCTTTCCTTATCAGCACTAAGTCTAGGACGATGGAAATGTTCACAACTCAAGATATGTAGAATTCTAACTAACTGGAAGTCTTATTTAAGTATATACCTGTGGGCGCCTGGGTGGCTCAGTCCTTAAGCATCTGCCTTCGACTGAGGTCATGATCCCAGGGTCCTGGGGTCGCCTGCAGCTTCCTGCTCAGCGGGGAACCTGCTTCTCCCTTCCTATCTCCCTCTGCCTCTCCCCCTACTTGTGCTTGCTCTCTGTCTTTCAAAGAAATTAAAAAAAAAAAAAGTTACTCAGTATTTGGACTATTTCAGCACTATGGAAGTCTGTCCTGCTTTGCTACTCACTGTCCACCTCAAGCCAAGTAAGAGGGTGCTGCAGACAATCACTCAGAGAGTAAACATGTGTTCTCTAGAGTTTGGCAGACAGGTGCCTGTCTCATTTTATTTAAAAACAAAAGTCTAGGGGCGCCTGGGTGGCTCAGTTCGTTAAGCCTCTGGCTCTTGATTTCGGCTCAGGTCACGATCTCAGGGTCGTGAGATGGAGCCCCACATCGGGCGTACTGGCCATGGAGCCTGCTTAAGGTTATCTCTCTCCTCTCCCTCTACCACTCCCCCGCTCTTTTTCTCTCTCTCAAAATAAGTAAATAAATAATAAAACCAAAAATCTAAAGGTGAGTGGTCCGATTATTTTCCCATTTGTTCTCTGCTCCATTTCATTCTCCCCTGGAATGGAAACGGAGGGCCTATCCTTGTGCTCTGCTCTGTTTTGCAGAGGACCAGACCCCTACAAATCAGATTTCCTGGAATCCCTGGGCAGCTGGCTTCTAGTTGTGTTTGACCAAACAGGGGAAGCCCTGGGGGAGACTAGAGCACAGGAAAAGGGGAGAAGGCATTGTTCTATCTCTGTTTCTGGATAGCTTTCCTATAGCAATGCAGGGCTGCAGGCTACAGCCTTGGGCAGTTTCAGCAGCAGAAAGTCAGGGTTCTGGCAATAACTTGGCAGGGAGTGTGTTCTGTGCTCAGATCTCCCAGCCCTGGCTGCCTGCAAACACTGAACTTTGGGTTACCTACCTTCCCTTCTCATTTTGCTCCGTGAGCTCTTCAGATATTTTTTTTTTAAAGATTTTATTTATTTATTTGTCAGAGAGAGAGAGGGAGAGAGAGCGAGCACAGGCAGACAGAATGGCAGGCAGAGGCAGAGGGAGAAGCAGGCTCCCCGACGAGCAAGGAGCCCGATGCGGGACTCGATCCCAGGACGCTGGGATCATGACCTGAGCCGAAGGCGGCTGCCCAACCAACCGAGCCACCCAGGCGTCCCTCTTCAGATATTTTTATAACAAATCCTCTTCATAGATTTGATATGTTTGAACTACCTAGTATCATTTCAGCTTTCCTGTCTGCGCCCTGACTGATAGCATGTTTGAAATGGGTTAGTGTATGGACGCCTGGGTGGCTCAATCGGCTTGAGTTTGCCTTCGGCTCAGGTCGTGATCCCAGGGTCCTGGAATCAAGTCCTGAATGGGGCTCCCTGCTCTACAGGGGAGGCTGCTTCTCCTTCTCCTTCTGCCTGCTGCTCCCCTGCTTGCATTCTTTTCCTCTGTCAAATACAATCTTAAAAAAAAGAAAAGAAAAGAAACAAGAATGGGCTAGTGTGGCTGAACAGAGACAGAGGGCTCTGTTGACAACTGTCAAGGCACTGATCCAGAATTAATCTGCTCAATACCAATCTAGCAAGTGTGTCAGGTTAGTGGGTAGACACAGAGGTTTTTATGTTTTTAAAGGGGGAAAGTAAATATCATTTATTGATTTATTGATTTATTTATGAGAGAGAGAAAGAGAGCACGAGGGGCAGGGGGTAGGCAGAGGAGGAGGGAGAAGCAAACTCCCCACTGAGCAGGGAGCCTGATGCGGGACTTGATCCCAGTTCCCCAAGACCATGACCCAAGCTGAAGGCAGACACTTAACCAATGGAGCCACCCAGGCACCCCGACATAGAGATTTTTGAGTGTGTTTCCCTCCTTTTGTCTTTTTTTTTAAAAGATTTTTTTTTATTTATTCATTTGACAGATAGAGATCACAAGTAGGTAGAGAGACAGGCAGAGAGAGAGGAGGAAGCAGGCTCCCCGCTGAGCAGAGAGCCCGATGCGGGGCTCAATCCCAGGACCCTGGGATCATGACCCAAGCCGAAGGCAGAGGCTTTAACTCACTGAGCCACCCAGGCGCCCCCCTTTTGTCTTTTATTAGAGAAGACAGTATAATACGGGAATAGACTTACTAGCATGCCTTCTGGTAATACATATGCTTTCCGAGCCTGCTCCTCCACGTTATATCCCAGTAGGCCTTATAGAAATGGACAGGCTGACTGGTCAGGGAAAGTGAGTCATGCTCGGTTTAGAATGACCTTCAGCTCCTGACAAGGAGCCCCAGGGAATGTATCTGCTCCTTGAAAGCCACAGAATTACAACCGCAGGAGCAACAGCTCCTTGAAAGCCACAGAATTACAACCGCAGGAGCAACAGTGATTGAGAAAGTGGAATGCACTGATAGCTGGGATGATGCTCATGTGAATTTTTACTTAAAAAAAAAAAAAAAAAGATTTTATGGGGCACCTGGGTGGCTCAGTGGGTTAAAGCCTCTGCCTTCGGCTCAGGTCATGATCCCAGGGTCCTGGGATCGAGCCCCGCATTGGGCTCTCTGCTCAACAGGGAGCCTGCTTCCTCCTCTCTCTGTGCCTGCCTCTCTGCCTACTTGCGATCTGTCAAATAAATAAATAAAATCTTTAAAAAAAAAGATTTTATTTATTTATTTGACAGAGAGAGAGAGAGAGAGAGCACAAGCAGGGGGAGTAGAAGAGGGAGAAGCAGGCTTCCCACCGAACATAGAGCCCAATACGGGACTCCATCCCAGGACCCTGAGACCATGACCTGAGCCAAAGGGAGACACTTAACGACCGAACCACCCAGGCACCCCTGAATTTTTACCCTTTATAAAATTTAGGTTTTAATTATTTACTTAACGGGTATGTATAGAATACCTACCACGTGCCAGGCATTGTTCTAGGAACTTATAACACAAGCAGGAAACAAGTGCCTCACATCCCTACATTCTGGTGAACATAGAGCTAATTCTGAAAGTTCTGAAAAAAACAGCACTTTGCTATATTTAGACAAATCCAGGGGCTCCTGGCTTCCTCAGTCGGAAGAGCATGCAACTCTTGATCTCAGGGCTGTAATTTCAAGCCCCACATTGGGCATGGAAATTACTTAAAGTCTTTAAAAGAGAAAAAAAAAATCCAATGCAAGATTTTAAAGGTGTGTCATGGTGTGATCTTTTCTTAAACATTCTGGTCAGCTCCTCAAATTCTGGCAAGAATTGTTTGGTTTCAATCCTCCCTGCCCACAAAAGCAGAAACACTGATGATGTGTTTTCACATAGGCTGATGAAAAGTACTTGTGGTTACAGATGCTGGAAGCTTTTCTTTTCTTTCTTTCTTTTTTTTTTTTTTTAAGATTTTATTTATTTATTTGACAGAGAGAGAGAGATCACAAGTAGGCAGTGGGGGAGGGAAAACAGGTTCCCCACTGAGCAGAGAGCCAAACATGGGGCTCAATCCCAGGACCCTGAGATTGTGACCTGAGCCGAAGGCAAAGGCTTAACCCACTGAGCCACCCAGGCAGCCCAATGCTAGAAGCTTCTGTTTGAGGAATTACTACAACATGAATTCCCGGAGATTTTTTTTTAAGTAATCTCTATGCCCAGTATGGGGCTCGAACTCACAACCCTGAAGTCGAGAGTCTCACACTGTACTGACTGAGCCAGCCAGATGTTTCCCCCCACCCCCACCCGCAGAGACCATCTTATAGAGACTACCCCAGGGGTTTGATGATCATGTGGAGAAGGAAAACTTTGTAATAGCTTCAATCCAAAGTCTGAATGAGGAAAAGAGGAAAAGTCCTTCAAAAACTCATTCACAGCTGAAATGTCCTCATCTCGTTTCCTGAGAAAGTTCCCTCCTTTAGTCATGGGGGAGGTCCTGGATTAGTAGACTGATCACAATATGGACGGCTCTTCTAACCCATGAGGACGACTGCTTAATTATCCTTGACCCTGGAACACATCTGTTCTGGTTAGAATTGGACTGTGCTGCCCAGTGGTTCTGAAGGTGGTCCCAGGGCCAGCAGCATCAGTTCCTGGGAACAAGTCAGACTTGCCCCTTCTCGAGCCTCACCCCAGGGTTAGCATCTATGGGGGGGGTGGGGTAGAACACAACAATCTATATTTTAGCAAGCTCTCCAGGTGATTCCAATGCCCCCCAAAGTTGGGAGCTGCTGGTACGAAGCCCATGTCTCAAGTGCACTTGACAGAGACTCCACTGTTTTCCTAAAGCTCCGTGATGCCCCCAAAATGTATGCGGCTGTGCAGACATCATTTACATATATTAAGAGAAAATGATTGTTCTTTTTTATTTTTTTTTAAGATTTTATTTATTTATTTGACAGAGAGAGATCACAAGTAGACAGAGAGGCAGGCAGAGAGAGAGAGAGAGAGGGAAGCAGGCTCCCTGCCGAGCAGAGAGCCCAACGCGGGACTCGATCCCAGGACCCTGAGATCATGACCTGAGCCGAAGGCAGCGGCCTAACCCACTGAGCCACCCAGGCGCCCCAATGATTGTTCTTTTTTAATAGAAACTTTTTTTTTACTTGTATCAGTTCAAGAATTTCACCTCTAGTGGCGCATTACAAATGTCCCCAGCCATCCCTCTTCATCATGGTCTCAGTTCCAAAAGCCAACACAAGAGAATTAGAGTTCTGTTCCACCATTTCTAGCTGTGGTATCCAGGTGGCTCTGGTTTGCTCTGAATACTCTTTTTCAGAGTAAATGTTTTGACTCCCACCCCCACCCCTGGACACTCCACTAAGAACATGGAGGGGGCACCAAGGGGCGGGCGGGTAGTGGCTCCCCTCTGCCTTGCCACAGCAGCCCATCGGCTCCTGAGAGCTAGGTGTGAGTGTTTTATCTGCCGCAACTTTAATATCCTCTCTTACAGCTAGAATTACTGTGGCTGCTGGCACCAGACCTGACCTCCAATAGATCCTCATTAAAAGACTTAAAAGTGGATGCACTCCAATTACAAGACCTTGAAAGGGTCTTGTATTGCTACTTTTTGCCATTACCACCTCCTGGTGAGGAGGGGGTAATGTGCACCCTTGCTTGCGTTCTTTGGACAGGGTAGCTGTCTGTCCGACTCCCTCTCCTGAAAGGAGCTCTGATTCCCCATCACCTGTGGTCCCATGGTAGGGGAGACAATTTTAAAAGGCCGGAGGAAAAGAAAAAGAAAATATCCACAAGGGGGCGCGTGCACGTGGGTGGCTCAGTCAGCTGGGCATCTGCCTTTGGCTCCAGCCATGATCTAGGGGTCCTGGGACTGAGCCTTTCTCCCTCTCCCCCCCCCGCCCTGCTCGTGCTCTCTCTCAAATTAATAAATAAAAATCTGTTAAAAAAAAACAAAAAACAAAAAACAACATCACAGAAATTCATTTCATGTGTTTGGATTTTTTGTTTCTTATTTATTTGTCATTATTTCCCTCTTTATTCTTTTTATATGTTTTAAAATCTTCTACAATTAAATGAAATATATTTACTTAAAGGGGAATGCAAACTTTATGTTAAAGGCATTTGTTACATGATGATAGATTTAAATGCTACCACTTGTAGGAAATACTGAGTTTACAAAAGGACAGGTGTTTTGCTCCTTGGTGAGAGTATATTTAAAAGCAAGGGAGGGGCGCCTGGGTGGCTCAGTGGGTTAAGCATCTGCTTAGGTCATGATCTCAGGGTCCTGGGATAGAGCCCTGCATCAGGCTCTCTGCTCAGCAGGGAGCCTGCTCCCCACACCCCGGCCTGCCTCATCTGCCTAGTTGTGATCTTTGTCAAATAAATAAATAAAGTCTTTTTAAAAAATAAAGCAAGGGAGGGGCGCCTGGGTGGCTCAGTGGGTTAAGCCGCTGCCTTCAGCTCAGGTCATGATCCCAGGTCCTGGGTTCGAGCCCCACGTCGGGCTTTCTGCTCAGCAGGGAGCCTGCTTCCTCCTCTCTCTCTGCCTGCCTCTCTGCTTACTTGTGATTTCTCTCTGTCAAATAAATAAATAAAATCTTTAAAAAAAAAAAAAATAAGATAAAGCAAGGGAGTTGTTACCACAATAAAATTAAATAAATACCCATTAAATTCCTGGCAAATACCCATCGGGCTCCTGGTTCAGCAGGAGTCTGCTTCTCCTTCTCTCTCTTGTTTGTGCTCTCTCTCAAGTAAATAAATAAAAACCAAAAAAAAAAAAAAACCCAAAAAACCCACAAAAAAAACTGAGTCAAAAATTGGTTCTTTAAAAGGACTAATAAAATTGATAAAATTCTGAGGGCACCTGTCAGGGTCAGTTGGATCATGGGACTCTTAATCTTGGAGTGTTTTGGTTTTTTTTTTTTAAGATTTTATGTATTTTTTTGAAAGATTGAAAAAGAGACAGCACAAGCTTGGGGGGAGGGATGGGGAAGGGCAGAGGGAGAGAGAGAAGCAGACTCCCAATGCAGGGCTCAATCCCAAGATCCCAGAACCATGACCTGAGCTGAAGGCAGATGCTCAACTAAGTGAGCCACCCAGGTTCCCCTTGATCTTGAGGTTTAAGTTTGGGTGCAGAGATTACTTAAAAAATAAAATGTTTTTTTAAAAATTTGATAAAACTCTGGAAGGACTGTTAATTATTTTAAAAAGGTAAGGCATACATTCTAACTTTAGGAATGAAAACACATGATGTTCTTATTTATTGCAAAAGCTCTAAAAATATAATAAGAGGGGCTCCTGGGTGGCTCAGTGGGTTTAACCTCTGCCTTCGGCTCAGGTCATGATCTCAGGGTCCTGGGATCGAGCCCCACATCAGGCTTTCTGCTCAGCGGGGAGCCTGACTCCCCCTCTCTCTATGCCTGCCTTTTTGCCTACTTGTGATCTCTCTCTCTCTCTCTCTGTCAAATAAATAAATAAAATCTTTTTTAAAAAACCTGATTAAGGGGCGCCTGGGTGGCTCAGTGGGTTAAAGCCTCTGCCTTCGGCTCAGGTCATGATCCCAGAGTCCTGGGATCGAGCCCTGCATCGGGCTCTCTGCTTAGCAGGGAGCCTGCTTAAAAATAAATAAATAAATAAATAAATAAATAACCTGATTAAAAAAAATAAAAATGTAATAAGAGAACCTCATACTTGTTAGAATGAAAACTGTCAAAAAGATAAGACATAACAAATGTTGGCAAGAATGTGGAGAAAAGGGAACCCTCACGCACTATTGGTGGGAATGTAAATTGATACAGCCACTGTGGAAAACAGTATGAAGGTTCCTCAAAAATTTGCAAATAGAACTACCATATGTTGCAGCAATTCCACTTCTAGGTATATATCCAAAGGAAACAAAATCACTGTCTCCAAGAAATATCTGCATCCTTATGTTCATTGCAGCATTATTCATGATAGCCAAGACATGGAAACAACCTAAGTGTCACAGATGGATGAATGGATAAAGAACATGGGATACATATATATGTATAAAATGGAATGATACTCAGCCATAAAAAGGGAAAGAAATCCTGTCATTTGCAACAACAAAGATGGACCTTGAGGGCATTTTGCTAAGTGAAATAAGTCAGAGAAAGACAAATACTGTATGATCTTACACGTGTAATACAGAAAATTCAAACAAGAGAAAAGGAGTAGAATGATGTTTGCCAGGGGCTGGGGGCGGGGAGAGAAATAGGGAGATGTTGGTCAAAGGATACAAACTTTCAGTCCTAAGAGGAGTAAGTTCCAGGGATCTAATGTGCAACATGGTGCATAGTTAACAATACCATGTTGTGTCCTTGAAAGTTGCTCTAAGAGAGGACCTTTAGGGGCACCTGGGAGGCTCAGTCGGTTAAGCAGCTGCCTGTGGCTTAGGTTATGATCCCAGAATGCTGGGATCAAGTCTTGCCTCTTGGAGCTCCCTGCTCAGTGGGGAGTCTGCTTTTCCTTCTTCCTCTATCCCTCCCCCATACTCATACTCTCTCTCTCTCTCTCTCTCTCTCTCAAATAAATAAAATCTAAAAAAAAAAAAAAGGTAGAACTTTAATATTTCCACCATATCACCCCCACCACCAACAAAAAGGTAATTATGTGAGGTGAAGGATGTAACTAACCTCATTGTTATAAACATTTTGCTATATATATATATATATGTATAGCAAAATGTATATATATATATACATATACATATATATGTATCAAATCATCACATTGTACACCTTAAACTTACATGATGTTTTATGTCAATTATAAAGCTGAAAAAAAAAAGAGATGATGTAAATCCTTACCCTGATAAATTTGAAATTTATATAAAAATGAAAAATTTCCTACAAAATCACAACATACCAATAATATCTGAGGATGGAAACAATTTGAAGAGTTACATACATATTTTTAATGAACTCTAGGTAACACCTCGTCACCAAGGAAAAAACCTAGGGTGGAGTACTATTAATATAACAGCAGCTGCAGACTTAAAATGTCAACAAACACTGAGCCATAATGCTACTCACTTAGTCCTCAGTCTGGGAGGATTCTGATAGAACAGTAGCGAAGGAGGGGCACCTGGGTGGCTCAGTGGTTTAAGCCTCTGCCTTTAGTGGGGGTCCTGATCTCAGGGTCATGGGATCTAGCCCCTCATCAGGCTCTCTGCTCAGCAGGGAGCCTGCTTCCCCCCCTCTCTCTGCCTGCCTCTCTGCCTGCTTGTTTTCTCTCTCTCTCTGTCAAGTGAATAAATAAAATCTTTGAAAAAACAAAAACAAAAAAACAGCAGAAGGAAGCCCAAGATTCCCAATGGCCACTGACTTTGCTTAGTCCCAAAATCTAAAATGTGTTGGACGAAGTCATGTTCCTCTTTCTTTCTTTCTTTTTTTTTTTAAGGTTTTATTTATTTATTTGACACACAGGCTTCCTGATGAGCGGGGAGTCTGATGTGGAGCTCTAACCCAGGACCCTGGGATCATGACCAGAGCCACCCAGGCGCCCCATGTTCCTCTTTCTGACAGCAGATGGAGCCATTGAGACACATACAACGGGCATGCCGCAAAAACCTAAAGGCACCTTGGACCTATGATCATTTAACAGTAGAATGTAAGGGGTTCTGGGTGATTGAAACTGGCAAAGTTCCTGGCTCTAATGCGCCAGACCTGGTAAGAATTTTCAATCCTGGTAGGTCCACCTCTCAGGAATCCAAGAGCTGGGATACATTGTACGTCCTGCGGAGAAGTAAGGGTTTTGTTTGTTTCAAGATATGCGCCCCAAGAGAACTTAAAAGTGAAGCCACCGCAGAGCATGTCTCACTCCTATGAGGAGAGACACGAACATGATGTTCATCGGAAGCCTGTCCACAGTCAGGAAAGGAGTCAGCAGAGAGGCTCAAACAGCCAGGTGAAAATACTTTTTTTTTGAGAGCACAAGGGTGAAGGGACCAGAAGCAGAGGGAGAAGCAGGTTCCCCACTGAGCAGGGAACCCAACGCAGGGCTCAGGACTCGATCCCAGAACCCTGAGATCATGACCTGAGCAGAAGTCAGAATAAGCCACCAAGGCACTCTTTTTATTACAGAGAAATTACAGAGAAATGTTCCCACCACACCATCCCCCACCCCCAGTGGTGCTGCAAACCATCCCTGTGATGAGGGCAAAATTATACAGAAGAGAGTGAAATATCTGCTTTAAGAGAAGAAAAATCATCTTCTGGTCAAAACACCTGTGTTTGGGTCCACCTCGGTGGCTCAGTCATAGACCATGACCTTCGGCTCAGGTCATGATCCCAGGGTCCTGGAATGGACCTCACATCAGGCTCCCTATTCAGTGGGAGGCCTGCTTCTCCCTCTCTCTCCCCCTGCTTGTGTTCCTCTCTCGCTGTGTCTCTGTCAAATAAATAAAATCTTGGGAAAAACAACAACAACAACAAAACACCTGTTTGTGCTGGTTAGAATTCGAGATCTATGTATCTAAAGGACACTTTTAGGTGTTTTGTTTTTTTTTTAAGATTTTATTTTTTGACAGAGAGAGAGACAGCAAGAGAGGGAGCACAAGCAAGGGGAGTGGGAGAGGGAAAATCAGGCTTCCCTCTGAGGAGGGAGCTCCACTTGGGGCTCGATCCCAGGACCCTGGGATCATGACCTGGGATCATGACCTGAGCTGAAGACAGATGCTTAACAACTGAGCCACCTAGGCGCTCCTTATTTTGGTTCATTTTTATAATGCATTTTGTCACTTCATTCTTTATGAACAGAATGGTGGGATGCAATCTGCTTTTAGGAACATCCCTACCCGACACACACACACAGTACTGGTAAAAGTTAAACATTACTTTCCAACCATGGAGGGGGTGGGGGGGAATCATAGTTCTGTGGTACTGGCTAGAAACACAATATCCATGGTATTTTTTTTTTTTTAAGCAGTAGAGTTATTTGATACTGAACACTTTCTAGTGATGAGTCTAGAAAATTTTTGAAAAATTAGACCATCTTTTCACTTGTGACACTCTGTGCAGTGACTATCATGACCCCCATTATACAGACTGGCATCCATAAAAAGAAATCTTAGAAAACCTGAACGTTTGACTTAAGTCACAAGCTACGAAGTAGAGAAACTGAACCCAGATCTGACTGTTAAAAATTATGCTGTACAAATTCATTCTCTGATACGACCTCTAAAATGTGTGTTTGGAAGTCAGGAAATGGGTGGTGTGGGCACTATCTTGTCTAGATTAGGGACACAATACCGCATGATCTCATCGCAACTGCCTCTGCAATTAGTACACTCTGCCAGGAATTCACTTTCTTAGAAATGAAAAGGCTTTGCCATTCTTCCAATGCCATCTTCCAGCAGCTGAAAATGTATTCCCTTTTCTAATCCTGGGACCAAACAGAGAAGACACCCTGAAAACTAAGTTTTAAAAACTTAGAACCAGGGGCTCCTGAGTGGCTCAGTCAGTTAAGCATCTGCGTTCAGCTCTGGTCAAGATCCCAGATTCCTGGGATCGAGCCCCACATCAGGCTCCCTGCTCAGTAGGGAGTCTGCTTCTCCCTCTCCTTCTGCTGCATTTTCTCAAATAAATAAATAAAATCTTAAAAAAAAAAAAAAAAAAACCTATGAATAAAAAAAATAAAAACTTACAACCACAACAAATTGAGTATTGATTTAAATATAAGGAAATGTAAATCATTTAAAAGCCTCACTCAGCTGCTAACTTCAAGTTCAGGTTTGAAGAATCCGCCTGCTGAAGAATCCTGGTCCATGTAGCTATCAAGCGTCCAGGGCACCAGCTCCTCGCAGATGGTGGAAAGAGCCGTGTGAGCTGCAGACCATTTTCTGGGCACACCCTTCAGCTCCTCACTTTGGCTCTTCAGCAAGATGAATGGCCAGTTCTTAACCAGGTCATTGTAACTGCAATCGAAGGTGATGGGTTACTGGCTGGTCCTCATAATGCTCTGACACGGGAGCACAACCAACTCCCTTTCTTCGACCCTGCCAGTTCAGGAATTCTATTCCTGCTGAAGATAGGTCAAGATCAGCAGGGGGAAAAAGAAAAAAAAAGGCAAAATTAAAGCCATGCAGAAAAAAACAACAGCTCAAGAATGAGATGTCAACACAATTCAGCTTGTGAGTTTGGGGATAATTTCTTGGCCAAGGACAGTTTCCCTGACCTGAATCATTTGACTCAGCTAAAAATCATTTGTCTCTGAAAGGCACTAAAAGCATGAGCCTTCACAAATGAATGATGATTAATAACCTTAAATAACCCAGGATAGCTTCAGCTGGGTATCTGAAAAATATAAAATGTAAGAACCTTTTTTTTTTTAATTTACTTATTTGACAGAGAGAGATCACAAGCAGGCAGAGAGGCAGGCAGAGAGAGAGAAAGGGAAGCAGGCTCCCTGCTGAGCAGAGAGCCCAATGCAGGGCTCAATCCCAGGACCCCAAGATCATGACCTGAGCCGAAGGCAGAGGCTTTAACCCACTGAACCACCCAAGTGCCCCTGTAAGAATCTTTTTTTTCTCTTCTTTTTTTTTTTTTTTTTAAGAGAGTTCTTAAGAGGGTGCCTGGGTGGCTCAGTGGGTTAAGCCTCTGCCTTCGGCTCAGGTCATGATCTCAGGGTCCTGGGATCGAGTCTTGCATCGGGCTCTCCGCTTGGCAGAGAGCCTACTTCCTCCTCTATCTCTCTCTCTGCCTGCCTCTCTGCCTACTTGTGATCTCTCTCTGTGAAATAAAGAAATAAAATTAAAAAAAAAGAGAGAGAGTTCGAAAGAGTGCAAGTGGGGAGGGGCAAAGGGAAAAGGAGACTGAGAATCCCAATGTGGGGCTCGATCCCTCGACCTTGAGATCATGACCTGAGCAGAAATCCAGAGTCAGATACTTAACCGACTGAGCCACCCAGGCACCCTAAATGTAAAAATCTTGATATGAAAATACGAATGAAAGATTAATGTTCTGAATACAGAAGAGAGTGGGAAATAGAGCTGACAAAGATCTAGACTTTACTGGCCCTAATTCTCATTCTAGCGGGGGGAAAGCACAAAGAAAATATTTTTCAGTTTTTCAGAATCAATAAAGAAATGAAAGGCAGTTTCAAAACTGAGAAGCAAAACCTTCCAGCTTGGATTGTGGCTGACTAGCTTGTATCAGGTCAACCCTCAGCTGAGAGCCGGGGAAGCAGGATAAACATAAAAACAACTACTTGAAAGCATTCAGTGCAGTGAGAAGTCAAGGTGTTAGAGAGAAGGGAAGTGTGGACATGGCATTTGCCAACTCTGAGCAGTGCCGGAAAGACAGGGTATCCTCACAGAAAGTGGCAATTCAGAGGCTGGTAAGCTGACTAGTTTCGGGAACCCCACAGGTTATGAGGGGGAAACAATATAGGACCCACCCAGCACCACCCTAGGAACACTGGAGGGCTAAAAGTAGACTCTGACCTCATAAAGACTGGCAGATGCAAAAGTAAAATTTTCTCCGGGGAAAGGTAAGACAAGTAAGCACATTTCTACAATTTTTAAATTTCTTATTTTTTTAAGATTTTATGTATTTATTTGACAGAGGGAGAGAGAGCACAAGCAGGAGGAGTGGCAGGCAGAAGGAGAGGGAGAGGCAGGCTCCCCCCTGCGCAGGGAGCCTAACTCAGGACTTGATCCCAAGACCCGAGATCATGACCTGAGCTGAAGGCAGACACTCAACCAACTGAGCCACCCAGGTGCCCTACACCTTTTTAAAAATAAACTTAATCTTTAGAAGAGTTGCATATTTCAATTGAGAACACAGTGCAGAGAGTTCCTGTAACATACCCAGTTTCCCTACTACTAACATGGTACTGATATCAGTATAGTACATTTGTCACAACTAATGACCTGATAATGATACATTATTATTGACAAAAGCCTATACTCAATTCAAATTTCCTTATTTTATAACCTAATGTTCTTTTTCTGTCCCATATTTATCTAGGATACAATATTACATTTAGTCATCAGGTCTCCTTGAACTTCTTCAGGCTGCGACAGTTTCTCAGACTTCCCTTGTTCTTGATGACCTTGAAGGAAGAATATTGGTCATGTATTTTGTAGAAGGTCCCTGTAGTGAATGTGATATATTTCTCATGATAAATTAGTTTGCAGGTTTTTCAGGGCAAAACCAGGGGTAAAGGGCCATCAAGGGTACATACTATCAACATGTACATCATTCTTGATGTTGACCTTGAGCCCCGGGCTGAGGTAGTGTTTGTTGGTTTCTACACTATAAAGTTACTCTTTTATCCTCCTTTGTATTATACTCTTTGGAAAGAAGTCACTATTCCCAGTCGCATTTAAGGAATGGGGAGCTATGCTCCAACTTAAGTTTGTATACATAATATCAAGTATTCAACTGACAATATTAGACCTACAAAAAGACAAGAGCTTACCTAAAACAGAAAATAAGATAAAACCCAAGGTCCAGAGGCTAGAGTTATTAAAATCAGACTTAAAATACCTATGATTGGGGCACCTGGGTGGTTCAGTGGATTAAAGCCTCTGCTTTCGGCTCAGGTCATAATCCCAGGGTCCTGGGATCCAGCCCCGCATCAGGCTCTCTGCTCCGCGGAGAGCCTGCTTCCTCCTCTCTCCGCCTGCCTCTCTTGCCTACTTGTAATCTCTGTCAAATAAATAAATAAAATCTTTTTTAAAAAATTTTAAAAATACCTATGATTAAGATGCTTAAGAGTATGAGTAATAAGATGAAAATTTTCAGCAGAGCACTAGAAACTAAAAAAAAAAAAATTAGAATTGAAAAATAAAGTAACAAATTAAGAACTTTTTAAAATTGTGCTCAATGTGGGGCTCAAATTCACAACCCCACACCAAGAGTTGCATTCTCTATGGACTGATACAGCCAGGTACCCCACAAATTAAAAATTTAATTTATTTTTTATAAAGATTTAATTTATTTATTTGACAGAGAGAGAGGAGACAAGAGGGGAGAAGCAGAAGCAGTCTCCCCACTGAGCAAGGAGCCCAATGAGGGACTCGATCCCAGGGCCCTGGGATCATGACCTGAATCAAAAGCAGATGCTTAACCAACTGAGCCACCTAGGCACCCCACAAATTAAGAATTCAATAGGTGGGGGTGCCTGGGTGGCTCAGTGGGTTAAGCCTCTGCCTTCAGCTTGGGTCATGGTCTCAGGGTCCTGGGATTGAGCACCACGTCGGGGTTCTCTGCTCAGAGGGGAGCCTGCTTCCTCCTCCTTCTCTGCTTGCCTCTCTGCCTTCTTATGGTCTCTTTCTGTCAAATAAATAAATAAAATCTTAAAAAAAAAAAAAGAATTCAATAGGTAAATTTCACAACAGATTAAACACAGCTGAATAAGAAATTAGTTAGGACACCTGGCTGTCTCAGTGGGTAGAACATCCGAATTGATCTAGGGGTTGTGAGTTCAAGCCCCATTTTGGGTATAGAGATTACCTTAAAAAAAAAGAAAGAAAGAAAGAAAGAAAAGAAATAGGTTAACTGAAAGATCGGTAAGGAGAAAATATCTGTACAGAAGAACAGAAGGACAAAGATAGGAAATGCAGCAAAGAGCATAAGTGGCATATGCGGGTCACTACAAGAAGGTCCAACATAGGTAATTGAGTCCCAGAGGGAGAATTTAAAAAGAAGGAAGTAGAAGACATTTTTGAAGATATAATGGCCAAGATTTTCCAAAACTGAGGAATGACATCAAGACACAGAATCACACCCATGGGATTACAAAACAAACAAAAATGAAACAAAATGATGAGAATATCTTGAACCAACCAGAGAACAGAAAAATAGGAAGCAAAAGTACAGAAGAACATGAAGGGCAAAGATTATGTAGAGAATGGTAGCTTTTAACAATTTAATATAATAGTTTGGGAAACTGATATTTTATGCTTCTTATTGAATATTATTTTTCAGTGAGTAGCAGTGGAAGAAGACTCTTAATGCTGCTGTAATTATCAGTACCAAATAGGTGTATAAAAATAAAATATTGGGCGCCTGAGTGGCTCAGTTGGTTGGGCAATTGCCTTCGGCTCAGGTCATGATCCCAGAGTCCGGGATTGAGTCCCGTGGACTCCCAGCTCCATGGAGAGTCTGCTTCTCTCTCTGACCTTCTCCCCCCTCATCCTCTCTCTCTCAAATAAATAAATAAATATATATTTTTTTAAAGATTTTATTTATTTGTTTGACAGAGAGAGATCACAAGTAGGCAAAGAGGCAGGCAGAGAGAGAGAGAGAGGGAAGAAGGCTCCCTGCTGAGCAGAGAGCCCGATGCAGGACTCAATCCCAGGACCCTGAGATCATGACCTGAGCCGAAGGCAGCAGCTTAACCCACTGAGCCACCCAGGTGCCCCAATAAAAAAAAAATCTTTAAAAATTTTTTAAAAATATGGGGCGCCTGGGTGGCTCAGTGGGTTGAAGCCTCTGCCTTTGGTTCGGGTCATGATCCCAGAATCCTGGGATCGAGCCCTGCATTGGGCTCTCTGCTCAGCAGGGAGTCTGCTTCCCCATCTTTCTCTGCCTGCCTCTCTGCCTACTTGCAATCTCTGTCGGTTAAATAAATAAATAAATCTTTAATTAAAAATTTTTAAATAAAATAAAATATTAAAATTAAACATCAGAAACTAATATAACTGCTAAGTTGACTGAAATTAAAATTAAAACCTTTAAAAAAATGAAACATCAGATACATTTAATAATTTCTTTCTTCCTTCCTTCCTTCCTTTCTTTCTTTCTTTCTGAGAGAGAGAGCATGTGCATGCATGAGAGTGGAGGGGGTGGTCAGAGGGAGAGAGAGAATCCCAAGCAGGCTCCATGCCCAGCATAGAGCCTGATACAGGGCTTGATCTCACGACACTGAGATCATGACCCAAGCCAAAATCAAAAGTTAGATGCTGAACCGACTGAGCCACCCAAGTGCCCCCCGCTTTGAGAAATCTCTGTGTCCCTCTCACTGCCGACCCCCTCCTTCCTCCACACATGCACTGCTGTTGGGCAGAGACTTTAAAAGCCTGAGTATGATTAAAAGAAAGAGACATACAGGTAATATCAAAGAGTCAGTCCAAAGAAAAAATAGTTATTACTTCTGTCAATGTTCTAACTAGATTACAATCACTCTGAGCATACATTAAGTTTTATCCTATATAGGGCATTTCAGATTTTGACTCCCATACTTAATAGACATATCAAGAATGGAGGGAGTTGAAAAGGATCATGATTAGAGAGACTCAGGGGAAGATGTTGATGGAAGGAAAAGTGTACGACCACGTGGGAGGGGCTTGCAACAGAGTCCAGAAGTGTTGTACCACAACTATTAAGTATGTCTTCATTACCCAGCACCAACTGCTTTTATGTGGGAAAGTAAGTATTCTAATATGAGATTTTTGCCCTCAATAGCCTTTCATTATTATTCAAAAGCTTTTAGCAATATGTTGAGATTGACTCTGTTTTTGATAGAATGTGGATATTTCCCAGAAATGGAAAAGAAAAAAAAGTGTCTGGGTAGTTGGACCATAACATCACAAACTGGCAGACAATATTTTTTTTTTTAATTTTTATTTATTTATTTGACAGAGAGAGATCACAAGCAGGCAGAGAGGCAGGTAGAGAGAGAGAGAGGAGGAAGCAGGCTCCCTGCTGAGCAGAGAGCCCGATGCGGGGCTCGATCCCAGGACCCTGAGATCATGACCTGAGCCGAAGGCAGCGGCTTAACCCACTGAGCCACCCAGGCGCCCCTGGCAGACAATATTTTACTCAGTAAGGTCTGAGAGTTTTTCGATACATTAGGACCCCCCTTGATCTTCCTTGATGATGAATTTGATGGTAAGGTAGACAACTATTATAGAGGCTTGGGCTGAAAGCTTTGTTGGTGGGATGTAGGACTGAATAGATACAAAGGAAAAAACCCATGACAGGCTACTCATAGGAAACCACTTGGATGTCTAATGCAAACAGAAATACCAAAGGACAAAGACAGAGAAACATTAGAAAGGAACTCCAAAGCAACTACACACCAAATCTTAATTTGGGAAAGTTGTCTTGAGCCATCATTGTTTGATACCCACCAATGACCCATCACTCATTCTGTAGTTATGCTTACTTTAGCATCAACCTTGACACCTACCCTAACACCCCCAACCCAACCTCATCAACACCAAATGGCCATCCACCCAGTGAGTGCTGATTACTCTTCAAAGAAAACTATTTTGAAGGATAACTGTACTTCTCAAAATGTAAAACACGCATGCCGTATCAGCAAGCAGTGACACTTCCAGAAGACTATTTTAGACACATGCAAAAGGATTTATGGTTCAAGTATTTTCATTTCAGCATACTTTGTCACAGAAATATTATAGAGTGAATATGTTTTTAACAAATTAAAGTATTTCTATATTATAAAATTGCCTTCTGACCTTGTAGAAATGAGTTAGACTTTCCAGAACTGACTGGGGATATTCATATTTGTATTTCTGGGAGGTTTTTTTTTTTTTAAGCTATACATAAATGCTTTTAAGAAGTGAATCAGGGGGCGCCTGGGTGGCTCAGTTGGTTGGGCAATTGCCTTCGGCCCAGGTCATGATCCTGGAGTTTCAGGATCGAGTCCCACATCGGGCTCCCTGCTCAGCAGGAAGTCTGCTTCTCCCGCTGACCTCTCTTCTCTCATGCTCTCTCTCTTTCATTGTCTCTCTCTCTACCTCTCAAATAAATAAATAAAATATTAAAAAAAAAAAAAAGAAGAAGAAGAAGTGAATCAGGGGCACCCAGCTGGCTCTGTCGGTGGAGCACGTGACTCTTGATCTTGGGGTTGTAGATTCCAGCCCCACGTTGGGTGTAGAGATCACTTAAAAATAAAATTTAAAAAAAGGAGAAAGGAGGGCACCTGGGTGGCTCAGTGGGTTAAAGCCTCTGCCTTCGGCTCAGGTCATGATCCCAGGGTCCTGGGATCAAGCCCCGCATCGGGCTCTCTGCTCTGCAGGGAGCCTGCTTCCCACCCCCCCTCTCTCTGCCTGCCTCTCTGCCTTCTTGTGATTTCTCTCTCTCTGTCAAATAAATAAAATCTTAAAAAAAAAAAAAAAAAGGAGAAAGGAAATCGAAAAAATATTGCCTCTAACTTATCACTTGCACCCACATGATCTGCCTTTTCTTCCGCTACGACAGACAACTTCTCTCTGCTCCTAACTAAAGCCAAACTCAGCACTGGTACACAAAATCTCATCCCTTGTGATTTAGCCCACGGTGTTGTTCTGGCCAGTTCTCCCCTCTCTCCTTCTTCATCAAGTTTTTTTCCCCTCTGTGGATTACATCCATGAGCACCAAAATCGTTCTCATTTCTCCCATTTCAAATACACCTTCTCTTGAAGCTACTTTCACCACCAGCCACTGCCCCATGTCTATAATTCCCTTTTACAGTGAATTCCTCAGAAGAGGACAGTATTTCCATCCCTCCAGATCACACTGTAATCTCACCAATCCAGCAGGCGCTCTTAGCCACCTTTACTGGGGGAAACTAGAACTTATATTTGTCCCGGTGTGAAGCTATATAAAATAGGCATTGATTATTTTACATTGTTGAGACATCTGGGTGGCTCAGTTGTTTCAAGCATCTGACTCTTGGTTCTGGGTCAGGTGATGATCTCAGCCCCGCACTGGGCTCCCTGCTCAGCCTGCTTGTCCCTCTCCTTCTGCTCTTCTCCCTGTTCACTCTTTCTCTTTCTCAAATAAATAAAATCTTTTTTAAAAAATATTTTATATTGTTGGCTGTAATACTACTTTATATGATGACCAAGACTATTTAACTTCCAGTTTATAGAAAATTTAGGGCGTAAAAGGAAAAGTTATGTGACACTGGGAGAAAATAAGCAGAAAAATCCAAAATATGAGACATTGTAGAGAATCCAGTGTCTTCAGCATTTCACAATGTCACAAAAGAAAGACTGTTCTAGGGCGCCTGGGTGGCTCAGTGGGTTGAGCCTCTGCCTTTGGCTCAGGTCGTGATCTCAGGGTCCTGGGATCGAGCCCCGCATCGGGCTCTCTGCTCTCTAGGGGAGCCTGCTTCCTCCTCTCTCTCTGCCTGCTTCCTCCTCTCTCTCTGCCTGCTTGTGATCTCTCTGTCAAATAAATAAATAAAATCTTTAAAAAAAAAAAAAAGAAAAAAGAAAGACTGTTCTAGATTTAAAAAGAGACGTAAGGGGTGTTACAGACAAATGTGACGCATGGTTTTAGATTGGATTGGGTGACGGAGCCGCCGGGCCAGATTCTAAGCAAGACCAAGCCCTAAGAAGACAGCAATCTTCAAGATTGAAGAGTAGTCTGATTTCTCATTTTTTCCTGACTCACTAAAAATAGTATTTCAGATGAGTTAGAAAAGTTATTGAGAAATCACTGAACTCCTGCAGCTTCCATGAAGCACTCCCTGTCTTGGGCAACCGAAACAGACACAGGCAGAACAGTCGTCTACTAACCCTTACAATCTGCCCTAGGAGATACGCCCTTATTCCCCCACACAGCTGGCCACCATCTACCCTGAGATTTTTTTTTTTTCTTTTTCCTCATCTGGTCATCTGTTTCCCTGAATATATCTCCTTTATTGTTATATACTTAGGTTTTATGATAGCACATAGTAATTCATTTTGTTTAGTTTTTCAGCTTCTCTCTTTTTTAAAAAGATTTTCTTTTTTTTTTTTTTTAAAGATTTTATTTATTTATTTGACAGAGAGATCACAAGCAGGCAGAGAGGCAGGCAGAGAGAGAGGAGGAAGCAGGCTCCTCTAGAAAGCAGAGAGCCCGATGCGGGGCTCGATCCCAGGACCCTGGGATCATGACCTGAGCCGAAGGCAGCGGCTTAACCCACTGAGCCACCCAGGCGCCCCAAAGATTTTCTTTTTTTAAAAGATTTTATTTATTGGGGTGACTAGGTGGCTCAGTGGGTTAAGCCTCTGCTTTTGGCTCAGGTCATGATCTCAGGGTCCTGGGATCAAGCCCCACATCAGGCTCTCTGGCAGGGAGCCTGTTTCTTCCTCTCTCTGCCTGCCTTTCTGCCTACTTGAGATCCCTCTCTCTCTCTCTCTCTCTCTCTGTCAAATAAATAAATAAATAATCTTTTTAAAAATCCTTAAAAGTAAAAATAGATGAAGGATTTTTAATGGCCTACCATCAGATATCCCCAGATGGCTCTAGAATTCTGCATTAGTAGTATGTTTGTACACTGACGGGAAACATCTAGTACTGGAGGAAATAGTTGATGATGCAATAGACAGCGGCAAAAGTTCCCGGAGTCCAAGCCGGGAGCAATCAAAGAGGATGAGCTCAGGCACAACGCAGGCCGTATGGACCTTAGAAAGGAGCAGAGACATATCATGTGAGGACGGTTTTATGATGAAGGACTGGAACGACTTTGCTTTTAGTTTTGGGGGAGGAAGGATATTTTCTTCCATTTCCAAGATTCTTTTTACTAACAACTTTTTGTTAGAAGGGCTACATTCTTAAAGCTGAACACAGAAAAAGAAGCAATTTTGAGAACTTGGTACTGACAATGGAGGAAAAAAATTAAACTCTTAGAGAGCTTTTGAACAACTGGAATTGAGAAAGAAAATGCGAGTCCTTCAACTGAGAAAGGAGCAAAGGGTGGTTCTCCATTTTTTTATTACTTTTTAAAAATTAACACATAATGTGTCATTTGTTTCAGGGGTACAGGTCTGTGGTTCATCAGTCCTACACAATTCACAGCACTCACCATAGCACATACCCCAGTGTCCCATCACCCAGTGTCCATCACCCAGCCACCCCCAGCCCTTTCACCCCCTGCCCCTCCAGCAGTGTGGTTCTGCATTTTATACTGAATGCTGAGAATATAGACAATTGAGAAAAAAGGATGATTCTGTACCTCTTGGAAAAGAATTCTCCTTGACACTGTTGGTGCATCTCTGTGAAAACAAAGGGTTCAAGCTTTGTTGCTTGGAACTCACAAAAATCCACAGGTCTATTTGCTTACGGTTCACATCTCAGATACATTACTTATTATTTCTGTTAATGGCATTTCTGGGAAGACAGCTCCAACTTGTGTCCTAAATTTAATTCATGTCGAGTAATAAAGACATGACATTTTTATGACTATAAAAGATAAAACAGCAGCAGTCAATAATAATCTGTACTTAGTGGGGAAGCTTGCTTAACGAGCCTAAACCTTACTTCCCAAGTCACCATGAATGGGCACAGCCCGTTATCGCTATGTGAGATTCCTCATAAAGGAGTAAACAAATTTTGATAGGTGCACAAGTGCAATATGTATGAGAAATTTTGCATTAAAAAGAATATAAACCATTAAGTAATCGGCTTTTACATGTTTTACCTGATCAGATAAAACAAACAAAACTGTAAACTTTTGTGTATAAGCAAAAAATGTATACCTTTTTTGAGCAAATGTATATGTCTGTAAAAAGTCATAACTATAGAGGTACCTGGGTGATTTGGTTGGTTAAGTGTCTGACTTCCGCTCAGGTAGCGACCTCAGGGTCCTGGGATGGAGCCCCACATAGTCCCTCTCCCTTTGCCCCTCCCCCTATTCTTTCTCTCCCTCTCTCTCTCTCAAATAAATAAAATCTTTTTAAAAAGTCATAACTATAAGTTTTAACATTTTTATACTAAATAAAAAATATATTCTAAATCCTAACTATATCAAAGGCAATAAATAAAAATAGCATTAAAATAATGTAACTAATGTGTTTAATAAGAAGCTCCTTTACTTTAAAGATTTATTTACTTATTTGAGAGAGAAAGAAAGAGAAAGAGGGGAAGAGTAAGTGTGATGGGGGAGGGGCAGAAGGAAATGAGGGAGAGAGGAAGCCAACTTCCTGCTGAGCCTGGAGCCTGACATGGGGCTCGATCCCACATCCCTGAGATCATGAACTGAGCCAAAACCAAGAGTCAGATGCTTGACCAACCGAGCCACCCAGGCACCCCAGCAGCTCTTTTACTTTGCTATAATATTGTTTAAGTAAGGCTGGCCTTCATAGATGTGATTGAAAGAATATGGTCTTATATTTGGCTTATCTACAGCCAAAACAGCAATGTTTTTTTTTTACTCTTTAATGCCTCTCTTCCAACTGAGTCTGTTTTCTCATTAAAAGAAAAACATTTGGGGGCGCCTGGGTGGCTCAGTGGGTTAAGCCTCTGCCTTCAGCTCAGGTCATGATCTCAGGGTCCTGGGATCAAGGCCCACATCGGGCTCTCTGCTCAGCAGGGAGCCTGTTTCCCCCTCTCTCTCTGCCTGACTCTGCCTACTTGTGATCTCTGTCTGTCAAATAAATAAATAAAATCTTAAAAAAAAAAAAAAGTAGAGACATGAAATCATTTGCCCCATGATTTTCATCAAATTATACTATGAGTAACCAGTGAGAGTAGCTCATGCTGTCAAGCTCTAATCTGCCATTTTTAACTCTCACAGAACAAGTCCTCCTTCCTGTGGAGCTCTCACAATTATGTCCCCGGCGCCAGCTTACCAGGACCAGTCAAGGCTTTCTTGTAAATGAAACGCAGGCCCCTTGCTGCCTGGGCAAGCGCTCACTATCATTCACACTGCCCAAAGTACCAGGAATGAGAGTCTATACTATACTACAAAAACACTGCAAAAAAAGTTCTAGTACCGGCACGCTTGGTGACAGCTGGTTGAGCGGCTGACTTTGGCTCAGGTCATGATCTCTGGGTTCTGGGGTCAGCCCCACAGTGAGCCCTGACTGAGGCCCAAGTTGAGGCCTGAGTTGAGCCTTGCACTGAGCCCAGCTTAGCTTCTGCTTTGGCTTCTGGCTCCACGTTCAGCCGGGAGTCTGCTTTACCCTCTCCTTCTGACCCTCCCCCCTACTACCCATGCTGTCTGTCTCTCAACTAAATAACACCTTAAAAAAAATAATAAAATCTTTATAAAAATGAATTATAAATTCACATAATATAGATAGCAACGTATGTGATAGGTAATTATAGTATTTATAAAAACAAAACATTGTAGATAACACAAATGTGATCATAAGAACTAATGGATGATGCTGGAGATACATAGACTAAATTATTATACACCCAATAAAACTCATATATTTTGAAAAATGTTTAATAGAAGGAAACATACTTGATGTAATATGTGAAAAAAAAGTCAAAGGACATTGCCAGAGGGTTTAAGAAGGTAAAGAAGTAAGCACTAGTATTCCCAAAAAATGAATTAAAATTTTCCCAAAAAGAAGTTTATAAATCGGCATGTATATGGTTTTCACAACTTTCTTTAGATTGTGCATACAAACAAGTGTATATATATTAAAAATAATGAAAAGAAAGGAACATCTAAATTATTATTTTTGTATTGGACTGTTAGGGTAAAGGTGATTACATAATTTTCTTTTCTTTTGTTCTTCCCATTTCCAAACCCAATTTCCTTTGATACTCACTTAATCTGGGATGCCTGGGTGGCTCAGTTGTTTAAGCCGCTGCCTTCAGGTCAGGTTGTGATCCCAGGGTCCTAGGATCAAGTACCACAATGGGTTCCCTGCTCAGCCGGGAGCCTGCTTCTCTCTCTTCCTCTGCCTGCCTCTCTGCCTGCTTGTGCACTCTCTCTCTCTCTCTCTCTCTCTCTGACAAATAAATAAACAAATAAATAAAATCTTAAAAGAAAAAAATTACTCACTTATTCTTTTATTAGCCAGAAATATGTTACTCCCTTTTTTTAGAGGCCATGTCTGAGCTAGACCTGGTCTCTACCCAAAATAATTCCATAGCTGAACACATAGTTGGTAGAGCATGCAACTCTTGATCTCAAGCTCATGAATTCAAGCCCCGCATTTGGAGCGGAGCCTACTTAAAAAAATAAAATAAAAACAAAAATGAAAATGTACAGTGCTTTTCACCTCCCATGTCCTCCGTTCTTGACTAACTTGTCAAACCCTTCTACTTCTTGGTCTCGGTAAAGCCTCAGTATTACCCTCTAACTGATCTTATTCAAATTAAGAGTTTCTTGACTTATTATTATTTTTAAAGACTTTATTTATTTACTTGATAGAGAGAGCACAAGCAGGGGGAGCAGAAGAAGGAGAAGCAGGCTCCCTCCCTATTATAGCAGGCATCCCTATTATTATCTTTAAAGTAGGCTCCACACCCAACATGGGGCTTGAACTCGAGATCGAGGATCACATGCTGACTCTTGACTGAGCTCCAGGTGCTCCAGGAGGGTCTTGGCTTTTAACCCAAATCCCTAACTCACCTTTCTGACTTGAACAGTATCTCCTGATTCTAATAATATCTGTACCTGTTTCTCTACTTGGCCTTGATATTCTAACTGAACTGACATTTGTCTTTCTAAAGATGTTTTAACTATTGTTTTTACCTTTATATTTTACTCTTTGCTTGTATTTATTGAACAAACTGATTGAGAACATGTGATGGAGGATGAAAAAGGGGAACTAAATGTAACCCACTCTTTGAAGAACTTTGCAGGTTACAAGGACAAGATGGTAGGTGCTTAGAGTGAGACATAGGTTTAAGAGAGAATTGCTCTTTTCTTTTTTTTTTTATTTTTTTTTATTTTATTTTTTAAGATTTTATTTATTTATTTGACAGAGAGATCACAAGTAGGCAGAGAGGCAGTCAGAGAGAGAGAGGAGGAAGCAGGCTCCCCGCCGAGCAGAGAGCCCGACGCGGGCCTCAATCCCAGGACCCCGGGACCATGACCCGAGCCGAAGGCAGAGGCTTTAACCCACTGAGCCACCCAGGCGCCCAGAATTGCTCTTTTCAAATAAGAGAATTTTGAGCATGTTTAAATGCTTAAGGCAATAACCCAACATTGTTGCAAGTTGCCTAAATTCGGTGTACAGTGAACTAAATTTTGATATGTTGCATTTCCTTATTAGTTCCATAGATTATCACAACCCCAACCCAACCCTAATAGCTACAGCAGAACAAAGGAGGGACACCTGGCTGGCTCAGTTGTTAGAGCATGCAAATCTTGATCTGTGGACATGAGTTCCAGCCCCATGTTGCACATAGAGATTATTTTTTAAAAAAGAAGAAGAAGAAAGAAAGAAAAAAAAAAGAAAAAACACAAGAAAGAAAGGAAGGAGAGAAGAAGGAAAATTTTCAGAAGTACTTGAGCACTGGAGCAGCTAAAATCAAAACACCAATTTCTTGAAAATAGCACTTCCCAAACAAAATTCTTCCCATGGCTCATCAAGTCTTAAATCCATGATTCTGTTAGTCACATGCAATCACAGTAAGACTTGTGAGGTCTATACACAAGAAGTAGGCAGGAAAAACAGAGAAGAGAGAGAAATGTTCTTATGGCTTCACATTCAAAATGGTGACACTTTTCTAGGAAAAAATCCCACCTATTAGTTTAAAAATTACTTAGAAAGCTTGGGATGCCTGGGTGGCTCAGTGGGTTAAGGCCTCTGCCTTCAGCTCAGGTCATGACCCCAGGGTCATGGGATCGAGCCCCGCATTGGGCGCTCTGCTCAGCAGGGAGCTTGCTTCTACTTTCTCTCTGCCTGCCTCTCTGCCTCCTTGTGATCTCTGTCTGTCAAATAAATACATAAAATCTTAAAAAACAAATTCTCACCAGTTTTTTTTTTTTTAGATTTTATTTATTTATTTATTTATTTATTTGACAGAGCGAGAACTCACAAGCAGACAGAGAGGCAGGCACAGAGAGAGGGGGAGCAGGCTCCCCGCCGAGCAGAGAACCTGACGTGGGGCTCGATCCCAGGACCCCAAGACCACGACCCGGGCCGAAGGCAGAGGCCCAACCCACTGAGCCACCCAGGCACCCTCTCACCACTTTCTAAAGGTTAACTTGCTCCTCTGCTTCTCATTTCCCAGAGGAAATCTTCTAGTCTTGCAAACACCTCCCTTTTCTCACTACAATGTAAGCTTTGTTCATTGATGTATCCCAAAGACCTAGAAGGCCACTGAGCGCATAACAGGCCCTCCATTTGGACTAGATGAATGAATTCATCAACAATGACCTCTAATGCACTCTCGTCTTCTGGCTAGATTTAGAAATTTGCAAAAGTGGCACCATCAACCACTAAGTTTTTCCTGGGACTTTCCTTTACATTTTCGTATCAACATCATGGACGTAAAAGCTGTCATTTTCTTTTACTTCTCCTTTTCACCCCCAGTTCCCCCAAGGCTGAACTGTGCTTGGACTAGCAGTAGACTGTGTTGAAAAATCGGCGAGCTTCCCAGCAAAGTCCTCCATGTGTGCTACTCAGAGGCCCAACGCCCCCTCCACACACATGTTCATTCCTCTGCTTGGTTTCTGCTGTGTCCCTTGTCTACTGTGTGATTTCTTAGGAAAGGGAACCCTACCACTCAGAGACACTCCCGTACCCCACATTACCAAATGTACTCTAACAGAAAATCCCCCCCACCCCAATTTCAGAATGGTAGCTTGAATTCTTGGTGCTTTCCCGGCCTGCACCTCCAGGGGGGACGATGAGGACTACTAATACAGAGTCCTTCACAAGGGGCCCTTTCTCAGCTTTTGAAAGAACTTCACTCCCCTAATGGGAGCCTATTACTTCCTGATCTGCCATACTTTTGTCCTCTCCAATAGTCTGTTTTCCTCAGAAGTTCCCCTACCCTTTTCATTTGTTTCCGTTGAGTTTTTTACACTACAACTTGCTTCCTGCCCGTCCCCTCTCGTTAGGTTACAGGAAAGTAATTGTCACCTTACACAGACTCCATTACACTAAAAAGGTGAACTAGCAGCAGTAGCAACACATGGGAGCTCGTGAGACATGCAAATTCTTGGGTCCCACCCAACACCTCTTGAAATGTCATCTACATTTTATTTTATTTTATTCTTTTTCTTTTTTTAAGATTTTATTTATTTATTTGACAGAGAGAGAAAGACCGTGAGAGAGGAAACACAAGCATAAGGAGTGGGAGAGGGAGAAGCAGGCTTCCCTCCGAACAGGGAGCCAGATTCAAGGGCTTGATCCCAGGACCCTGGGATCATGACCTGAGCCCAAGGCAGATGCTTAACGACGAGCCACCCAGGCGCCCCTCCAAAGAATATTTCTGAAGATTGGACCAGGAGGGGGCAGTACAGTGAAATGGTTAGATCAAGGTTCAGCTCTTCCACTGGCTGTGACCTTAGCCAACAGTTTCCCCATCTGTACAACAGTGATCAAAGTATGATCCATCACAAGTTTTTTATCTTGAGTGGTCATCTGATTCCTATCTCTCCAGATTAGAACTCAGTATCATAAGCCCATCGGATTTTCTTTACTAAAAAGGCTATGAAAATCACAAAGATCAGGGCAGAAATAAATGAAATAGAGAGCAGAAAACCAAAAATGATTAACAAAACTAAGAGCTTTAAAAAAAAAAGGAAAAAAAGATTTAAAAAATTAACAGACCTTTAGCTAGACTAAGAAAAAATGGGAGGGGCACCTGGCTGGCTTAGTCTATGAAGCGTGTGACTCTTGATCTCTGATCTTACGGTTGTGGGTTCAAGCCCCTTACTGAGTGTAGAGATTACTTAAAACCAAATCTTAAAAAAAAGTTTCTACGTTTTCGGTGAGTGGATAAACAGCAGCCCATAGTCATGCTGGTTAGGAAACAGTAGGCTTCCTTGCTTTCTTCCTCTCTGGGCACCACTTTTTTTTTTTTTTTTTTTTTTAAAGATTTTATTTTTAAGTAATCTCTACGACCAATGTGGTGGCTTGAACTTAGAGCCGCGAGATCAAGAGTCTCATGTTCTACTGACAGCCGGCTCACGACCCTGGGCCCCGTTTTCTGATAGACTTCTAGTTCATGTGTACAGAGCAACTACACAGGAGTGAGAAGTCCCATCGGGTCACATATCTCAGTAGTTTTAATCTGTCCTGGAAAATCTCTAACGGGCCTGGGTGGAGGCAGCTTTGCTTTCTCTCCGGGCCAGCTCTTCCTGTCTCCGTTGCCCTTGCTACGGGGGAGTGGGGTTAGCTGACTGCAAGTCGCTCAGGACGCAGAAAGAAACTCAGCAATCACTCAAACGTACTGCCCCACAGGGCTGCGGTTCAACGGGAAGCCCTCGATTTGTATAAATGTTATTTGTGGTCAAGAGTTTGCTGTTTGTTTGCTTGTCTGCTGATGCTTTAACATTTCTCAGGCTATTTTTAGTACTGAAGTCTGGATGGTCCTGAGTTCAGAGCAATCATGGCAGCAGTGCCCACTGAGACAGCGGACTGGGTACATGAACGTGTGTATGTGTGCGCGCGCGCCCACGTAGGGTGGGATGATTTAACAATTAACTGACAGTGATGTGGGCTTTTTTATTGCACTGAGATGTGCCAAGGATGTGCCAATGTTTATATTTTGCCCAAACGGCCCTTCCAAATTGCAATAAATATTTATCAGACTCCGCAGCACTAATATCAATCAACAAGCCATAGCCTTAAAATAAAACAACAACAACAACTACAGTATTTTCTCTTAACTTTGAAAGTATTAGATTTTCATCATGGAGAAAATAAATAATGTAGAAAGTGAAAAGAAAAAAGAAAAATCACCTGCAATTGAATGAGCCAGCCTGAACATTTTTGTTGTGTTTCTTCCCAGTCTTATTATCCATAAATATACGATGTAATGTTTGTATCATCAGGTACTTCTTGGAGCTTTCAAGGGAGGCATCAGTTAGAAATGAGCCTGCCCCAGGCACAGCTGTTGGGCTAGACCCCAGACTGGACAATCCATTTGTCCCTGAGACAGAAAGAGAGAGTTAGAAGCCTCTCCAGCAGGCAGGTACCGGCGTGGAAAAGAACATTATGTTTGACCTTGGGGATTTGAAAAGAACAGTGTATTTGGCATTCAGATGATAGGCCAGTGCCTTTCACCTAACTACAGAGAATTTTTCTCAAGGAGCAAGTTGACAACATTCTATCCCATCCACTACCACCTCTTTTTTTTTTTTTTTTTTTTTGTTAATCTCAGATATTGGATTACCCTCTATGGCAAATTTTACACCTCCATTAAAAAACAATACTATAGATCCTTCCCTCACCGTCCTCAGAAAAAGCCAATCTTTCCAACTCCTTGATTGTATTCTCCTAGCCTCCAGAACTGTGAGTCATAAATGTTGTCTACACCACCCACTTGGGATACTCTGTTACAACATCCCTAAGTTTAACTTTACTGAGAAGAGGTGAAAAATATGTCTCAGGTCTTAACCTATTGTTGTTATTTAAATTCTGCTCCAGGTGAATGTCAGAATTGCTATTTTCTTTTCTTTTTTAAGATTTTATTTATTTATTTGACAGAGACAGACACAGTGAGAGAAGGAACACAAGCAGGGGGAGTGGGAGAGGGAGAAGCAGGCCTCCCCCCACCAGCAGGGAGTCCAATGTGGGTCTCGATCCCAGGACCCTGGAATCATGACCTAAGCCAAAAGCAGCCGCTCAAAGACTGAGCCACCCAGGTGCCCACCTATTATTTTGAAAATATGCCACCTATACTTTGAAAATAAATAATACTATTGCCCCTCTTAAAAAATATTTTAAAAGGGGGCGCCTGGGTGGCTCAGTGGGTTAAGCCTCTGCCTTCGGCTCAGGTCATGATCCCAGGGTCCTGGGATCGAGCTCCGCATCGGGCTCTCTGCTCCACAGGGAGCCTGCTTCTCCTTCTCTCTCTGCCTGCCTCTCTGCCTACTTGTGATCTCTGTCAAATAAATAGATAAAATTAAAAAATATATATTTTAAAAGTCTGATGTAAAGATACTATGAGTGCCTCTCTACAAATGGATGTCTGGGAGTTTACATTTCACGTTTTAAAACTGCCAGCACTGAAAACACCAGGACATTTTTCAAGTCTAGATAAAATATATTATCACTGTTATTTGAATTTTTAAAAAATACTTATACCAGAATTGGAGTTGCTAACAGAATACTGGAAAAAATTTTCCATCACACAGGATGCCTGGGTGGCTCAGCTGGCTAAGCATCTGCCTTCAGCTCAGGTCATGATCCCAGGGTCCTGGGATCAAGTCCCACATCAGACTCCTTGCTCAGTGGGGAACCTGCTTCTCCCTCTGCCTGCCACTCTCCCTGCTTGTGCTCACTCTCTCTCTCTGATCTAAAAACAAATAAAATATTTTTTTTAAAAAAAGAAAAAAAGGAAAGAAAAGAATTGCCATCAGAAGCGTCAGAGGCAGACCACTGAAGTGTTCTCTGATGGTCCTATGGCATAAAGCACCAAGTTTTCCTAAAACCTGTTTTGTAGAGAAAACCTACACAGCAGGTCTTTATGATTCTTCAAGACATTGTTGCCTTGATTCAAGAGACTACTGTAGTAAAAACCTGCTGCTTTCAGCTGGTGACAATTTAAATGAGCTCCATTCTCAGCTCTCTTTGTCATCCCTATTATGGTTCAGCTACTATTACTCCGGAAGTTACAAATTTTTGCTCGTCGTCCTCTGGAACAAACTATAGATAGTCCCTTGTGGTGGGCAGGAGGGTTCGCTCTCCTTCAGGCATTAGCTTGCCAGCACTTCCAATCTCACCCAAGGGCCTACCCTTCGTAATACTCCAGATAAGCATGTGATAATGAAGCAAGCCAGAGCGGTGATTCTCAAAGTGTGCCCCCTGGGTGAGCAGCTTGGCACGACCGGGGAGCTTGTGAAACATGCCCGTTTTTGAGTCTCACCTTTGAGCTATGGGCTCAGGAACTCTGGGGGTGAATCCCAGGAGCCTCTGTTTTAACAAGGCCTCCTGGAGATTATTATGCCTGCAAAAGTTTGAGAAGCACTTGTTGGGTAGAGAAGGGGCGATGGGGGGTTAGGGAATGTTGCCAAAGGGGTTTTGCTAACTTCCTTTCATAAGCCCGTTCAGCAGTAGAACAGCTATGAGGAGCATTTGTAAGAAGGAAAATGTACTACATCCTCTGTACAAAAGCTCTGCACCACACCAGCCTCTAGCTGGATCGCTGTGAAGCAGATGTGTCCTTTGGACAAATGTACCCTACAGAGATTTCAGAAGATTTGCTGATCTGGAAAGGTTCTGACACATTTCCTTTCATCACTTATCTGTACTGCTGTTCTTTTTCACTCTGGAAACGCAAGCCTTCTGTTCATGTTTTAAGTACAGGTGGTTATTATTTCAACCAGCTAAGTAGGTCAGAACAGAAATACCTCACAGTGTGATTCTCAGATCCCCCAGGGATGATCCCTTTAGCCTTCCTGGACAGCAGCCTGACTCGGACGGTTTGGAATCAGACAGCCCTTCTTTCTCTCTGTCACTGCTAAACTGTGACTTAATCCAGCTGCTGACCTGCTCTGAGCAGCAGCTTCCTCATTCATGAAATGATTATAGTAGTTTCTATCTCCTAGGGTTGTTTTAAGAGTTAAATAAAATTATTTAATATTCTTATCTTTTTTTTTAAGATTTTATTTATTTATTTGACAGAGAGATCACAAGCAGGCAGAGAGGCAGGGTGGAGGACTGGGTGGAGAAGCAGGCTCCCTGCTGAGCAGAGAGCCCATCCGGGGCTCGATCCCAGGATTTCGAGATCATGACCCAAGCAGAAGGCAGAGGCTTAACCCACTGAGCCACCCAGGAGCCCCTATTTAATATTCCTATCTTAATAACATATTATTGGGGCTCCTGGGAGGCTCAATGGTTAAGCGTCAGCCTTCAGTTCGGGTCATGATCTCAGGGTCCTAGGTCTGAGCCCCGCATCAGGCTCCCTGCTCAGTGGGAAGCGTGTTTCTCCCTCTCCCACTCCCCCTGCTTGTGTTCCCTCTCTCACTGTGTCTCTCTCTGTCAAATAAATCAACGAAATTTTTTTTAAAAATAACACAGGGCGCCTGGGTGGCTCAGTGGGTTAAAGCCTCTGCCTTCGGCTCAGGTCATGACCTCAGGATCCTGGGATCGAGCCCCTCATCGGGCTCTCTGCTCAGCAGGGAGCCTGCTTCTTCCTCTCCCTCTGCCTGCTTCTCTGCCTACTTGTGATCTCTGTCTGTCAAATAAATAAATAAAATCTTTAAAAAAAAATAAAAATAAAAAAAATAAAAAATAACATATTATTGAATAGAAAGCATTAACTAAACAGTTCGGATCATTGTTATTCATTGATCTTCATCTCACCTATGGAACCCCTCCTCCCTCTCTATAAGCAGATACCCTCTCTCCTAACTCACTGACAAACACTAAGGCCATTAAGTGTGATTTTCTTCAATTTTCTCCCAGCCCTCCCGACCATTCTCCCCCAAAAGCATCTCACAAAGTTACCTGAAACCTGTCACTGTCACTTCTGAGGTCTAAGAATAAAGGCTGAGGGACTCCTCCTTTTCTTCCTTCTGTTCAAAGCCAACCACTCACTGCGCCTTAACTCTTACCATTTTGTCTGGTCCAGAGACATTTTCTGCTTTTTCCTCTGTCCCTTGAATTTGGTCTCACAATAGCTTCACCCATCTCTCTCCTTTTTCCATTCAAACTTTTGCAAGGGTTATCCATATTTCCTTGTCCATTTTCCTCCCACGCCAGAGAAAATATTTACATTAAAACTGTCAGAGGGGCACCCGGCTACCTCAAGTGGAAGAGCATGTGACGTGATCTCAGGGTTGTGAGTCTGAGCCCCACGTTGGATCGAGAGATTATTTAAAAAACAAAAAACAAGAAACAAAAACAAGTTGTCAGTGATTATCAATATACATCTGATTGATTTTTCCCCTTTAATTTTGTTGTTCCCAAAATATTCATCTTCTGAACAATCAGGTTTTCACAGGGGGTTGGAGGGACAAAGTTTGGTCTTGAAAATATGATTTAAAGAAAACAGCTGCCTACATAGAAAAAAAAAAAAGGGAAGTCTTTGGCTAGTTGAGATAGAGAAGGTGGTGAGTCACCACATTTTTCCACCCTGAAGTAACTTCTGAAAAGCCATTTGCTGTTTTAAGCAATCTTTGGATGCATCTCATCCAATTTAATCATTTCAGTACCATGCTGATGGCTCGCAAGTTCACCGTCTAACTCTGACCTTTCCTTTAAAGTCATATCTTCAGCTGGGGGCATGTGTCTTCGTTTGTATCTGCAAACTAATTCACACACACCCCTATTTCTCTCCAAAATGTTCTGTTTCTGCTGTTAGACCATCATTCATCGAGCTAGAAACCAAAGAATTCCATCCTTTACTCCACTGCAGTAGGATAATTCCCTTCTCTGGTGGATTTCATTTGCTTATACTCAAGTGTGGTAAAATGAGATGATGGAAGTGTCCAAGTTCTTGGCTTCAAGTCTACAATGTGCAGTTCTGTGTACGATACAAAAGATTTTAAAGAAAAAAAAAAAAAAACTAACGGGAACTAGCTTTGCTCCCCTCTCCTTCTTTACTATGTGTGGATCAAAGATCCTTTCACGTATTGGAAGAAGTTTGCAATCTAAGTTATAGAGGATAGGGGAGGAAAAGTTTTCCTTAACTCAGGGTCCCTGTCTGGGTCTGAAAATTAAGGTAACAAAGACAGATTAATGGGGGAAAAAAGGATACAGATATATTAATATAAGTTTGACGTGACCCTGGAGACTAAGAAAATGAAGACCCAAAGAAATGGTTAAATCTAAGTATTTTTATGCCAGGTATGATGGAGAGCTGATGGCTGAGAAGAAATACAGGATGTCAGAGAGTCTGAGATAATTGTAGGGAACTAGGAGAATTCCAGCCAGGCCTGTTTGTTAGGATTCTTCTTGGCAAACTTTTGTCTTCAGAGATAAGGAAGGTATTTTCCTCTGGGTATAAGGAGAGTACCTTTCACATGAGGGTTTTATGGCCCATTTCTGGGAACAGGAGGAGTTGGGGAGGTCAGAGCAACATTCCTACTCCCGCAGTTTTCTCAGACTCCCTCAGCTGAGAACATTCAATGTAGCAAAATGCTGTATTTTGGAGCAGCCTCTTCTGAACCACATCAAGAGTGTAATAATGTGAGTGAAGGAGACGTTGCATCTAGACTCTGCCTTAAACAAAGTCCAAGACTTGGTAATATGAGACGATACTCCTTTTTAAGAGATCTGGGAGTAAAAATAACTTCACGTCCCGCTTTCTAAATAAGTTCTTGATATGGCAAACCATTAAGTAGAATCCGGTTTATTCAGTGTCTGTGAGGGCCCCTGAGAGGGTCAATATAATCCCCAGTTACCTAGAAGGTAACAATAGATATTTTAAATCAAATGCATAATAAAGAACTCCCATGATACTGCTCCGCATTGCCCCATGCTCCCCTCAACACAATTCAGGACAAAACAGATATTAGTTCTGTGATTTAGCTATGCCTCTGGGATGCCTAGGAGTTCCAAGGGTCTCTAGCCAAATTTCATACTTCAATCCCAACAGTTCAGTTTTTACCAGGTTTTTGTCGGGGCTTGGAGGGACAAGTTTTTGGCTTGAAAAATATATATATATTTTTTTTAAATTGCCTTGGAAATGTGGGAAACCCAATGCATTTCCTTTTTTTTTTTTTTAATTTTTATTTATTATTGGACAGACTGAGTGAGACACAGCAAGAAAGGGAACACAAGCAGGGGGAGTGGGAGAGGGAGAAGCAGGCATTCCGCTGAGCAGGGAGCCCAATGCAGGGCTCGATCCCAGGACCCTGGGATCATGACCTGAGCTAAAGGCAGACAGACGCCTATCGACTGAGCCACCCAGGCACCCCTCAAATTATGTTTTCAAGGGGTGCCTGGGTGGCTCAGTTGTTAGGCCTGCCTTCCACTCAGGTCATGATCCCAGGGTCCTGGGATCAAGCCCCACATCGGACTCCCTGCTTGGTAGGGAGCCTGCTTCTCCCTCTTCCACTCCCCCTGCTTGTGTTTCCTCTCTTACTCTCAAGTAAATAAATAAAATCTTTAAAAAAAAAAAAGAAAGAAAGAAAGAAGGAAGGAAAAGAAAATATAATTTGGAAAAAAAAAAAATAACTGCCTAGGGATGCCTGGGTGACTTGGTTGGTTAAGTGTCTGCCTTGGGCTCGGGGTCATGATCCCCAGGTCCTGGGATCAAGTCCTTCATCAGGCTCTCAGTTCAGCAGGAAGCCTGCTTCTCCCTCCCTGCACCCCCTCCCCCACTGGTGCTCTTTCTCTCTCTCTCTAATAAATAAATAAAATCTTAAAAAAAAAAAAAAAACCTGCCTAGATAGGAAAAACAAGAAAAAGCCATTGGCTAATTGAGATAGAGATGGTGATGATTCATTACTTTCTCCCCACCTGAAGTAACTCCTGAAAATCCAGAATTCCTAATGACTTCTTATAGGTTTGTCAGTACACAATTAAGTTTCAGCTTAATGAACAAAGGGTAAAATATGTGAAATCAGTTGCTTCATTAATCTCACCATGCAACATGGATGGCTGTTCAAAGATCACTAGCATATGGACAGGACTAGAGATGGAAACAGTGCTGAATATGTTGTCCAGTTGTGTTCCCAAAGATTCTGGACCTCAAAGTTCAGACTTTTAAGGAACTGCCATTTAAATCAGTGGCTTAAGATTGTCAAAAGAGGGGCGCCTGGGTGGCTCAGTCAGTTAAGTGGCTGCCTTCGGCTCAGGTCATGATCCTAGGGTCCTGGGATCGAGTCCCACATCGGGCTCTCTGCTGAGCAGAGAGCCTGTTTCTCCCTCTCCTTATGCCTCTGCCTGCCTCTCTGCCTACTTGTGTTCTGTCAAATAAATAAATAAAATCTTAAAAAAAAAAAAAAGATTGTCAAAAGAGTTTTCTGTCTAGGATTTAACATGTTCTTCAAATAATAGACTGATCAGCCATGGGATGAAATGCCTTTTCTAATCAAAAACAATTTATTTTTGTTTTTTAAGACTTTATTTACTTATTTGAGAGAGAGAGAGAGAGAGAGCACAAGCAGGGGCAGAGAGAGAGGGAGAAGCAGACTTCCCACTGATCAGGGAGCCAGATGCAGGGCTCTATTCCAGGACCCTGAGATCATGACTTGAGCTGAAGGCAGATGCTTAACTGAGTGAACTATCCAGGCACCCCCCCCCAAAACAATTTCAAATATATCACTGGAAATGCTTTAAAAAATTACAAGAGAGGGGCACCTGGGTGGCTCAGTGGGTTAAGCCTCTGCCTTCAGCTCGGGTCATGGTCTCAGGGTCCTGGGATCGAGTCCCACATCAGGCTCTCTGCTCAGCGGAGAACCTGCTTCCTCCTCTATCTCTCTCTCTGCCTGCCTCTTTGCCTACTTGTGATCTCTCTCTGTGAAGTGAGTAAATAAAATCTTTAAAAAAAAATTACAAGAGAGCTTGCACCTCCTTAGCCTAACAGGGTCTGACTCAGCTAGATGATAGGCAGATTAAAGAAAAAGAACAAAGTCTTACATTGTCGGTGTGATTGTAACTCTGCCAAGTGTGTCCTTCAGGCACAGCAGAGATCATGCTTCTGGATTGTATGCCCAAGGCACTTTCTGTTGTCTTTTAAGGTATGTCTGCTCTTGGTGCCTTTTTCATGAATTTTCTCTATGAGGGCTGTACCTCTTACACCTGTCCTGTGGTACTCCCTCCTCAGCACCAGTCTTCTGGTAGTCCCTGTCCCTTTCAAGAGGGACTGCTAGGGGGCACCTGGGTGGTTAAAGTGGGTTAAAGCCTCTGCCTTCAGCTCAGGTCATGATCCTGGGGTCCTTGGATCGAGCCCTGCAACGGGCTCTCAGCTCAGCAGGGAGCCTGCTTCCTCCTCTCTCTCTGCCTGCCTCTCTGCCTACTTGTGATCTCTCTCTCTCTGTCAAATAAATAAATAAAATCTTAAAAAAAAAAAAAAGACAGACTTCTAGGACAGATGATCTGGGGAGCCATAGAAAGCACCCTTGTTACGACAGGCCAAATCCAAACCCTGTCAAATGGTGATATGTATGGCCTGCCTACTCCTGATCAGCTTGTTAGTGAAGCCACTACCCGCAAGTCCTTCTCACCACCATGGACAGCTCCCAATGGAGCCTCTCCTGCTTCTCAAGCTTTCCAAGTTTGTCTCATAGAACTCAGAGACAATAAAGTCATTTAATTGCTACAGTCTTTACAGTGGGAGATTTGGTGGACTCTGGAGGATTGTTTCTTCAAGCCAATGACCTGTGTAAACTCAATCCTATCTCTATAACCAATTCCTTCTGGAGAGATCCAATTCTCGATGCCTGTTCTTCATAGAATCAATACTCTTTTTTTTTCTTTTATTGTATCTTGAGTTTCAAATTTTCTCAGGATATAGACCTAAGAATATCTTCTTAATTACTTAAACACTGCATCTTGTGTGAGATACTTTCTCTTGATGTTTAAGATTTGCTCTGTTGTAGGGAGGTTTAAAAAATCAGAATTCCAGTCCTTACCCCTGATTTACTGAATAAGAATCTCTAAATCTAGGCACTCAGCACCAGTGTCTTTATCTTTCGACATTAATTCATGCTGTGAAGTCTGGAATTACCATGACTTTAATGCCCTTTTAAAATAAATTTAAATTTAGGGGCGCCTGGGTGGCTCAGTGGGTTAAAGCCTCTGCCTTCGGCTCAGGTCATGATCCCAGAGTCCTGGGATCGAGCCCCGCGTCGGGCTCTCTGCTCAGCAGGGAGCCTGCTTCCTCCTCTCTCCCTCTGCCTGCCTCTCTGCCTACTTGTGATCTCTGTCTGTCAAATAAATAAATTAAAACAAAAATCTTAAAAAAAATAAAATAAATTTAAATTTAATTTATACTTTTTTTCCCATCAAAGATGTAAAACTAATTCTGCCCATTTTCTTGAATTTTAAGAATTCACCAGAATAGGGGTGCCTGGCTGACACAGTCAGTAGAATGTGTGACTCTTGCTCTCAGGTTCAGGAGTAATCTCTACATTCAATCCTCAGGTTGAATGTAGAGATTACTTAAAAATAAATTAATTAATTGATCAATTAATTAAAAAAAGAATTCACCAGAATATGTATCAATATTGATTATGCAGCATTTTTAAAAAATTGCACTCTAGAGGCAAATAATAGAAACAAGAGCAAAAAGTGTCTCAGGATCTCACATGAGCTTTATCATCCCATTGTCCAAAGTGTAAAACTTCCAGCTGTCTTTCCACTGTCAAATGATCTATACATCAGGGGCGTCTGGGTGGCTCAGCCGGTTTAATGTCTGCCTTCAGCTCAGGATATGACCCCAGGGTCCCAGATTGAGCCCTAAATCAGCCTCCCTGCTCAGCGGGAAGCCTGCTTCTCCCTCTCCCACTCCCCCTGCTTGTGTTCCCTCTCTCCCTGTGTCTCTCTCTGTCAAATAAGTAAAATCTTAATAAATATATAAATAATCTGTACATCAGACACTCCCTATCCTGCCTTGTCTGAAACTTCTTCCATAAGTACTACACTCCCAATACTATTTTTTTCTTTTCATTTGCTCAAGAAAAGAGAGAATGACACTAACTTCCAATGTTTACTTCACCTGGGCACAGCACACAAAACAGTTCACGCTATTTTTAAATCTATCAGACTGGCCTAGTTCCTTTATGAGAACCAGATTTACAACTACCAAGAACTGTGTGCTGATATCATCATCATTCTTGACATCTGTCTGTGATTTAATCAAAAGAAGATGGATAAGTGGAAGGCTGTGGCCTCATTCTTGATTGCATATTGGGATCACCAGAGGTACTGTATAAACTACTAATGCCTGACCTCTCCCCTGCCCCACGGTGGTTCTGATTCAGTTGCTCTAAGGTGTAGCCCAGGCTCTCCCAGGTGATTCTAATGTGCATCAAGGGCTGGGAACGACTGGCATAAAGATGGTTTGTTGCTATAGGAGGCATGTCTAGGGTGGATATGAGGGAGTGTCTGTTGCCTGCATGACCTAGAAAGTCACCAGATAATTTGCACTAATGTTCACTGAATAATTTGTACAGTGGTTGCATCTCCAGTAATACACTTTAATAAGCATCTGAGATAGAGATCAAATCATAAAGATAATTTCCATACCACACAAAACAACTTAACTATATCCTTTGCTGGGAAACTACTTAGCTGAAGAAAAATCTAATCCTAGATATTACTTTCATACCTTCCCTTAAAATTCTCCAAGAATTGGATAAGTGGGTATGCTGGATGGCCTAAATGTGTAGTCTATTCTTTCAATTTACTTTTATTATACCAGTGGTCCTGCCCATTACAGAAATGCTAACAACTAGAAGCAAGCAAAACATTAAAAATTTTTAAAAATCACTTCCAGGGACACGGGGCTGCCTCAGTTCATTATGCATCTGACTCTTAGCTTTGGCCAAGAGTCTCGTGGGTCCTGGGATTGAGCCTCAGTTGGACTCTGAGCTCAACAGGGAATCTGTTTGAAGATTCTCTCCCTCTGCCCCTCCCCCTGCTCTCTCTCTCAGGTTCTCGCTAAAATAAATAAATAAGTCTTTTTAAAAAATGACTTCTATTCATATCTGCCAGAAGAAAACCCTTTTAACATTTTGGCACATATTCTAGATTGCCCATACACATATTTGCCATCTACATGGCCAGTGGTCAATAAACATTTGTATTAATATAAATTTTTTATAAAAATTGCATCATACTGCAAATAATATTTTTCATATCTATATACATACATCCCATTATTTAAGATTTAGTTTCTCTGCATCTTGATTAAATTGAACATTTTTCACACACCTACTGGAAATGCATTCATTTTTTTTTAACTCTATATATATACTTTACCCACTCTATCACTGGCTGATCATTTTTGTGGCCCACTGACAACCAAGATACAGATGACACCTACCTTAATTCTGGTCACCAATATCACTGTAATCACTCCTACAGTCACCTACAACCCTTCAGTGGTGTTCAGTAGTCTCAAATATTTAGCACAAACTCCTTAGCCTGAGTTGGAAAAGCCTTCAGTCTCCTGACTGGCATCCAGATTAGAATACCTTTAATCAATTTTCCAATTTAAATTTTACCTGATCACAACCCAGATTAAAACTCCTCATCGGGGCACCTGGGTGACTCAGTGGGTTAAAGTCTCTGCCTTCGGCTCAGGTCGTGATCCCGGGGATCCTGGGATCAAGCCCCGCATCAGGCTCTCTGCTAGGCAGGGAGCCTGCTTCCCCCTCTCTCTCTGCCTCTCTCTCTGCCTGTCTCCCTGCCTACTTGTGATCTCTGTCAAATAAATAAATAAAATCTTAAAAAAAAAAAAAGAAAAGAAAGAAAGAAAAGGAAACTCCAGATAGTTTCCATTTACCCTCAGATCCTAATCCAGAAACCCTAATTTCATCAAACTGATTCAAATCCCATTTCTGGTCGCTACCTCACCAATAAATGTACTTGGAGACTTGGAGAGTAAACTGAAGGTAAGAGAACAAGTCATGTTTTTATTTTGAGAAATAACTTTCTAGGCAGAGGAAATAGCACAAAGTCCGTAAACTGGGACTGTGCTTGGCTTGTTTACTAAAAACTCTGGCAACCAAATAAATAAATAAAATCTTTAAAAAAAATAAATTTTTAATAAATAAATAAATAAAAATTTAAAAACCTCTGGCAATCAGAGGGAATGGAGAAAAGAGAGTAAAGGGAAGTGTTAGCAGAAATCAAAAAGGTAGGGCGCCTGGGTTGCTCAGTGGGTTAAAGCCTCTGCCTTCAGCTCAGGTCACGATCTCGTGGTCCTGGAATTGAGTCCTGCATCAGGCTCTCTGCTCAGTGGGGAGCCTGCTTCTCCCACCCCTCTCTCTCTCTGCCTCTCTGCCTACCTGTGATCTCTCTCTGTCAAATAAACAAATAAATATTTTTTAAAAAATCCAAAAGGTAGCAAGAGATCAAATCCTAAAGGATTTTGTAAGCCATTGTAGTCTTAGGCTTTTACTCTGAAAAAAATAGACATTGTCAACTTTTTTTTTTAATGATTTTTTTTAAGATTTTTCTTTCTTTTTTTTAAGATTTTATTTATTTATTTGTCAGAGAAAGAGGAGCGAGAGCGAGCACAGGCAGACAGAGTGGCAGGCAGAGGCAGAGGGAGAAGCAGGCTCCCTGCCAAGCAAGGACGCTGGGATCATGACCTGAGCTGAAGGCAGCTGTTTAACCAACTGAGCCACCCAGGCGTCCCGACATTGTCAACTTTTGAGAAATGAAATGGTATTGTCTAATTTATATTTAAAAGGGCTACTCTGCTATGTTGGAAGTAGCCTGTGGGGTAGGAAGGCAAATACAAAAGGAGAGAGTTATGAAACATATCTAGTTTAGAGATAATAGTGGTTAAGAAGTGGTAATATTCTTGGGGCGCCTGGGTGGCTCAGTGGGTTAAAGCCTCTGCTTTCGGCTCAGGTCACCATCCCAGGGTCCTGGGATCCAAGCCCAGCATCAGGCTCTCTGCTCAGCAGCAAGCCTGCTTCCTCCTCTCTCTGCCTGCCTCTCTGCCTCCTTGTGATCTCTGTCTGTCATATAAATAAATAAAATCTTAAAAAAAAAAAAAAGAAGTGGTAATATTCTGAGAATTTTGAAGGAAGAAAAGCAAAATTTTCTGACAGATTGAGTTTGGACTATGAGAAAAGGAGAAGAGTTAAAGATGCTATCAAGGGTTTTTTGTTGTTGTTTTGTTTGTTTGTTTGTTTGTTGGGGGGTTTTTTGCTATCAAGATTTCTTAACTCAATAAGCTGGATGAATGGATTTGACATTGTTCAGGTGGGGTACTGAGAGTGGATCAGGGTTCAGTGAAAGGGATCATGACTGAGTCTGAGATTTTTTGTTTTTAAAGATTTAATTATTTAAGGGGCACCTGAGTGGCTTAGTTATTTAAGCTTCTGCCTTCAGATCAAGTCATGATCCCAGGTCCTGGGATCAAGTCTGAATCAGGTTCCCTGCTTGGTGGGGAGCCTGCTTCTCCCTCTCCCACTGCCCCTGCTTGGGTTCCCTCTATTGCTGGATCTGTCTCTGTCAAATAAATAAAATATTTTTTAAAAAATAAGATTTAGGAGGGAGACAAGCCATAAGTGACTCTTAACCTCACAAAACAAACTGAGGGTTAATGGGGGGAGGGGGGTTGGGAGGGGGGGTGGGGTTATGGACACTGGGGAGGGTATGTGCTATGGTGAGTGCTGTGAAGTGTGTAAACCTGGCGATTCACAGACCTGTACCCCTGGGGATAAAAATATATTATATGTTTATAAAAAATAAAATTAAAAAAATTAATTAAAAAAATAAGATTTAATTATTTGAGAGAGAGAGAACGTGCAGAGGGGAGGAGCAGAGGCAGAGAGAGAGACCCAAGCAGGGCTTGACTCATGACTCTGAGATCACAGCCGGGGTAGAAACCAAGAGTCAGAAGCTTAACGGATTGCACCACCAGGTACCCCTGAGGCTGGGAATTTTAAGTTTGACTTAAGTTACCTAGAGGATGTCCAAGCAGAGATATTGAATTAGGAGTTGGATATATGAGCCTAGAGATAGAGATCTGCATGTAGTCACCATTTGGGTGGTATTAAATCCTTCAGATTGGATTACCAAGGCTAAGACCATGTATATATAGGAAAGAAGAGATCTAGGGATTTGGCCTTTAGTAACTAGAAAGGACCAAGGCCGGGGAAAGGTTGGAGGAAAGAGAAGGAACAAAGAAAACCTTCCTCCTTGTGTTTTGATGTTTGTTTATTTATAACCTCTAAACCCAATGCAGAGCTCAAACTCTCTCATCCTGAGACCAAGAGTCACCTGTTCTACTGACTGAGGCAGCTAGGAGCCCTAAAGAAAACTTTGAAGGAGCAGTCATTGGTATAGAAGGAAACTCAGGAAAGGATGGTATCCTGGAAGCCATGAGAAGAAAGCTTTTCAAGGTGGAGAGGACTCCTAACACTTCAAAAGATCCTGATATCTCAAGTAAGATGGGGATGGGGGGGAGGGGCAGGGGCACCAGGGTGACACAGTTGGTCAGTTGGTTAGGTGTCTGACTCTTGGTTTAGGCTCAGGTCGTGGTCTCAGGGTTTTGAGATCCAAGCGGCTTCTGGCTCTGAGCTCAGCAGGGAGTCTGCTTGGCACTGTCTCCCTCTGCCCCTCTCAATGTGCGCTCTCTCAAATAAATAAATCTTGGAAAAAAAAAAAAGATGGGGATAGGGAATTGATCATTAGATTTTTGCATCATTAACTTGTGACTTTGACAAGAAGCGGATCTGTGGAGATTGGATATGAAAGTCTGATTGGAGTATTCAAAAGAGAAAGAGGAGGGGGAAATCACCAGCATACAAATACAGAGAAATCTTTAAAAGAGTTTTGCTACGAAAGAAAATACAGACTTAGGGTGGAAGCAATAGATTCAAGAGAGATGTGTTTTGTTTTGTTTTTTCCTAACCCGATAATAATTACAGTATGTTTATATCACCAGCAGAAATGATAGGGGAAAATGATGTAACTAACTAATGATTTGAATTCCACAAATTTGAAGTTGCAAATTTTAAAATGGAGTTAACAACTTGAATTTAAATTTCAACTATTTTTTAATGCATCTATGCAATTTAACTGTATTATGGTCTGAAATCCTAGGTCATACAAGCGCTTTAAAAAATTGAGATATAAATTATAAACCATAGAACTCATCCTTGTAAGATGCAAAATTCTTAAATATATAAAATCCAATTTTTTAAAATACAGTCACAATGTTGTACCACCAACACCACTATTTTGTTCCAAAACATTTTGATCACATTTAAGAAGAAGCCTATTGGGGTGCCTGGGTGGCTCAGTTGGTCGAACCTCTGGCCCTCAATCTCTCTCTCTCTCTCTCTCTCAAATAAATAAACAAATTTTTTTAAAAAGTAGTTTTCTTGGGGCGCCTGGGTGGCTCAGTGGGTTGAGCCTCTGCCTTCGGCTCAGGTCATGATCTTAGGGTCCTGGAATCAAGCCCCACATCAGGCTCCCTGCTCAGCAGGAAGCTTGCTTCCCCTCTCTCTCTGCCTGCCTCTCTGCCTACTTGTGATCTCTCTCTCTCTGTCAAATAAATAAATAAAATCTTAAAAAAAACTTAAAAAAATATTTTTCTTTTCTTGAACTGTCTGGTTTCGGCATCAGGGTGTGACAGTCAGTCTTATGAGCAACTTGCCTACACTAGAGACTCAGTTACTCAATACTAATAGAGATATTGCTGAGATTTTTTTTTAAAGATTTTATTTATTTATTTGACAGAGACACGAGAGAGGGAACAGAAGGACTGAGCCACTCAGGCACCGCTAGCTGAGATTTTTAAGGTATGTTTTAGATGCAAGTAAAATCCCTAACAGTTGACTTGAAGTAGGGGAGATTTTTTTCTTTTTAAGATTTTACTTATTTGTTTGACAGAGAGAAAGAGAGAGACACAGCGAGAGAGGGAACACAATCAGGGGGAGTGGGAGAGGGGGAAGCTGGCTTCCAGCTGAGCCGGGAGCCCCATGTGGGACTCGATCCCAGGACCCCAGGATCATGACCTGAGTCAAAGGCAGACACTCAATGACTGAGCCACCCAGATGTCCCTAAATATCTTAATATATATATCTCCTACTGGTTCTGTTTCTCTAGTTGAACCCTGACTGATAACACAGCGTAATCAATACTGGCCTCAGAGAATGAGTTGGGAAGTATTCCTTTCTCTTCTATTTTGTGGGAAGAGTTTGTGAATTGTTTAATTATTATTTAAATGTTGGTAGATTTCCCCAGTGAAGCTATCTGACCACGCGAACATTTATAAAATTTGTTTTTCTGTCCAAGAAATTCGTTCTACCATATGTGCTAATTTGAAGTAGTTCTTTTTATTTTTTTAAGATGTTATTTATTCACTTGACATAGATTGAGAGAGAGTGAGAGAACTACAACAGGGGGATGGGCAGAGGGAGAGGGAGAAGCAGTCTCTCCACTGAGCTGGGAGCCCAACACGGGGCTTGATCCCAGGACCCCAGGATCATGACCTGAGCCAAAAGCCAGACAGACGCCCAACTGACTGAGCCATCCAGGCACCCTGAAGTGGTTCTTTTACTTCAAATATATCTGGAACATCCATCTTTGCATGTTAATATTCACTGATGCACTTAGTATTGTTTTATTGCTGAATTATATCCCATAGCATAATACATGAAGTGGGGGTTTTCTGGGGGAGGGGTTTAGCTTAGCAGATCTGAATTTTTTTTTAAAGGATTTTATTTATTTGAGAGAGAGAGAGAGAGAGAGAGAGAGAGCAAACAGGAGCAGAGGGGAGGGGCAGAGGGAGAGGAAGAAGCAGGCTCTCCAGCAGACTCATCCAGGCTCCAGCTTAACCAGCTGAGCCACCCAGACGCCCCTGAGTTTAAATCTTTTTTTTTTTTTTAAAGATTTTATTTATTTGACAGACAGATCACAAGTAGGCAGAGAGGCAGGCAGAGAGAGAGGAGGAAGCAGGCTCCCTGCTGAGCAGAGAGCCCGATGCGGGGCTCGATCCCAGGACTCTGGGATCCTGACCTGAGCTGAAGGCAGAGGCTTTAACCCACTGAGCCACCCAGGCGCCCCAAATCTTAACTACAAATCTTACTAGCAGTGCAAGTTTGGCTTCTATCTATCTATTTATCTATCTATCTAAGGGACTAGGACAGAACTGTGGAAAAGCTAGATTTATGTGCTCGTGTTCTTTCACTGATGCTCCCTGTTCTCTGACATCTATCTGATTCACATCTCCCTGCATGTTCTCAAGTCTTCTGTTTTTGTTTTATTTTCTCTGTTCAGTCTCCCTGTAGATAAACTTTTGATTTTAAAATTTTACTGACAGTGGGTGGGGAAGGGGGCATCTAGGTGGCTCAGTGGGTCAAGCATCTGCCTTCAGCTCAGGTCATGATCCCAGGGTCCTGGGATCAAGCCCCACATCGGGCTCTCTGCTCAGCGGGGAGCCTGCTTCCTCCTCTCTCTCTCTGCCTGCCTCTCTGCCTACTTGTGATCTCTGTGTCAAATAAATAAATAAGACCTTAAAAATTAATAATAATAATAATTAGTAAAATAATAATAATAATAATGTCCATTTATGGGCAATGCCAGAACTATCTTGGGAAAACTGAAACATATGAACAAATTTCTATAAAAGTATATATCTTACCAAAATTCTCTCAAGAGGAAATAAAAGCCTGAATAGTCCTTTAAGTAAGGTCACTCATAACTTAATTTTTTTTAAGCTAACTTTTTTTTTTTTTTAAGATTTTATTTGACAGGCAGAGATCACAAGTAGGCAGAGAGGCAGGCGGAGAGAGAGGAGGAAGAAGGCTCCCCACTGAGTAGAGAGCCAGATGCGGGGCTCGATCCCAGGACCCTGGGATCATGACCTGAGCCGAAGGCAGAGGCTTTAACCCACTGAGCCACCCAGGTGCCCCTAAGCTAACTTTTTAAAAAAGATTTTATTTATTTATTTAGAACACAAGCAGGGGGAGGAGCAGAGAGAGAAGGAGAGAAAGAACCTCAAGCAGATTCTATGCTGAGCACGGAGCCCAGTGTGGTCTCATCATGGGGCTTGATCTCACAACCCTGTGATCATGACCTAAGCCAAAATCAAGAGGCAGGCACTTAACTGACTGAGCCACCCAGGCACCCCAAGGTAATTTATTTTTGACTAACATCACAATGAAACATTAATTTCAATTTACAATCCCTTTCTTTACTCGGTCTATATTTAAATCCAAAAGTAAATTATTTTTAAACTGATCTTTTGGGGCACCTGGGTGGCTCAGTGGGTTGGGAATCTGCCTTCCTCTCAGGTCATGATCTTGGGGTCCTGGGATCAAGCCCCGCATCAGGCTCCCTTCTCCCTCTCTCACTCGTTCTCTGTTTCTCTCTCTCTCATTCATTCTCTCAAGTAAATAAATAAAATCTTTAAAAATAAATAAACTGATCTTCTTATGAAAATCTTCATTGATTTTGATAACCTTCATTTTTCTTTCTTCTCTTATTTCCAACAATGTACAACACTGCTGCTTTATGAAAATCAAATAGTCTCACACTGAAGAATGTGGACTATGATCTACACGTCAAATTTAGCTGCAGTTTGAGTTTATTCCACAGATTTTGCTATACAGAAAGAATCGACTATGCTTTGTGATCAAAATCCAGGGCAAGCAAAGAGAAATTGTAGTGAAAATGAAAGAAAGGGAAAGAAAAAATGGAAAGAAAGAGAAAGAGAAGAAAAAGAAGTGGAAGTAGAAGAGGGACTGGAAGAAGAACAGGAAAAAGAAGAGAAAAATGAAAAACAATATCCCCAGAAAAGATTAGTCAGCAAACCCCTCATGGACACTCTCTGGGCAAACTTTAAGTTAAACAAATGCCCCACAATAGGAGATACCCAATCACTTGCATTTGAATTTAACATGACAGTAAAACAGGTATGAAACCTATTTCTTTATCAACAGAGTCACCTTGTAGTACTATCACTCATGTAAACCAATATCCTTATTCCTTCATTCATCATCTCCCCACCTCATTTTTTTACAGATAAAGCAATGGTTTCGAAAAAGGAGGAAGAAATACAATAAAGATATGTACAAGCAGAAACCTAAAAAAAGACCTAAAAGGTAAGAATGTTTTATACGTAGAACACTAAGTAGTAAGGAAGTAAAAAAGGAACATAGTGACTTCCAGAGAAAGACTGTGTCCCATAGTTCTTGGATATCCCATCAGCTTTCCACAGTCCACCATTGCCATTTAGCTCTTGCTGGAAGGTTGAGTACTGAGCGTTGTGAGAGCTCAGATTGCTGTCAGACATGGCCCGTGGACATGGAGGTGAACTTGGTTACATTAAACCAGAACTTCCAGATTATAAACTGTGGAAGATAAATGGAAAACCATTAGACAACTGTCCAGAAGCCAGCTGCACAAGGCCTAAGGGATCCATGGGGCCTCCATGAAGCTTGGAGATACACGGGTGGTTTTGCAAACAGTGTTTCCTTTGGTGCATTATTAAAACAATTCAAATAGGGATTTGCTGCATTTGTGGTAGCTGTAGGGGCTGATAGTAGGATTTAATAAAGTGAGCATACAAGTTTAAAAAAAAAAAAACTTTTCATGTTCCAGCCAGTGACACAAAGAACTGCTGACTGCCCTATTTGTTATTCTGCTCAACATACAAAGACGCATGTGCGTACACAAACATGACACCATTTACCATGTAGTCATATTCCCAAATATACTACTAAAGCCCTTAAATGTTTATTGGCTGCAATATGGAATTAATAATTTCATCTTTTTTTTTCCTTAGATGCTGAATATTTGTGATGCTTGTCTTCTCTGTGTTACCTACTGGCAGAATCTCATGTGACTGGAAAAAGTGAAGATAAGAACAACATCAACATTTTTTAAAGTACTAGACTATACACAGAATTTTTATATATTATTTATGTATATTTATATACAATATTTTGTGTATTACCTCACTTGATCATCACTCTAAACCATAAGCGAGGAAACTGAACTGCTGGGAAATAATGTGGTTTTGGGGACATCTGTATGGCTCAGTCAGATAAGCATCTGCGTTCAGTTCAGGTCATGATCTCAGGGTCCTGGGATCGAGTCCCGCATCAGGCTCCCTGCTCAGCAGGAAGCCTACTTCTCCCTCTCCCTCAGTGGCAACTCCTGCTTGTTTTCCCTCTCTCTCTCTGTCAAATAAGTAAATCTTTTTAAAAAAGATATATCAAGGTTATAAATATATTATGCTTCTATACCTTGTTTTTTAAATCTCATCTTGCCTCCCTTTATGAACTCACCCCCTTCAACTCAGGTTTCATCAGTCAAAATGCACATTTCATTCACCACATAATGAATGGATCTCAGAGGGGGAGAGTCAAGATGGCAGAGAAGTAGCAGACTGAGATGACATCAGGTCGCAGGAGTTCAGCTAGATAGTTATCAAACCATTCCAAACACCTACAAAGCCAACAGGAAATTGAAGAGAAGAAGAGCAGCAACTCTAGAAACAAAATCGACCACTTTCTGAAAGGTAGGACATGCAGAGAAGTGAATCTGAAGTGACAGGAAGATAGACCACGGGGGGAGGGGCCAGCTCCCAGCAAGCAGTGGAGCAACAGAGCACAAAATCCGAATTTTAGAATTCTGCTCCATTGAGGGACATTGCTCCAGAGGCTAAGTGGGGGTGGAGCCCTCATGGGGACAGGGTGGTCTCAGGTCCCACGGGGTCACAGAAGGATTGGGGTATCTGAGTGTAGCACAGCTCCCAGGTATCAGAGCAGGGAAGCCGGCTACAGAGACAGAGCCAAGGAGTGAGCGCTCAGCTCAGGGTTACCATAAACTGTGATCCATGGCACAGTCGGACCACTGCTCTTTGAGCAGGGACCCCACAAGTGGCAGATCCAGGGAGACCCACCTTCCTCCACTTGAAGAGCAGCACGGCAGCAATCTGCTGGGTTTGGGGACTCCAAATGGGGCTGTGCACCAGAGACAGAGATGCTCGGTCACAGGCCGGGTGAGCTCAGAGCACGGCCAGAGACCAGGGAGATGGGAGTGATTGAGTGCTTTTCACTGAGGGCGCATTGAGGAGTGGGACCCTGAGCTCTTGGCTCCTCTGGGTCAAACACTGGGAAGCTGCCATTTTCATTCCCTTGGGAACAAAAGCTCCTGAGAGCAAACCTGAGCAGATTACTTAGCCAGGCCCCTGGCAAGGGCGGTACAATTCTGCCTCAGGCAAAGACACTTGAGAAACACTGCAACAGGCAGTGATTAGCAAGAACATCCAGCCAAGACCGAGTTCACTGATCAATGAGAACTGCGGAACTCCAAAAGAGAAGAGAGCAAAGCATGGAATTCATGGCTTTCTCCCCATGATTCTTTAGTCTTACAAAGTTAATTAAATTTATTTTATTTTATTTTTTTCTTATTCTAATTTAACTTTTCCTCTTTCCTCTTTTAACGATTTTTAACTAGTTTATCTTAAAAATACCTTAAAAAATTTTTTTAAAGCTTTATTATTATACTCATATTTTATCCTTCATTGTATATAATGTTATTTTTTGTATACATATAGGGTTTTTCCTTTAAAAAATTTTGGGATACAATTTCTTTTACTAGATCAAAATATACCCTAAATCTAGCACAGGGCTTTGTTCTGGTGTCCAGCCTGAGCAAATTCTCTCCACTTTCTTTTTCTTTCTTTTTCCAACCAACTTATCAATTCCTTTTTTAGAAATTTTTTGAAATTTTCATCTTTATATAAACATATATATATGTTTAAATTATATATATGTATATATGTATATATATATTTATTTATTTATTTAATTTTTTAAAATTTCTTTTTACCCTCTTTCTTCTCCCCCTAGTTTCAGGTCTCTTATGATTTGGTTAGCATACATTTTTCTGGAGTCTTTGTCACCCTTTTAGTATTTTATTCTCTGGTACATATATTCTTATCTGGATAAAATGACAGGGCAGAAAAGCTCACTACAAAAAAAAGAACAAGACGCAGTACCAAAGGCTAGGGACCTAATCAATACAGACATTGGTAAAATGTCAGATCTAAAGTTCAGAATGGCAATTCTCAAGGTGCTAGGTGGGCTTGAAAAAGGCATGGAAGATATTAGAGAAACCCTGTCTGGAGAAATAAAAGCCCTTTCTGGAGAAATAAAAGAACTAAAATCTAACCAAGCTGAAATCAAAAAAGCTAATAACGAGGTACATAAAAAATGGAGGCTCAACGCTAGGATAAATGAGGCAGAAAAGAGAACTGGTGATATAGAAGACAAAATGATGTAAAATAAAGAAGCTGAGCAAAAGAGAGACAAACAACTATTGGACGACGAGGGGAGAATTTGAGAGATAAGTGCTATCATAAGATGAAACAATATTAGATTATTTGGGATTCCAGAAGAAGGGGGGAGGGCAGAAGGTATATTGGAGCAAATTATAGTAGAGAATTTCCCTAATATGGCAAAGGGAACAAGCACCAAAATCCAGGAGGCACAGAGAACCCCCCTTAAAATCAATAAAAATAGGTCCACAACCCGTCATCTAAAAGTGAAAATTACAAGTCTTAGTGACAAAGAGAAAATCCTGAAAGCAGCTTGGGACAAGAAGGCTGTAACATACAATGGTAAAAATATTAGATTGACAGCAGACTTATCCACAGAGACCTGGCAGGCCAGAAAAAAATGGCATGAGGGGCACCTGGGTGGCTCAGTGGGTTGAGCCTCTGCTTCAGCTCGAGTCATGATCCCAGGGTCCTGGGATCAAGCCCCGCATCGGGCTCTCTGCTCAGCAGGGACCCTGCTTCCTCCTCTCTCTCTGCCTGCCTCTCTGCCTACTTGTGATCTCTGTCTGTCAAATAAATAAATAAATAATCTTTTTTTTAAAAAATGGCATGATATATTCAGAGCACTAAATGAGAAAAAATATGCAGCCAAGAATACTATATCCAGCTAGGCTATAATTGAAAATAGAAGGAGAAATCAAAAGTTTCCAGAACACGGGGCGCCTGGGTGGCTCAGTGGGTTAAGCCGCTGCCTTCAGGTCAGGTCATGATCTCAGGGTTCTGGGATCGAGCCCCGCATCGGGCTCTCTGCTCAGCGGGGAGCCTGCTTCCTCCTCTCTCTCTGCCTGCTTGTGATCTCTGTCTGTCAAATAAATAAATAAAATCTTTGAAAAAAAAAAAAAGTTTCCAGGACAAACAAAAACTAAAAGAATTTGCAAACACCAATATTGAAAGGGGTCCTCTAAGCAAAGAGAGATCCTAAAAGTAGTAGACCAGAAAGGAACAGAGACAATATACAGTAACAGTCACCTTACAGGAAATACAACAGCACTAAATTCATATCTTTCAATAGTTACCATAAGTGCAAATGGTCTAAATACCCCAATCAAAAGACACAGGGTATCAGGATGGATAAAAAAATAAAACCCATCAATATGTTGTCTACAAGAAACTCATTTTAAACCCAAAAACACCTCCAAATTTAAAGTGAGGGGGTGGAAAACAATTTACCATTCTAATGGACATCAAAAGAAAGCTGGGGTGGCAATTCTTATAAGAGATAAATTAAATTTTAAGCCAAAGACTACAATAAGAGATGAAGAAGGACACTATATCATACTCAAAGGTTCTGTCCAACAAGAAGATCCAACAATTTTAAATATCTATGCCCCTAACATGGGAGCAAACAACTATATAAACCAATTAATAACAAAATTAAAGAAACACATCAACAATGATACAAGTAATAGTAGGGAACTTTAACACTCCCCTCATTGAAATGGACAGATCATCCAAGCAAAAGATCAACAAGGAAATAAAGGCCTTAAATGACACACTGGACCAGATGGTCATCACAGATATATTCAGAACATTCCATTCCAAAGCAACTGAATACATATTCTTCTCTAGTGAGCATGGAACATTCTCCAGAATAGATCACATCCTGGGTCACAAATCAGGTCTCAACTGGTACCAAAAGATTGGGATCATTCCCTGCATATTTTCAGACTGCAATGCTCTGAAGCTAGAACTCAGTCACAAGAGGAAAGTTGGAAAGAACTCAAACACATGGAGGCTAAAGAGCATCCTACTAAAGAATGAATGAGTAAACCAGGAAATTAAAGAAGAATTGAAAAAATTCATGGAAACAAATGAAAATGAAAACACAACTGTTCAAAAATCTGTGGGACACAGCAAAGGCAGTCCTGAGAGGAAAGTATATAGCGATACAAGCCTTTCTCAAGAAACAAGAAAGGTCTCAAGTATACAATCTAACCCTACACCTAAAGGAGCTAGAGAAGGAACAGCAAAGAAAGCCTAAACCCAGCGAAGAGAAATAAGAAAAATCAAAGCAGAAATCAATGAAATAGAAACCAAAAGAACAGTAGAAAAAATCAACAAAACTAGGAGCTGGTTCTTGGAAAGAATTAATAAGATCGATAAACCCCTGGCCAGACTTATCAAAAAGAAAAGAGAAAGGACCCAAATAAATAAAATCATGAATGAAAGTGATCTCTATCACAACCAACACCAAAGAAATACAAACAATTATAAGAACATATTATGAGCAAATATATGCCAGCAAATTTGACAATCCGGAAGAAATGGATGCATTCCTAGAGACGTATAAAATACCAAAACTGAACCAGGAAGAAATAGAAAACCTGAACAGACCCATAACCAGTAAGGAGATTGAAGCAGTCATCAAAAACTCCCAACAAACAAGAGCCCAGGGCCAGATGGCTTCCCAGGAGAATTCTACCAAACATTTAAAGAAGAATTAATACCAGGGCGCCTGGGTGGCTCAGAGGGTTAAGCCTCTGCCTTCCGCTCGGGTCATGATCTCAGGGTCCTGGGATCAAGCCCCGCATCAGGCTCTCTGCTCAGCGAGGAGCCTGCTTCCCCTCTCTCTCTGCCTGCCTCTTTGCCTACTTGTAATCTGTCTGTCAAATAAATAAATAAAATCTTTAAAAAAAAAAAGAAGAAGAAGAATTAATACCTATTCTCCTGAAACTGTTCCAAAAAATAGAAATGGAAAGAATACTTCCAAACTCATTTTATGAGGCCAGCATTACCTTGACATTACCAAACCAGACAAAGACCTCATCAAAAAAGAGAATTACAGACCAATATCCTTGATGAAAACAGATGTGAAAATTCTCACCAAAATACTAGCCAATAGGATCCGACGGTACATTAAAAGGATTATCCACCACAACCAAGTGGGATTTATTCCAGGGCTGCAAGGTTGGTTCAACATCCACAAATCAATGTGATACAATAAATTAATAAAACAAAGAACAAGAACCACATGGATATTCTCAATAGATGCAGAAAAAGCATTTGACAAAGTATAGCATCCTTTCTTGAACAAAACTCTTCAAAGTGTAGGGATATAGGGTAAATATCTCAATATCATCAAAGCCATCTATGAAAAACCCACAGCAAATATCATTCTCAATGGAGAGAAACTGAGAGATTTTCTACCAAGGTCAGGAACATGGCAGGGATATCCATTATCACCACTGCTATTCAACATAGTACTAGAAGTCCTAGCCTCACCATCAGGCAACAAAAAGAAATTAAAGGCATCCAAATTGGCAAAGAAATCAAACTATGATCTTTGCAGATGATAGGATACTTTCTGTGGAAAACCCAAAAGACTTCATGCCAAATCTGCTAGAACTTGTACAGGAATTCAGTCAAGCATCAGGATATAAAATCAACGCACAGAAATCAGTTGCATTTCTATATACCAACAACAAGACAGAAGAAAGAAAAATTAAGGAGTCAATCCCATTTACAATTACACCCAAAACCATAAGATACCTAGGAATAAACCTAACCAAAGAGACAAAGAATCTGTACTCAGAAAACTATAAAGTACTCATGAAAGAAATTGAGGAAGACACAAAGAAATGTAAAAATGTTCCATGCTCATGGATTAGAAGAACAAATATTGTAAAAACGTCTATGCCACCTAAAGCAATCTAAATGTTGCAATCCCTATCAAAATACCATCCATTTTTTTTTTCAAAGAAATGGAACAAATAATCCTAAAATTTATATGGAACCATAAAAGATCTAAAAAAGCCAGAGGAATGTTGAAAGCCAAAGTTGGTGGGATCACAATTCCAGACTTCAAGCTCTATTACAAGGTTGTCATCATCAAGACAGTATGGTAATGGCACAAAAACAGACACACAGATCAATAGAACAGAATAGATAGCCCAGAAATAGACCCTCAACTCTATGGTCAACTAATCTTTGACAAAGCAGGAAAGAATGTCCCATGGAAAAAAGACAGTCTCTTCAACAAATGGTGTTGGGAAAATTGGGCAGCCACTTGCAGAAGAATGCAACTGGACCATTTCCTTACACCACACACAAAAATAGACTCAAAATGGATGAAATACCTCAATGTGAGACAGGAATCCATCAAAATCTTTGAGGAGAACACAGGCAGCAAACTCTTCAACCTCAGCCTTAGCAACTTCTTCCTAGAAACATCACCAAAGGCAAGGGAAGAAAGAGCAAAAATGAACTATTAGGACTCCATCAAGATCAAAAGCTTTTACACAGCAAAGGAAACAGTCAACACAACCAAAAGACAACTGAGAGAATGGGAGAAGATATTTGCAAACAACATATCAGATAAAGAGCTAGTATCCAAAATCTATAAAGAACTTATCAAACTCAACACCCAAATAACAAATAATCCAATCAAGAAATGGGCAGAAGACATGAACAGACATTTCTGCAAAGAAGACATCCAGATGGCCAACAGACACATGAGAAAGTGCTTCACATCACTCGGCATCAGGGAAATACAAATCAAAACCACAATGAGATACCACCTCACACCAGTCAGAATGACTAAAATTAATAAGTCAGGAAATGACAGATGCTGGCGAGGATGCGGAGAAAGGGGAACCCTCCTACACTGTTGGTGGGAATGCAAGCTGGTGCAGCCACTCTGGGTAACAGCATGGAGGTTCCTCAAAAAGTTGAAAATAGAGCTACCCTACGATCCAGCAATCGCACTACTGGGTATTTACCCTAAAGATACAAACGTAGTGATCCAAAGGGGCATCTGCACCCAATGTTTATAGCAGCAATGTCCACAATAGCCGAACTATGGAAAGAGCCTAGGGGCTCCTGGGTGGCTCGGTGGGTTAAAGCCTCTGCCTTTGGCTCAGGTTATGATCTCAGGGTCCTGGGATCGAGCCCCACATCGGGTTCTCTGCTCAGTGGGGAGCCTGCTTCCTCCTCTCTCTCTGCCTGCCTCTCTGCTTACTTGTGATCTCTCTCTGTCAAATAAATAAATAAAATCTTAAAAAGAAAAAAGAAAAGAAAAGAAAGAGCCTAGATGGCCATCAACAGATGAATGGATAAAGAAGATGTGCTATATACATACAATGGAATACTAAGCAGCCACCAAAAGAAATGAAGTCTTGCCATTTGCAATAACTTGAATGGAACTAGAGGGTATTAAGTTGAGCGAAATAAGTCAATCAGAGAAAGACAATTATCATATGCTCTCCCTGATATGAGAAATTTGAGAAGCAAAGTGGAAGGTTTGGGGGGTAGGGAAGGAAAAAATGAAACAAGATGGGATCGGGAGGGAGACAAACCATAAGAGACTCTTAATCTCACATACAAACTGAGGTTTGCAGTGGGGGTAGGGGGGTAGGGAGAAGGTGATTGGGTTATGGACATTGGGGAGGGTATGTGCTATGGTGAGTGCTGTGAAGTGTGTAATCCTGACGATTCACAGACCTGTACCCCAGGGCAAATAATACATTATATGCTAATTTTAAAAAAAAGAATATAAAACAATAGGATAGATATTACAAAAAAAAAAAAAAAAAAGACTGGATCTCTGCATCTGCCTTCCAGGATCTTCAAAGTTATATGGAGGCCTTAAGTGGATTCAGTAACGTATGCCATCCAGATGGTCTTGATGAAATCTCACTCTCTCAAGGCTGTGTGTCCTTGAAAATGGTTCATGAAGTAACAGTATGCCCTTTGTGTTCAGAACAACACCCAAGGCAATTGCCAAAGAATTGTGGGAAAGAACTGTGGGAACAGTGGACAGAATATACATTCCAAGGATATGGGAGGGGACGAAGAGCCTCCAGTTGCCCAGGCCTGGGTCACAAGTCAACCAGCAATCACACCCTCTTCCGTGAATTCCTCCAACACTCTGCTTCTTGTGTGACAGGTTCTTAGAATCTTTTTTTTTTTTTTAAGATTTTTATTTAAAAAAAAAAAAGATTTTTATTTATTTGACAATCAGAGAGAGAGAGAGAGAGAGAAAGAGCACATGCAGAGGGAGCAGCAGGCTGAGGGAGAGAGAGAAGCAGGCTTGGGCTGAGCAGGGAACCCAGATGTGGGGCTCAATCCCAGGACCCTAGGATCATGACCTGAGCTGAAAGCAGATGCTTAACTGACTGAACCACCCAGGGGCCCCCTCATATTATCTTAATAAAGATAATACATTAGCAGACTCATCAGGTATGACCATAAAACATTCTCCTTGGATAACCCTTGCAAGGCAGTAATGATGTCCAAATCCATCCTATTGTGGGGGACGGTTCTTCTCATGAGAGACATTTCAGTAGTCAGTAAAGACAGGCTTTGCCAGGTATCATTTAAGGCTTTTGGGTAAATATTATAAGGACTTCTATGAGTGCCACATTTTTCTCCAGGCCCATAGAGAGGGACAAAGATGGTAGTCAAATAATTGTACAAGTGAAAACAGAATGTGCCACCTGAACTTGAGGAAAAGGAAGTTGGCAGCTTTAGGAACTTGACCTGATTGTTCATACATGTTACCTGAGGGCAGACAGCACTGTCGGGTGTGAGGAGATGGACTAGGGGTGAGATATGCCCGATGAGGACCCCCATCCTCACCTCTCCCCTCTTCATCCCTTGGGTGTTCCAATCCAGGTAGGGTGCATTTCAATAGGTACAGCTTGTAGCAAGACAACAGGATCCCAGTGAGATCAAGTAGTCCCCCCTCACCCAGGGGCAAAAAGTAACTCACCCACCCTGATGGGACATCCCACTGCAAATTCTAGTAGATCATTCCTTTTTCAGATACCATTGGGGCTTGGTGTTCTCAGCAGCATAGCATGTGGATCCACAGTAAGAGCTGGGGCATTGACTGTTTCCCATGATTTTTACACTTTTATGACACCGAGTGTCTCAGCAGGAGTCCCCAGTCAGGCACATAGAGCAATAGGCCCTACTGGCTGATCATTCAAATGTATTAAAGGCTGGGGCAGTACTTCAGTCCACCCAGCCCAAGTGGTTTTACTTGTTAATAATACAACCTGCTGGCACCTGGATGGCTCCAGATGGTTAAGCAACTGCCGTTGGCTCAGGTCATGATCCTGGAGTCCCAGGGACAGGATCAAGTCCCACATCGGGCTCCCTGCTCAGCAGGGAGTCTGCTTCTCCCACTGACCTCTCTCCTCTCATGCTCTCACTCACACATTCTCTCACATTCTCTCTCTCTCTCTCAAATAAATAAATAAAATCTTTAAAAAAAAATGCAACCTGCTACTTAAATATTCTATTTTTCCTTTCTACCAATCCTGCTGCTTACAGGGTATAGGGGAGATGAAACCTCCATTCAATGCCATGCTCTTTTGCCCAGTCTTGCATATCATGACCTTGGAACGTGACCTCCCAACTCTATTGAGTGGGAGTACTTGGTACTCAACTTCTCTAATTCCCTAACGGTGGCAGCCTGGTTTCGCACGGTGACAGGGAAAAGCTCGGGTTGAACCCGATGCAGCGTCTACACAAACCAGGACTCATTTAGAACCTTCCTTCAGGGGGCTGCTGGGTGGCTCAGTTGATTCAGCATCTGCCTTCAGTTTTGGGGCTCGATCCTGGTATCTAGCCCTGAATCGGGTTCCCTGATCAATAGGGATCCTGCTTCTCCCTCTCCCTCTGCTGCTCTCCGCCGCCTTGTGCTTTCTCTTGCTCTTTCTTCCACTGTCTGTCAAATAAATAAATGAAATCTTAAAAAAAAAAAAAATGAACACTCATTCAGAGGGAGGGGCCACTATAATCAATTTGCCAACCACTTAGTGGTTGGGTACTGTGGCGGGTAGATCCACACTTCTTTGGCAATTGCCTTGGGTGTTGTTCCAAACACAAGGGGCATGCTGTTACTTCATTAACCAAGTCATTGTATCTCCAGAGCAAGCCACCATCCTTGGCAAAATGCCGTCACACCCAAACACCTCAGTGGCCACTCTTCCTATGCACCCAATTTGCTCTGTCTACAGTGGGGCAGTAGCTTCCCGACTGCCAGGGGGTGTCAGTCCCTTACATAGGGAAAGACAGTAACAACTACTTCAGGCTCTTGAGAGAACCCAAAAGTCTTTTCATATATATATTCTTTTATTTTTTTTTTTTAAAGATTTTATTTATTTATTTGACAGAGAGAGATCACAAACAGGCAGAGAGGCAGGTAGAGAGAGAGGAGGAAGCAGGCTCCCTGCTGAGCAGAGAGCCCAATGTGGGGCTCGATCCCAGGACCCTGAGATCATGACCTGAGCCAAAGGCAGCGGCTTAACCCACTGAGCCACCCAGGCGCCCCTATATTCTTTTAATTTTTAAAGTCATCTCCACTACACCCAACATGGGGCTCAAAGTCTCCACCCCGAGGACAAGTCTCAGGTTCCACCAACTGAGTCAGCCAAGCACCCGTCTTTCCACATATTCTGACCCTACAAGGGCTTATTGCTAAATATCCACCCCTTGGCTTCTCACTGGCCGAGCCATAGGGTAAGATCCCTTTAGAGCAGGCCAGCTGTCAGCACAAAGGGTTAATGGCCAGGCTTTCTGAGTGATCACCCACCAAACTGCTCTAAGTCCAACCCAAGGGCAGCTATAGTTCATTCCTCTTCCATCCAGATGGTGTCAGTGTTGGGCTGAAGAGCCACTGCGGTCCCCAGAAGCAGATGGTCCCACCAGATCTGTAAACAAAGCATTAGCGGGAATTCCTCCCCTCCCCCTCCCTCTCTACCGGCCACAGGGGTCACCACAGGAATGGGGTGGGGCATTTGGAGGATTTTCATGGATTTACAGGGCCTACTTGCGCTGCATTTCTGGACCAAGTGGGCTGGGGACAGAGTGTTCTTCTGTTACAAACAGTCATGGCTGTTAATCAAAGTGTAAGTTTGAGCCGTGGCATATAACACAGGTAATGGTAAAATGTTCAGAGCTTTCCCTTTTAGACTGAGAGAATAATCTGTAGCTGCCCATGATTTCTACGTCTATTTGGTATTGTACTGGCAATACTAATAAGTACAATAATGACACACGCACACAAATTACAAGGTATAAGAATTTTTAAAAGGGAAAAATATGATTATTTACATGATAATTATGTATGCAAAAACGTTTTAAGTCTACAGATAAATTATTAGAATTAAAAAATTAAGAAGATCGGGGCGCCTCGGTGCCTCAGTGAGTTAAGCCTCTGCTTCTGGCTCAGGTCATGATCTTGGGGTCCTGGGATCCAAGCCCTGCATCAGGCTCTCTGCTCAGCGGGGAGCCTGCTTCCCCCGCCACTTCTCTGCCTGCCTCTCCGCCTACTTGTGATCTCTGTCTGTCAAATACATAAATAAAATCTTTTTAAAAAATTAGGGAGATTGCTAGATCAAAAATCAATATGCAAAATTCTAACACATTTCAACTTACAAGTAAGAGAAGAAAATAAAATTTAGGAAAAGAATCTGATGTACAATAGCATCAAAATTCTCCAGGACCTAGAACTAGATGTAACAAAAGATAAGTAACATGTTTACATAGAAAACTATATTTTAATTAAAGAAATTAGGGGCTCCTGGGTTGCTCAGTCATTAAGAGTCTGCCTTCCGCTCAGGTTATGATTCCAGGGTCCTGGGATCCAATCCTGCATCTGGCTCCCAGCTCAGCAGGAAGCCTGCTTCTCCCTCTCCCACTCCCCATTTGTGTTCCCTCTCTCGCCATCTCTCTCTCTCTAATAAATAAATAAATAATCTTTTTAAAAATTAAGATGATAAGAGAGAGGTAAATCTTTGCTGTACTACAAAATTCAATATTTTTTTCAAAATTCAATATTTTAGGGGCGCCTGGGTGGCTCAGTGGGTTAAGCCTCTGCCTTCGGCTCGGGTCATGATCCCAGGGTCCTGGGATCGAGCCCCACATCGGGCTCTCTGCTTGGCGGGGAGCCTGCTTCTCCTTCTCTCTCTGCCTGCTGCTCTGTCTACTTGTGATCTCTCTCTCTCTCTCTCTGTCAAATAAATAAATTTTTTAAAAAATTCAATATTTTAAATGTGTAAATATCCTCCAAATTTCTATGTATTCACTGTAATTGCAAACAAATCCTTAAAATATTTTTTTAAAAATTTGACAAATTGACTCCAAATTTATGTGATGGCCTTTGAGTCAATAACACGGGCCCAAAAAATAGCCTAGACACTGAGTTAAAAGAGTAAAATACATGAACCTATTCTGTTCAATATCATTATTTATTATAGTTATAACAACTAAGACAGTGTAATCCTGCACATAGGTAGGCAAGTAGACCAGTGAAATTGAATAAACTACACACATATGGAGACTCAATAAAGTTAGCACTGAAGAAAAGTGGGAAAATAATCTCATTAGCTAGTACTAGGACATTGGTTTATCCATATAATCATCCATATGAAAAATAATAAAATTAGACTTCTACCTAACACCATACACAAAAAATCAATTCCAGGCATTTCATAGATCTAAATGGGAAAAGCAAAACAATAAAACTTTTAAAAAGCAATATAATTGAATGAAGTAGGATGTATACCTCATGCCATATATGAAAACTAACTGAAATGGATCAAAGACCTAAATTTAAGACCTAAAATCATAAAACTCCTAGAAGAAAACAAGGCCAAGGTTCCATGAAATTGGAATTGCATAGTGATTTCTTGGCTATGACACCAAAGTCACAGACAACAACAAAATGTACACATATTGGACTTCAATTCAAAGTTCTGAAACTGAGAGGCACCTGGGTGGCTCAGTCGGTTAAGTGCCTGCCTTCAGCTCACCTCATGATCCCAGGGTCCTGGGATCAAGTCCCACATTGGGCTCATCAAGGAGTCTGCTTCTCCCTCTCCCTCTACCCTTCCCCCCAAACCCCGGTCATGCTCTCTCTCTTTTGCGCTCCCTCTCAAATAAATAAATAAAACCTTTTAAAAAAAAATTCTAAAATTGTAAAAACTTAAAAATTTCTGCACCAGAAGACAGTATCAACAGAGTACAAAGGCAAACCACAGAATGAGAAAAAATACTTACAAATCATATATAAGAATTCAGAAAATATAGGGAACTCCTAAAACTCAACCACAAAAAAAACTCAGTTCAAAAATAGACAAAGGAGGGGCACCTGGCTGGCTCAGTCAGTGGAACACATGATTCTTGATCACAGGGTTGTAAGTTTGAGCCCCCCGTTGTGCGTAGCAATTACTTAAAAAAAAAAAAAAAAAAAAAAAAAACTTAAAAAAAATATAGACAAAGGGTTAATATTGTGTGTCAGCTATATGTCAATTAAAAAAAATTTTTTTAATAGAAAAATGGGATTGTGAGGGGTATCCTAAGGAGAAAAGGAGCAAAAGACTCAAATAGACATTTCTCCAAGAAAGATATACGAATGGCCAATAAGCACATGAAAAGATGTTCAATATCACTAATCATTAGGGAAATGTAATCAAAACAATAATGAAATATCACCTCATACCCATTAAAATGATTATGTATCAAAATTTAAAAAAAAACAAACAAACAAATCCAAGTATTGGCAAGCTTGTAAAGAAAGTGGAACTCTTATGCATTGTTGGTTGGAATGTAAAATGGTACAACCTTTATGGAAAACAGTATGACAGCTCCTTAAAATATTAAAAGTAGAATTGCTATTCTTCTAGCAATTCCACTTCTATATTCCAAAAAGTCTCAAACAGATATCTGTACACTCATGCTCATAGCAGCATTATTCAAAATATCTAAGACATGAAATCAACTCAAATGTCCATTGACAAATAAATGGATAAGCAAAACATGATACATATGTCCAATGGAACATTAGTCAGCCTTAAAAAGTAAGGAAATTCTGACATATGCTACAACATGGGTGAACCCTGAGGAATTTATGTTACGTTAAAAACCAAATTACAAAAAGACAAACATTGGGGCGCCTGGGTAGCTCAGTCAGTTAAGCGTCTTCCTTCAGTTCAGGTCATGATCCCAGGGTCCTGGGATCAAGTTCTGTGTCAGGATCCCTGCTCAGCAGGGTGACTGCTTCTCTCTCTGCCTGCTGCTCCCCCTGCTTGTGTGTGTTCTTTCTTTCTCTGTCAAATAAACAAACTAAATCTTAAAAAAAAAAAAAAAAAAAAAAGACAAATAATGTCTGAGTTCAGTTATATGAGATAGAGTAGTCAAATCATAGACAGGAAGTAGAATGGTGGTTGCCTGGGCTGGACTAAGGGCAGAATGCAGAGTTCATTGGGTGTAATGTTTCAGTTTTCCAAGAGGTATGGAGGTCGGTGGTGATGGCTGCACAACCCTATGAATGTGTTTATTGCCACTGAACTCTACACTGAAAAATTATTAAATAGTAAATTTTATGTTATGTGTATTTTACCACAATAAAAAAAAATGGGTAAAAAAACCAATATGGAAAAATATAATGACTTCAGGACACAGAAAGATTTCTCAAATAAGACACAAAAAGCATTAAGAAAAAGATCAATAAGTTAGACTGCATTAAGATCTTCTGGTCATTAAAAAATATGAAGAACTAATACAAATCAATAAGAAGTCAAACAATCCAATAGAAAAAATGGACAAATGAGCTCAGCAGACATTTCACAAAAGAAATGCAAATGCCCAATTTTACTGACACCAACAAAGAAATGCCAGTTGCAAACACTATGAAACATAATTATATACTCACAAGGAATAGCTAAATTTAAAAAATTGATAGTGCCAAATACAGACAAGGATGCAGTAACTACCTCATATCAACTGTTAATAGGAATATAAATTGGCAAAACCATTTTGAAACAAAATGTTTTACAGTGTCTTTTGAAGCTAAAAATATTCCTAACCTATAAATCAGCAATTCCACTACCCAGGATATGTCCTTAGAAATGCTTGTATGTGAGTCAGGAAGGATGGCAAGGATGCGGAGAAAGGGGAACCCTCCTACACTGTTGGTGGGAATGCAAGCTGGTACAACCACTCTGGAAAACAGCATGGAGGTTCCTCAAAAAGTTGAAAATAGAGCTACCTTACGACCCAGCAATTGCACTACTGGGTATTTACCCTAAAGATACAAACGTAGTGATCCGATGTTAATAGCAGTTAATGTCCACAATAGTCAAACTATGGAAAGAACCTAGATGTCCATCAACAGATGAATGGATAAAGAAGAGGTGGTATATATATATACAATGGAATACTATGCAGCCATCAAAAGAAATGAAATCTTGGGACGCCTGGGTGGCTCAGTTGGTTAAGCAGCTGCCTTCGGCTCAGGTCATGATCCCAGTGTCCTGGGATCGAGTCCCACATCGGGCTCCTTGCTCAGCAGGGAGCCTGCTTCTCCCTCTGCCTCTGCCTGCCATTCTGTCTGCCTGTGCTTGCTCTCTCTCCCTCTCTCTCTCTCTGACAAATAAATAAATTAAATCTTTAAAAAAAAAAAAAAAGAAATCTTGCCATTTGTGACGACGTGGATGGAACTAGAGGGTATTATGCTTAGCGAAATAAGTCAATCGGAGAAAGACAACTATCATATGCTCTCCCTGATATGAGGAAGTGGAGATGCAATGTGGGGGGTTTAGGGGGTAGGAAAAGAATAAATGAAGCAAGATGGGATCGGGAGGGAGACAAACCATAAGAGACTCTTAAAACAAACTGAGGGTGGCCAGGGGGAGGGGGGTAGGGAGAGGGTTGTGGGGTTATGAATATTGGGGAGGGTATGTGATATGGTGAGTGCTGTGAAGTGTGTAAACCTGGCGATTCACAGACCTGTACTCCTGGGGCTAATAATACATTATATGTTTATTAAAAAAAATTTTTTTAATTAAAAAAAAAAGAAATACTTGTATATAACCAGGAAAAATATATAAGAATGTCACAACATTGTTAGCAATACCCCTAAACTGGAAACAATCCTATTACCTTGGCACCCAAATACATCTTAAACCACATTTAATCTCCAAATAAGGCAAACAGCAAAGTCATACTTCTGCCTAACATAGTACAACTATCCTGCATACAACCAAAAGCATGCTCTCTCCTGATAAGATGATACAAAGTCTTTGAGTGATATTCTTCTCTTTGATATCCTATAACTTAAATACTTTGCTATAAAGTTAACAATTACTGGGCGCCTGGGTGGCTCAGTGGGTCAAGCATCTGCCTTCAGCTTCAGGTCATGATCGCAGGGTCCTGGGATCGAGTCCCACATCAGGATCTCTGCTCAGCAAGGAGTCTGCTTCTCCCTCTCACTCTCTCTCCAATAAATACATAAAATCATTTTAAAAAGTTAAAGATTATTAATACATCCTATGTTAGATGATACAGGGATAAGAGAAGGAAGTAAATTGGGGCACCTGGATGGCTCAGTTGGCTAAGCATCCGACTCTTGGGGTTTTTTGTTTTGTTTTGTTTTTAAAGATTTTATTTATTTATTTGACAGACAGAGACCACAAGTAGGCAGAGAGGCAGGCAGAGAGAGAGAGGGGGAAGCAGGCTCCCCGCCGAGCAGAGAGCCCAATGTGGGGCTTGATCCCAGGACCCTGGGATCATGACCTGAGCAGAAGGCAGAGGCTTTAACCCACTGAGCCACCCAGGCGCCCCCAATTCTTGGTTTTGACTCAGGTCATGATCTCATGGGTCATGGGCTCAAGCCCTGCATCAGGCTCCCCGATCAGTGGGGAATCTGCTTGAAGATTCTCTCCCTCTGCCCCTCCCCCCCCAACTCTCTATCTCTCAAATAAATAAATCTTGAAAAAAAGGGAAGCGAATTCAAATATTTGCTACACATACATACACAAACACACACACATATTTATAACTGTTATGGACTGAACTATGTCCTCCCAAATTAATGTGTTGAAGCCATAACTCCCAACATGACTATATTTGCAGAGAAGACCTTTCAGAAGGTAATTAAGGTTAAATGAGATTAAAAGGGTAGGACCCTAATCCAACAGGGCTGATGTCCTTGTAAGAAGAGTAAGAGACAGAGGGCACCTGGGTGGCTCAGTTGGTTAAGGGACAAACTTTTGATTTTGGCTCAGATCATGCTCTCAGGGTCATAGGATCAAGACCCACTGTGGGCTCTGTTCTCAGTGCAGAGTTGGCTTGGGATTCTCCTTCTCTCCTCTTCTGCCCCTCCCCCAAATAAAATATTTTTAAAAGAGAGAGAAGGGGAGGAGGAAGACACAGCAGGAGTACACACACACACAGAGGAAAGGCCATGTGAGGACACACCAGTAAGGCCGCCATCTGCAATCCCAGAAGAGAATTCTGGCCAGAACCCAACTGTAGGGGCCAGAGGCAGACTGTCCCCAAATGTGCCACTTTGGCATATTGATTATTTTGAACAAAAGTTACTGAAGAGACAGCCTATGCAATAAGGACACTCAGATCCTCCTCTGTCCCCTGAAAGCAGGAAATAAATCTCCCCTGTGAAAGGTAGCCTCCATGTACCAGGAGGGAAAGAGACATCCTTCACCTGAAATAAGAAATGCAAAGCCCAGAAGGCTGTAGAAACAACCTTTGTTACTTTGTACTAATTCACCACCCCAGCCCAAATTCTGCTTAGAATTCCTTACTGATAGGAACTCTCAACGTTGAGTTTTCTTTGTCCTGTCATTTCTTCACAGATTTATTGTCTCTTTGTCTAAAAAGTATAAAAACCACCTGTCTGGGGTGCCTGGGTGGCTCATTGCGTTAAGTCTCTGCCTTTGGCTCATGTCATGATCTCAGGGTCCTGGCATCGAGCCCCGCAACGGGCTCTCTGCTCCTCGGGGAGCCTGCTTCCCCCTCTCTCTGCCTGCCTCTCTGCCTACTTGTGATCTCTGTCTGTCAAATAAATAAATAAAACCTTAAAAAAAAAAAAAAGAACCACCTGTCTTGATTACTTCTTTAGGTCTCAATCCTGTCATTGGGCCTCTGTGTGCCCATAAAAAAAACTTTAAGTTTTTCTCCTGTTAATCTATCTCATGTAAATTTAATTCTTAGTCCTGCTAGATGAAATGTGGACTAAGGTAATTTCTTCCTTCCTTGTCACACCCATACAAGCAGTGTGTAGTCTAGGACTTTCCGCCTCTAAGAGTGTAAGAAAATGCATATCTGTTGTTTAAGTGACCATGTCTGGGCTAGTCTGTTATGGCAGCCTGAGGAGACTCACACACAGCAACAAAAAGCTCAGAAACACCTAGAACAATCACAGTTTTTGTTTCTGTAACTGGTCACTGGTCATAGGTGGTATTTGTATCTACTTATTTCACAACTCATTCCATACTCCCTTTGAATCCAATGAGTGGCAAATAAACGTTAGAGGTCTAAAGCTAGTGAATAAGGACAACAATACTGTATTACAATCATCAAACTTGTTAGAAGATTAGCACATATTCCCTTTGTCCTCAGCAAGCACTTCAGCAGATAGCAATTTTTTTTCCCGGTAGTGACTTAAACTTACCTATATTCTTCAAGGACCATTAATGGTCCTTCCTAGATTGGGTTATTGTCATTTTCTATTGACCCTAAGGATAGAGCATGATCTCCAGGCCAGCAAAACATAACATCATTGGGACTAGAAGCCAAAATTTCCCTAGTGGATCACTAGACATAATAGTATGGATACACTCCTATTTCTACACCTTGGATTCCTGGACTTGTAAATTCTGGCTATGGGAAGACAATGCCAGGGATTGGATGATGACTTAGAGCACACACAGCCTACTAGAGGACACTGCCCCAGACTGGAAAGGTATCGCTACCTAGCTGAGCACAGCAACTGAGTCTTCCGAAGTCTGTTCCTTCATTTTATCAACCCAACTACTTTTTTTTTTCCTAAGATTTTATTTATTTATTTGAGAGAGAGAGAGCAAGTGGGAGAACACAAGTAGGAGGAACAGCAGAGGAAGAGGGAGAAGCAGGCTCCTTGACTTGGGGCTTGATCCCAGGACTCCAGGATCATGACCTGAGCTGAAGACAGATGCTTAATCAACTGAGCTACCCAGGTGCCCCAACCCAGCTACTTTGGAATGAAGGGAAATACCGTGAGACCAGTGAATTCCCCAAGCTTGAGCTCAGTGCAGCACTCCCTTTGCAATGGCTGTGAGCTCCTCCATTTGAAGCAATTCTGTGTGGATAATGCGCTCTGTAGGTCCACAGATGGTAGTTTTGGCAGAAGCACTGCCTTCAGGAAAGGCAAATTCATGTACACACAGTACGTGTTGATTTCAATAAGAACAAAGTCGTCTTATCTTCCCAAGATGGAAGTGATCCAATGTAATCCACCCGTCACTAGGTAGATGGCTGAGGACCCACCCTGGGGAATGGTGCCATGTTGGGGATACAGCCTTGGTCTTCACTGCTGGCAGATGGGGCACTCAGCGGCGGCTATAGCCAGGTGAATCTCAGTGAGTGAAAGTCCCTGTTGCTGAGTCTATACATAACCTCCATTCCTGTCATCACTTTAGTCCCCACCATGCCCCGTTGTCTCCAAGACTCCCTGCCTGACCCTAACCTGAGACCTGCCAGATATCTTTCCTAATGAAATGTTTACCCCACCCTTATATAAAAATTAAGGGGAAAGTGAGGGGCACCTGGGTGGCTCAGTGGGTTGGGCCTCTGCCTTTGGCTCGGGTCACGGTCTCAAGGTCCTAGAATCAGCCCCCCATCAGGCTCTCTGCTCAGCAGGGAGCCTGCTTCCTCCTCTCTCTCTGCCTGCCTCTCTGCCTACTTGTGATCGCTGTCAAATAAATAAATAAAGTCTTTAAAAAAAAAATTAAGGGGAAAGTGAGTCACTTTTCACAACCATGTCTATCCATTTTTTTCTTACACTCTGTCTACCTGGTCCCTAAAATGTTTAAGTTTGCAGCCTTGCTCTGCCTGTCCACTCTGGTTTCCCTTACAGCTTCCATTACCAGCTATAGACCATGAATGCACAAATCTGTGTAAGACGAGATTTCTCTCAAGAGATCTTATTCCAGCAATATCTGGATGTATCTCAGATACATCAGTCTAAAAACACATGAACTCTAATTAATTCTATTTCTCCACTTATAATTAAAAATTGAGTTATTGATGGGGTGCCTGGGTGGCTCAGTGGGTTAAAGCCTCTGCCTTCGGCTCAGGTCATGATCCCAGGGTCCTGGGATCGAGCCCCACATCGGGCTCTCTGCTCATCGGGGAGCCTGCTTCCTCCTCTCTCTCTCTGCCTGCTTCTCTGCCTACTTGTGATCTCTGTCTGTCAAATAAATAAATAAAATCTTTAAAAAAAAAAAACCTTTTTAAAAAATTGAGTGATTGAAAAAGTAAGATGAAATAAAATCGAGTGACTGGCAACTATGTCTACTAAGACACTCGAGCCAGAAAAAGTGTCCTGGAGATCCCCATTCATCTTGCCACTTACATCAAATCAGTGGCCAAACCTGATCCAGTTCTACCTATTTTTCTTTTAAGATTTTATTTATTTATTTGACAGAGAGAGAGCACAAGCAGAGGGAGTAGAAGATAAAGGGAGAAGGAGAAGCAGGCTCCTGGCTGAGCAGGAAGCCCCACATGGGGCTCGATCCCAGGACCCTGGGATCATGACCCGAGCCAAAGGCAGATGCTTAACTGACTGAGCCTCCCAGGCGCCCCTCAGTTCTACCTATTAATGTAATTTGTATAAATGTAGTTCAAACACATTCACTCCCACTTCTCTCTGCATGGCTCCCACTTTCCCAGAGACTCTGATCACTTTTGCCCACATCCAGAGTCGGCAAACTTTGTCTGCAGAGGGTCAAGTAGTACATATTTTAGGATTTGCAAACTGTATGGTCTCTGTTACAGCTACTCAGTTATGCTGTTGTAGCAAGAAAGCAGCCATGAACAGTATGCAAATGAGCGTGGCTGTGTTCCAATACAATTTTATTTAAGGACACTGAAATTTGAATTTCAGACACTATTCACAAGTCACAAAATATTAATCATTTGACTTTATCCCCCAACCATTTAAAAATGTAGAAAATGGGGTACCTGGGGACACGTGGGTGCCTCAGTTGGTTAAACGTCTGCCTTCAGCTCAGGTCATGATCTCAGGATGCTGAGATCTGAGTCCCCTATCAGGCTCCTTGCTCAGCAGGGAGCCTGCTTCTCCACCCACCCCACCCCCACTCTCTCTCTGCCTGCTTCTCTGCCTACTTATGATCTCTGTCTGTCAAATAAATTAATAATTTTTTAAAAGATTTTATTTATTTATTTGACAGACAGAGATCACAAGTAGGCAGAGAGGCAGGCAGAGGGAGAGGGGGAAGCAGGCTCCCTGCTGAGCAGAGAGCCCGATGCAAGGTTCGATCCCAGGACCCTGAGATCATGACCTGAGCCAAAGTCAGAGGCTTTAACCCACTGAGCCACCCAGGTGCCCCAATAAATAAAATCTTTTTTAAAAAAATTTTTTAAAAGACTGATTATATCATTCCACTTTTTAAATTTAAATTCAATTAATTAAAATGTACTGTATTATTGGTTTCAGAGGTACAGACCTGTGATTCATCAGCCTTATATAACACCCAGTGCTCATTCCATCTCATGGTGCCCTCCTTAATGTCCATCACCCAGTTACCCCATCCCTCCACCCTCCTCCACTCGAGCAACCCTCAGTTTGCCTCCTATAATTAGGAGTCTCTTATGGGTTGTCTGCCTCTCTGGTTTCCTCCTGTTTTGTTTTTTTCCTCTCTTCCCCTCTGATCCTGTCTTGTTTCTTAACTTCTGCATACCAGTGAGATCATATAATACTTATCTTTCTCTGATTGAATTATTTCACTTAGTATAATACCCTCTAGTTCCATCCACATTGTTGCAAATGGCAAGATTTCTTTTTTTTTTTTTTTTGATGGTTAAGTAATATCCCGTTGTGTGTATATATATACCACATCTTCTTTATCCACTCATCTGTCAATGGACATCGGGACTCTCTCCATAGATTGGTTATTGTGGACACTGCTACTGTAACCATTGGGGTGCAGGTCCTCCTTTGGATCATAATATTTGTATCATTGGAGTAAATACCCAGTAGCGTGATTGTCGGGTTGTAGGGTTTCAACTTTTGAGGAATCTCCATACTGTTTTCCAGAGTGGCCACACCAGCTTGCATTCCCACCAACAGTGTAGGAGGGTTCCCCTTTCTCCACATCCTCGCCAACACCTGTCGTTTCCTGACTGGTTAATTTTAGCCATTCTGACTGGTGTGAGGTAGTATTTCATTGTGGTTTTGATTTGTATTTCCCTGATGCTGAGGGATTTTGAGCACTTTTTCATGTATCTGTTGGCCATTTGGATGTCTTCTTTGCAGAAATGTCTGTTCATGTCTTCTGCCTGTTTCTTCTTTTTTTTTCCAAAGATTTTATTTGTTTATTTATTTGTCAGAGAGAGAGAGAGAGAATGCGAGTGCACAAGCAGGCAGAGCAGCAGGCAGAGGCAGAGAGAGAAGCAGGCTCCCTACCAAGCAAGGAGCCCAATGTGGGACTCGATCCCAGGACCCTGGGATCATGGCCTGAGCTAAAGGCAGAGGCTTAACCCACTGAGCCACCCAAGCACCCCTCTTACCTTTTTATAGAAAATGGCCAGTCACGTGATAAAGACTAAACCACTTTTAGGAATTTTTATGAGTTTGTTTACCAAACACATTTAATAAGAACTCACTACATAAAAAGTTCCTTTGGAATTTGGTCCACAAATTCACTTAACAGGACGGAAATTTAAAACCTTTAAGTAAACGAGAAAGTGGAAAATCCCTAATCCTATCACATGTAATTACTAAAGGGATATACACACATATCAAAAAGTTTAGCTGGGGAGTCTGGGTGGCTCAGGGGGTTAAGCCTCTGCCTTCAGCTCAGGTCCTGATCTCAGGGTCCTGGGATTGAGCCCTGCATCGGGGCTCTCTGCTCAGCAGGGAGCCTGCTTCCCCCTCTCTCTCTGCCTGCCTCTCTGCCTACTTGAGATCTCTCTGTCAAATAAATAAATAAAATCTTAAAAAAAAAAAAAGTTTTGCTTACACAAGGTAAACTATAAGTGGGGGGTGCTTTTTGAGTAAAAACAAAGAACTAGCTGATATCCTTGGTTTTGTCACCATAGCTCAGATGAAGAGACCCGAATTTGCTGTCAACTCCCGTGACCGAAAAAATTGAAGATAAAAAGCTTAATTAGTTTTATTACATATTTTTCCAGCCATTAATGGAGATGTAACTATGAAAGATTAAAATTGCCTTAAAAGGGGGTTGAAATAGCAGCTATGAAGGCAAAATTCAAGCATGATTCCAAGGATGCTTTCAGCTTTAGAGTTAGCTTCCTTTGTCAAACAAAAATCTTCACAACTTCATCAAAAACTTCATCAACAGGACTGCCTAGCCAGCTCATAGGTGGAGCAGGCAACTTTTTTTTTTTTTTTTTTTTTTAAGATTTATTTGTCAGAGAGAGAGAGAGTCAAGCAGAGGGAGAAGCAGGCTCCCTGCTGAGCAAGGAACCAAATGCAGAGCTCTGATCCTGGGAACCCTGGGATCCTGATCTGAACCAAATCAGATGCTTAACCAACTGAGCCAGCCAGGTGTCCCAGAGCCCGAAATTCTTGATCTCTGGGCTGTAAATCCGAGTCCCACCTTGGTTGCAGAGATTACTTAAAAATAAAATCTTAAAAAAAAAATAGGGGCACCTGGGTGGCTCAGTGGGTTAAGCCTCTGCCTTTGGTTCTGGTCATGATCTCAGGGTCCTGGGATCAAGCCCTGCATCGGCCTCTCTGCTCAGCGGGGAGCCTGCTTCCCCCTCTCTCTCTGCCTGCCTCTCTGCCTACTTGTGATCTCTCTAGCTGTCAAATAAATAAAATCTTAAAAAAAAAAAAAAAAAAAAAGGCAGGGGGCGCCTGGGTGGCTCAATCACTTCGGCTCAGGCCATGACCCCAGAGTCCTGGGATCGAGTCTCACATCACCTCCCTGCTCATCAGAAAGTCCGCTTCTCCCTCTGCTGGCTGCTCCCCCTGCCTGTGCTCTGCCTCTCTCTTAAATAAATACATACAAATCTTAAAAAACAAAACAAACAAACAAAAAAACACAGAAAAAAGACACTCTTATGAGGCACCTGGCTGGCTCCGTGGGAAGATCATGGGACTCTTGATCCAGAGCTCAAGCCCCATGCTGGGTGTAGAGATTACCTAAATAAATAAATATTAAAACAACACCACCAGCAACTTCATCAACAGACTTAGAGGCATCTATTTGCTTGACTTTCCCCATTCCTTCACATGTCAGTAATTGGCTTGGTCAGCTAACTATAGGTCTGAATTCTCCTTTCCAAGCTCCCTTCTACCACTTCTCTTTCTCTTTCCAAGACATCAGTCCATACAGATCTCCTTATGACAGTCAAAACACAGACAGAAAGCTATAGCCTGCCTTCCCACCCCTGGTCTTGTCCCAACCTTGAAGGTTGTCTTTGATTTCTTAGAACCCCCCCAATCACGAATCTATTCTGACCAAGGGCAGCCAGCATCGGATCCCTTTCCCTCTTGAACAGACCGATGGTTATTTCAACTGGCACAATCTTTCCATCTTTAATGGGCTTTCCCATGAGCTCAGAGTCCTGTGAATCTGGGTTCTTCCTTTTCATCCTGAAGTTCTTCCGCAGAAGGCTGTGTGTAGCCCTATTTCTCGCGGACACGGGCGCAATGGGTCCCCGGGCCGGAGCCGGGACTGCGGAGGACAAACACCAAGGTCGGCAGAGCGAGGTTCCAGCACATGACGTGCAGCGGCCCTCTGCCATAGCGGTTCAGCTTCAGCGTACACCGCTTTTCCGCCAGACCCTGAGGGAGCCGACAGCCGCAGGGTGTGGTGATACTCCGCTCTCTTAAGTGATTTCCCTCCGAGACAGAAGATCCTCCTGCGTACTCTTGCTGTGTTGTGCACACACACCACAGTTCCGTCACACCTTAAGGCACTGCTCTGTCCGCGTGGCTTCTCTTCTCTACCACACTATAAATGGCTTTGGTGCAGCAAGTATGCATAATCCGTTTCCTTTTCCTAGCACTTGACATCTGAGACATGGTTAAAACATACGTGTTGAGCATAGCTTGCATAGAGAAAATACAGCGGCAAACATGGACGGAGCATTTCCAGCATGCCATGCCCACATCTGATCAGTGTGTATGTATGTATCCTCACTTGTTACTAACATGAAGGAAACAGGCATAGATATGGGAAACTACTTGGGGGATGGCTGGCTGGCTCAGTCCCTACAGCCTGCAACTCTTGATGTGAGGGTCGTGAGTTCAAGCCCCATGTTGGGCATGGAGCCTACTTAAAAAAAAAAATTTCATGTTGTCTTACCTCATGTTGGAAACACTTTTGTGTTTTCTTTTGAAACTGACAAAGGTCTAAGGGACATTGGATTTTGGGATTCTGAGCATTTAACAAAACTGCAAAGTAGCCTACTTAGGTGCTGGAACTGGCTTGTCTCTTCAATGGCTTTGTATACATAAGTAAAAAATTCATCAAGCTGTACAACTTGAGATTTGCTCCTTATATGCAAGTTATTTCTCAATTTTAATTTAAAAAAGAAAAAAAAGCTTCGGGGCAACTGGGTGGCTCAGTGGGTTAAAGCCTCTGCCTTCGGCTCAGGTCATGATCCCAGGGTCCTGGGATTGAGTCCCGCATCGGGCTCTCTGCTCAGCGGGGAGCCTGCTTTCCCCTCTCTCTCTGCTGACTCTCTGCCTACTTGTGATCTCTCTCTGTGTCAAATAAGTAAATAAAATCTTAAAAAAAAAAAAAAGCTTTGCCTCATTTTCTCACCCTCACCCTTAATAGTACATTCAACGAACACTTCCTTAAATTTGAATTCCTAGGGTGCCTGGCTGGCTCAGTCAGAAGGGCATGTGACTCTGGGGGTTGTGGGTGTAGACATTAATTTTTTTTTAATTTTATTTATTTATTTATTTAAGATTTTACTTATTTATTTGACAGAGAGACCAGAAGTAGGCAGAGAGGCAGGCAGAGGGGGGTGGGGGGCCGGAAGCAGGCTCCCCGCTGAGCAGAGAGCCTAATGTCGGGCTCCATTCCAGGACCCTGAGACCATGACCTGACCTGAAGGCACAGGCTAAACCCACTGAGCCACCCAGGCGCCCTAGACATTACTTAAAAAAAAATAAAATCTTAAAAAAAATTTCCTTTTTCAACATCACACTATTTGCCTTAGCTTTGAACTCTTTTATACGATTAAACTTATTTACTCTTGGAAGGCAGGACACTCTTGTTCCCTCTTCCTCTATTCCTTTTACAATATTAGAATACTCAGATGTCCTGAGGCATTATAATATTTAGGTGTGATATTTTGAGGGTTAACAGCTTTATTTTATCCCACTACCAGCCAATTAGAGCAACAACTAAGGTGCTAGATTTTTCCCTTATTCTCCCCCCATCCCCCACCAGCTACCACCAAACCCCACATTCTCTCAGCCTTTCCCACCGCCTACTTTTTCCAAGTTCTTTATCCTGCTCTCTCACCTACTGAGAAGCCATGGAGCCTGTTCTCTTTGGGGCCACTTACATCACATTGTTCCAGGGCAGTTTTATACTTTGTTAAATTTTGGTAGACATTCCTAGGTGTTCCTCCCCTCCCTGAGAGTTTACCAAAATAGGGGGCAAAATAGGAATCCCTTTTTACATGGGGTCAAAGATCCCCTGAGGGTAGGGTGGGAAAGAGGGAGTACCGCATTGCTATCAACAGTGTTGCTCAGGGTCAGGGTCTTTGACAATTCAGTTTACCCTTTGAACTCTCGGCAGGGAGACCTTAGAATTTGCTACACATAATAATTTAGTTCTTAAATATTAAAAGTCTTTAGTTAAACTTTGACAAATACAAAACAAAATCACTGGGAAGTTGTTCTTTGGGGATTTTTTTTCTTTTTGAGAATTCTTGTAATTCCCCATTTATCTGAATATCAGTGTTTTATTTTTATTTATTTATTTTTTTAAAAGATTTTATTTATTTATTTGACAGACAGAGATCACTAGCAGGCAGAGAGTCAGGCAGAGAGAGAGGAGGAAGCAGGCTCCTTGCTGAGCAGAGAGCCTGATGCAGGGATAGATCCCAGGACCCTGAGATCATGACCTAAGCCGAAGGCAGTGGCTTAACCCACTGAGCCACCCAGGCGCCCCATGAATATCAGTGTTTTAAACACAAGAGCTGTTTCATTAATTCAAAAAATACGTTTTGAGGGATTTTTTTGTTTGTTTTTTAAAGATTTTATTTATGTATTTGACAGAGATCACAAGTAGGCAGAGAGGCAGGCAGGGTGGGGGGAAAGGAAAGCGGGCTGCCTGCTGAGCAGAGAGCCCGATGCTGGGCGATGGGGGGCTGGATCCCAGGACCCTGAGATCATGACCCCAGCCGAAGGCAGAGGCTCAACCCACTGAGCTTCCCAGGCACCCCTGGTTGGTTGGTTTGTTTGTTTGGTTGCTTGGTTGTTTTTTTTGCTACGGCTAAGCACTGTATTCTCTCTAGAGCAGTAGTTCTCAAACTTCGTAACATACAAGAATTATAGATTCCTAAAAGGCGGATACTTGAGTCCCACTCCCAAAGACTGTGATTCACTAGGTCTGGGCTTAACACGGAGCCCACGATTTCAATTTCTAACAAGTTCTCATGTGATGTTGATATTGCCAGAAAGGACTACACTTTGAATAACATGGCACTGGGTCATAGTAACAAACCAGGCCCTTAAGGAGTTATTATTCCAGCCAGCTACTATTCTAAACACAAAAACGTAACTAAAAATACACAGTGACCACTGCCATAGGAAGATTTAGGCACAGAAGAGAGACACTTAATTCACTGGGAGAAGGGCACTGTGGAAGGTGACGTCTGACCCGAATCTTAAAAGATAACTAAGAGGGGGAAATACTTAAAAAAAAAAAAAAAAAAAAAGATAGCTGAAAATGAACCAAACAAAGGGGGCAGGGAAGCATTCAGGAAAAAGGGGATTGCTTGGGTACAGCAGTTTACCAAAGCTCAGAACAGACTTGAGAAGCGGGCAGAGTGACAGTGAGCTTCATTAGACAACACTTAAGCAGAGGGATGGTGGGGCATCACTCCAGGGGCGCCTGCGTGGCGCAGTGGGTTATCTGTCTGCCTCCGTTCAGGTCCTGATCCTGGAGCCTGGAGTCAGGCTCACATCAGGCTTGCATCAGGCTCCCGCAGGCTCCCTGATCAGCGGGGAGTCTGCGTCTGCGTCTCCCTCCGCCCCTCCCCCAACTTGTGCACTCTCTCTAATAAATAAAATCTTTTTTTTTCTTTCTTTTTCTTCTTTTTTTAAGATTCTATATTTTTGACAGAGAGGGAGCACAAGCAGGGGGAGCAAGAGGCAGAGAGAGAGGGAGAAGCAGGCTCTCTGCTAAGCAGGGAGCAGGATGTGGGGCTTGATCCCAGGAGTGTAAGACATGACCTGAGCCAAAGGCGGATGCTTAATGACTGAGCCACCCAGGTACCCCATCTAATAAATAAAATCTTAAAAAAGAAAGAGAGAAAGAAAGAAAGAAAGAAAGATCACTCTGGTACACAGTTGGCTCCATCTATGGAAGGGTTACTAGAAGTGTGCAGAGGTCTAAGAGATGGTGCCCGGAACCAGGATCAGGGGAGTGGTGTTGAACGTTTAGATGGCAGCCTGGAGAAGTGCTGGGAAGTAAGATTATGGTGACATAGCTGTTGATCGCGTGACCAGAAGTGTGGGTAGTGGAAAAGGGGGTCAGTGATGTCTCACATATTTTGTTGGGTGAATTTTTTACTGAACTTCAAACCTTGTGCTCATGGTAAAGTCATTGATAAAACAAGAGTGGTCCTGAATAAATTATTTGAACTGGATGACAGGTACATTCAGAGGGTTTAAAGTATTGACCATTACATAAGTTTTTATTTATTTATTTATTTATTTATTTATTTTTAAAAGATTTTATTTATTTATTTGACAGAGAGAGAGATTGAGATCACAAGCAGGCAGAGGGGTGGGGCGGGGAGGGGGACGCAGGCTCCCCGCTGAGCAGAGAGCCCGATGCGGGGCTCCATCCCATGACCCTGAGATCATGACCCGAGCCAAAGGCAGAGGCTTAACCCACTGAGCCACCCAGGCGCCCCAGTTTTGTTTGTTTTTAAAGATTTTATTTATTTATTTGACACAGAGAGAGAGAGATCACAAGCAGGCAGAGAGGCAGACAGAAGGAGAGGGGGAAGCAGGCTCCCTACTGAGCTGGGAGCTTGATGCGGGGCTCAATCCTAGGACCCTGAGACCATGACCTGAGCCCAAGGCAGAGGCTTAACCCACTGAGACACCCAGGCGCCCCAAGTGTTAAGGTGTTTTGGTTTTTTTTTTAAGATTTTTATTGGGGCGCCTGGGTGGCTCAGTGGGTTAAAGTCTCTGCCTTCGGCTCAGGTCTTGATATCAGGGTCCTGGGATCGAGCCCCGCATCGGGCTCTCTGCTCCACGGGGAGCCTGCTTCCTCCTCTCTCTCTGCCTGCCTCTCTGACTACTTGTGATCTCTGTC